>NW_027332046.1:320565-641130 GCF_048418815.1 Hemitrygon akajei | reverse complement strand
GGGTTTGTGAGTAGAAAGGAAGGGACTAAGAGGAGAAGGAGATAGGGAGGGAGAGGCCGAGGGGAGAAGGAAGTAGGGAGAGTCCGACGGGAAATAGTAGAGGTCAGTGACGGAGGGGAGAGGGTCGTAAGGAGACACAGAGCGGAGAAGGAGAAAGGGAGATACCGAGGGAGAGAGACGTCAAGAGAGTCTGAGGGGGTGGAAGAAAGGGAGGGACCAAGGGGAGGGGCCAGTAGGGGAGACCGCTAAGGTGGTGTGGTCGGGAGACCCTGAGTGAGAGTTATGGAGAGATTGAGGGTACTGGGAGGCAGTGGGAAATAGAATAAACAACGGGGAGAAGGCAAAGACAGGGTTGGAAGAATGGCAGATATATTGGGGAAAGGCGGAGGGCAGAGTAGCAGCGGCAGGTAGATATGGAGGTGCGGAGAGTGACGGGAAGGGGATGGACAGTGCGAATGGAGCAAAGTGATGACAGTGAAGAAGGAAACGGCTGGATATGGTGTGAAATGTGATAAGGGAGGAGATGAGCGATTAGATAAGTGTTTTCCAGGATAGGGTAATATTGGAGAGGAAAATGAGAGGAATGGTGTTGGTTTTCCCTAGTATTCCATCCCCTGAATTCTTGTCCCATTATGATGACCTATTTCGGTATTTCCCACACTTGCCTGTCTCTGTTCGTTCATTACAGCCCCGGAGACGGCTACAACGGAACAGGCAAAACTAACTTCGACTGAAGTGTCCACGCAGGAACCGTCAACTGCCCCAAGAGAAGAGCCCTTCCTTAGGTACCAGGGCTTGTGTCTGTTACAGTCATTGGATATCTGTCACCTCTGTGGCTCGCTCACTCTCTCATTCCCTCTTCCGCCTCTCCTTTTGCTTTAGTGCAACAATGTGGTGAAATTTCTTCAGCTTAGAATGTGATCAATCAGTGACAATAGACAATAGGTGCAGAAGTAGACCATTCGGCCCTTCGAGCATGCACCGCCATTCTGAGATCACGGCTGATCATCTACTATCAATACCGGTTCCTGCCTTGTCCCCATATCCCTTGATTCCCCTATCCATAAGATACCTATCTAGAAAGAATCCAGAGAATTGGCCTCCACTGCCTTCCGAGGCAGTACATTCTAGACCCCCACAACTCTCTGGGAGAAGTTTTTCCTTAACTCTGTCCTAAATGACCTACCCCTTATTCTCAAACCACGCCCTCTTGTACTGGACTCTCCAGCATCTGGAACATATTTCCTGTCTCTATCTTATCCAATCCCTTAATAATCATATGTTGCAATCAGATCCCCTCTCAGTCTCCTTAATTCCAGCGTGTACAAACCCAAGTCTCTCTAACTTCTCTGCGAAATACAGTCCGGACATCACAGACCGCGTCTCCTGTCCCCTGAATTCCTGTCCTATTATGATGACCGATTTCAGTATTTCCACACTTGCATGTCTCTGTTCGTTCATTACAGCCCCGGAGACGGCTACGACGGAACAGGCAAAACTAACTTCGACTGAAGTGTCCACGCAGGAACCGTCAACTGCCCCAAGAGAAGAGCCATCCTTAGGTACCAGGGCTTGTGTCTGTTACAGTCATTGGATATCTGTCACTCTATGGGTCGCTCACTCTCTCATTCCCTCTTCCGGCCTCTCTTTTGATTAGAGCAACAATGTGGTGAAATTTCTTCAGCTGGAGTGTGATGAATCCGTGACCTTTTAGGTCAGATAATTGCTTATATTTACAGTGGAGGTTGATCGGTCCTTGATTAGGAGCAGAGGCCGAAGATTACAGGGAAATTGCGGGAGAATGTCTTTGAGAGGGATAATAAATCAGCCACAGCGGATTGTTTGTTTCATATTTTCTCCAGCCCACCCCGCAGTACACTTGTGTCTGCCTTCCAACTCAGGCCCTGAACCCTGCCTCCAAACATCCTCCCAGAATCAGAATCAAGTTCAATACGTTGTGAAATTAGCCGTTATGTGACAGCGGGACTCAGTGATACAGCATCCAAAAATCCCGGATATTAGAGTAAACAGAAATGTATTTCTAATATAAAAATGTTCAGTTAAGTAAACACTGCAGAGTGAGAAAAACAGTAGAAAGGTGGAGTTCATTGGTTCAATGTTCACTCAGAAATCATGACAAATGGGGGGTAATGAGGAGAGAGGAGGTAGGGAAGAACCGAATGCAGAGGTCGTGAAGGAGAGATCGAAGGGAGAGAGTGGTCAGGAGAGACGGAGGGTTTGAAGGAAGCAGAGGGAAAAAAGAACAGGAAAACTGGCCAAAGGAAGTGTCAGGCGGGGTAGGATAAGGGAAGATAGAATGAAAGAGTGAAGGAGAGGTGCGAGGAGGGAGGCTGGAGAGCATTTTTTGTGCTCTCTCTTTCTCTCTCTCACTCTCTCTCTCCCTCCCTCTCCATCACCCTTTCCCCTTTCCTCTCCCCTCTCTCCCTCTCTTCATCTCTCTCTCTCCTTCTCCATCTCCCTATCCCTCTTCTTCTCCTCTCACTCTCCCCTATCCCTCTCCCACTGCACCCCGCTTTTTTCTCTCTCTCTCTCTCTCTCTCTCTCTCTCTCTCTCTCTCTCTCTCCACGAATGTGCAGTAGAAAAATGAGTTATGTTGCCAGGGGAGATAAAGGGGCGGGTGGCCGGTCGTTGCTGGAGAAGGAAAACGTGGAGACCCAGAGTGACGATCAGAGCAATGGGGAAATTGGGGAAGTGACATGAAACAGATTGGCGCACTGAATGTGTGTGTGTATGTATATATATAAATATCTATTCCTCTTCCTTGGAACCAATCCGTTTCCCGACATGTGCCGGTAATTTCTAACCTAAGCCCGAATACAGAGACCTCATGTCACTGAAGGAGGGACTCACTGGCTGTGGTGTGGCATGTTGTATTTCTGAGAGATTGTGGGAATGATTTCGGAGTGAGAGGGATGAAGATATGGAGTGGTCTGGGCTACGGCCTTATGTTTGGTAAGGCCTGAACGGAGATTGATAAATTGAGTGAATGCGGGTGGTTTAAAGCCAATTGGGTGAAAGGGCCTGATTCCACGATGTATTACTCCACGTGCCTGTTCTCCATGTGGTCATAAGCCTTCCTTCTTCATTAACACACAATACCAAACACCAGGAACTCTAGTCTTCTGCAGCAATGAACATGTACCGCTCTAATCCAACATGTGGATATCACTGGCATAATTCCACATGTCCATAACACATTGCAATCCAGGTAACTGGGAAATCTCACACTCTATGTTTCTTCCTCTCTCACTCTGGATTCGTACATCTTTCTCTGCACAATTCAGTCTCTTTTTCTCATTCACTCTCTATCGCTATCACTTTTCATCACGCTCAGTGTCTGTCTCTCCCTTGTTGTTTGCCTCTCATTTCTAACTCTACATGCTCTCTGCCTTACTCCCCCTCTCCCTGACCCCCACCCTAACCCGCCTGCCGTTTTCTCAGACTCGTCCTGCCCCTATCGTGAGCAATACCGACTGACAGCGTAGGTGATGAGGTCGGGTGGGCGGATCCAATGTCTCAGATGGTGCTGGAGGGGGAGGGGATTGCGCAATCGAGGGGACAGAGACGACGCAACACGTGCCCTGAGCGGCACTTGACCTGACAGTGTAACCATGTTGACACTGGGCTGTTTTCTTTAGAGGAAGAGCACACGTGGATTGAAGTGCTGGTGGCAGCGAGTGGAGGCATGACTGACGAAGAGGTGCGGGAAGCCACTCGGCAGAAGAGGTGAGAGAGTGAACTGAGAGGGGTAAGGTAGGGGTGAGGAGGAACGTTGGGGCCCATATTCTCTCCTTCGCTTCCCATTACGTCTCCTCCTTCCTCTCTCCCTCCCTCCGTGTCTCTCTCTCTTTCACTCTCTCTCTTTTCTCTCTTTCCACTCTTTTCTCTCTCTCTTCTTTCCATTCTCTCTACTCTCATACACCTCTTTCCTCTTACCTCCCTCTCTCAGCTTCTCTTGTTTCCCTCAAAACCCCACAACTACCTCACTAAGCATTCATCTTCCTCTACGCAGCTCCGGGAGATGTTCGGTGATCCAGATCCTCAGCTCGAGCTTGTGCTGTGCATGTCGGAGATTCGGAGGAGAGAGGAGCGACCCGTCAACGAATGAGAGAATCTGCAGTTCCATCTCCCTGACGCTTCACACCATCTCCCTTACTCTATCCTGCCTTACGCCAAAGATACTGTCCACAGAGCCTTAATACTAGTTGAGCCTCAAGATGTTGCTACATTCCCCTGATTCGCAGTGTATCTCAGCCTGCGTGTTTTTAGTTGGTCAAAATATGAAGTATTATCCCATTGAGTAGTGACAGCAGAAGCCTGGAGTCACAGAGTATCCTGGGGGATGGTCCCCCGACACACTGACACTCCTCACTACAGTGTGAGACGTCTAATACATTCCACAGTGTATGGTCCCCTGTAAGGAACGACACCACGCACTACAGAACTGGGTCAGTGAGGGGCGTTACACACTTTCCACCGTGTTTCGTTCCCTGTAAAGACGGACACCCATCACAACAGCACTGGGTCAGTGCGGAACGTCATTCGCCTTCCGCAGAGTTTGATCCTGTGAAAGCCGACTCACCTCTCTACAGGACTGGGTCAGTGTGAGAGATTACCACCTTCAACAGTGCATGGATCCTGTAAACAGCGGCACCGCTTACTGCAGGACTGGGTCAGTTCGAGTCACACACCTTCCAGAGTGTATGGTTCCGATAAACACCGGAACCTCTCACTATAGGAATGAGTCAGTGTGAGAGGTCACACACTTCCCATAGTGTATTGTTCCTATAACCACCGACACACCTCACTGAAGCATCGGATCAGTGTGAGACACACATCTGGGCTCACAATAAATTTGAAAAATTACGTGACACCGGGCTTCATTGTTTTAATTTATTGCCAATGATTTGCTGTTAACTGCTTGATTATACTGAAATAATGTATAAAGTAATGAATAGCGTTTTGATTAAAAAGCAAAACCGTGAAATTGTCATGAGGTATAGATATAGTGTGTAACGTCTCTGGACCTCCGGATGTCTGAAGAAAGTATCCTGCCCACCCTTGCACAGACATCTATGTACACTCGCACACCACAGGACACTCCTGTACATATCCACCCGGTCACCTACACACCCTTACACAATGAAGCACTCTCATTGTCCGTCTCTCCGCCTGACGTTCTCCCTATTTTCCCTCTCTCCCTCGGACACACTCATTCCTCATTCCTCTCTCCACTACATAGCGTTTTCCATCTCCCATTCCATCCCATTATATTTTCACTCTGTCTCACACTGTCTCCATCTCATTCTCTCACGTGTCCTCTTCTCTATGCTCTGCATTACTACGTCTGTCCGTCGCGGACCATAACCCACCGAATCCCCTCCCATAGTTAAGCCATCCCTCCACTAAGCTAGCGACAAAAGCTGCACAAAAAACTTCAGCTGAGGTCTGATCCATGTTTCACAAAGTTATGATCGACCAGAGAAAAGATTCACCAGGACTGACGGACTTAATGAGAGACTGGACAGGTTAGAACCGTTTTCCCTGGAGATACGGAGGCTGACAGGTAAAGTGAAATGCTAAGCCTCTACAGAGCCATGCGTCAGGCTGCGCTTGGGAGTGTTGTGTGCAGCTTGGAATCTTTATTTAAGAGGGATGTGTTGACATTGGGGAGGGTCAGGAGAATAATCATCGGAATGAAATGGTTAACATAATAAAGAACGTTTTATGGCTCTGCGCCTGTACTGAGCGTGGTTTAGAAGCATGAAGGGCTGAACTATTGGTCTTGAAATGCCTAGGTAGTGTGTGGCAGGAGATGTTTCCTGTATTTGGGAAATCTAGGACCAGAGGCAACAGCATCAGAATTCCTTTAGTCAAATAGTGATGAATCCGTGTAAACCACGGCCACAGGCGGCTGTGGAGGCCAAGACATTAAGTATATCTAAAACGGAGTTTGAGGTTTTCGATTAGTTAAGTTTAACTATCCGGAAGCAGGCAGGAGTATGGGGTTTATTCGACATTCAGTAAATCAGCCATGATGGAATGGCGAAGCAGACTCGATGGACCAAATGGGCCTAATTTTGCTTCTATGTCATGTGGTCTGAAAGAGATTTATTAGATCACAAGGGGCCTCAGTAAGATAAACAGCAACGCTCTTTTGCCCAGGACGAGGAACTCTAAAGCTATCGGGAGAGGTATCAGGTTACCGCGGAAATTTCAGTCCAATCTTTGACCAAACCGTGAAATATTCCCCCACAACTAATGGCCCCTCTGAACCTGTGCTCCACCTGCTGCGTGACCTTGGGTTCTCCTTTCCCTCTCTCTTCATCTTCTGGGTGAACAGTTGTTTTTTTTTCCTGGACTCCTCATCCAGATAACGATTAACGCAACAGCTGCTTCAGCCACCGACCGTCCTTCAGTGAATATGTTTCTCTCGGTGCATTCCCTGAGTGTACGGAATGATGTACGGCCAGTGCCAGAGACGGAGAGAGGTGATATCGTCCCCAAGTTTGAGACTGAGAGTGGAACCTGTGGGTGATGATGTTGCCCTGCACCACATGTCCTTCAACCCCTCGGTATGCGAGGCGGTGGGTGTGAGATGGGCGTTGGAGTAGCCTTGGTGAAATTCCACTTCGTCCGTAGTCCTGCAGTCCAGTGTGTGGAGTGCTGGAGAGAGGATGTGTTTTAAACTGTGCTTGTGGTTGGCTTGGTGGCGAGCTGACCGGCTTTGTCCTGGATGGTATCAAATTTACTGCGAGTCATCGAAATCGCAGTCTTGAGAGTTCCAGCACAGTCCTGAACTGTACACAGTGAAAATGTAACGTGGTGTATGTTGGGGCATAGACTACCTGCACCCAGGGAATTCGAAAGGGTCCAAGGACGTTTCTGACCAGTAGACTGTACCAAGCTAATATGTTGGATGTTGGAGACATAGACTAACTGCATCAGGAAAGTCGGGAGGGTCCCAGCGCCGTCTTTACCTGTAGAACGTGAGAAGGTAACGTGGTAGATTTGGGGCATGATTTAACTGTGAAAGGAACTGGAACCCACCCAGAATACTTCTGACGTTTAAAGCATGGGAAGCCCTTGGTATCTGGCTAGACGAGACCCTCGCCACAGGAACTCCAACTTCTACTTGTCACCATAAACAATCGTGAGATTTGTTTTCTTGCATTTCAATAGAATAATAACCATAACCGAATCAATGAAGAACGCCCAAATAAGGTATTCCACCAGAGTGCAGAAGACAACAAGCTGTGTAAATACAAAATAAAGAGAGATCATAATAAATAAAAATGAGCTGAATATCGAAACAATGAGATGGAGTGTTCTTGAAACTGAGTCCATTAGTTCGGGAAACATTTCACTGATGGGGCAGGTGATGTTGAGTGAAGTAATCCCCTTTGGTGCAAAACCCTGTTGGTTGAGGAGTGGTAACTGTTTCTGAACCTGCTTGTGTGAGACCTGAGGCCCCTGTACAAGCACGTTGATGGAGTGCCGAGAGGACAGCATGTCCTTGCTGTCCTCTGTTGGTACAGAACATATCGTTTTATCTCAGTTGTGATAGTTATGCTCATTTATCTACGTTGTGAAAATCAATGCACTAAAGACACAAAATAGTGCACAGATATTTCTAGGTAACTTTATGATAAAGGGAACCAATCTAAACAGATTGCAGATAAGAGAGAATAAGGTGGCTGTGTTAATCGGTGGGATAGTCTTAGGTTACAGGATGATATTGAATACCGGAGAAAATCTACAGAAAAACTTGCCCACTCATCTCCTTTAACTCTCCCTCCCACCCCCCCCCCTCCCCCCACATTTACACGTATTCCTTCGTTAACGGTGTTCGCCGTTAAGAACAGAAACAAAGTTTTGAACCCTGGTCTACATTATCATTGCTCCATATTTTTATCAAGTTATATCAAGTTTCTCCTGAGCCCCTAACGTTCCAATAAAAGCCCATGATTGTTGAAACTCTAAACTCCTGTTCATTACCCTTGGGACAGGCAGCATCCTGGTAAGTCGTAACTCTACACTATGAAAAGTTATCTTAAGGAGATCGGAATTGCACAACTGTATTCCAAGTGTGATCATCAATGTGTCATGAAGCTGCAATAGGATTCCATTGACCTTGTGTTCTCTTCTCCAGCCAATAACGACATTTCAATAAAACAGGTCTTCACCATTTTGATTGCTTGCATACCTTCATTCCGGAGCACAGAGCATAGTGAAGTACAGCACTGCAGACCATTCGGCCCACAATGTTTTGCTGCACATTTAACCTGTTCCAGAATCAATCTTAACTCTTCACTTCCGCATGGACGTTAAATGCTTAATGGGGTAGTAAGCCTGGGATTCAATTGTAATCAAGGTGGGGCAGCAGAATACTGATTGGATGAGGACTACCTAATCAGAATGGGTGGACGACCGAGACCGTGCTCTCTCTGTTTTTTGGGGATATGAGCGTCGGACAACGAACTCGATTGATTTCGTAAAGGTGATAACTGATGCCAAGATTAAGGATAGTCTTTGTTATTGGTCCAAATATCGAACAGGTTTTCAATGACATGCAGTTCAAAGAACTTCAGCTCTGTCTGAAGAATATCGCATGGGAAACATCCATGGACATTGGTGAAACTTAGCCTGGCAACTGCAAGGCGCCAAACGACGTGCAGCTAGTGGACAGCATACTTCAAACATACGAAACCATGAAGTGTATCCTGCCACTGAAGCTTCATTTTATACATTCCCATTTAGACTTCTTTCCTGTAAATCCTGGCGCTGACGCTGACCAACGTGGTTAATGGTTTGACCAGGACACTGCAGTCATGATGAAGCAGGACAACTGGATTCCAACAATGATGGCTGGTTATTGTTGGTTACTAAGCAAGAAGCCCAAAACACTGAGCAGACGAAAATCATCAACAAAACCTTTTAGGTCATTTGAGCTATTGCAAATCGTCAGCACCGTTATGCAAGTAAACATATTATTTTCAATGACAGTTAATTTCTTTTTTATCCAAGTTCCTAAGTGATAGATGTAGTCAGAAATTATACTTGTGTTCAAACATAAACAAAGACAAAATTCTAAGGAAACAGGAAAATACTTGTTATTCAGTGTAATTAATATATCTATGTATGGCAAGTCATGCCTTCTGTGTGCCAATTTAATCTGTTGTTCTTAATCTTAATGTTTCTGTGCTGCATCCGGGTTAACAACTATTTCATTTTTATTTGAAATTGTTCATTTGTAATAATATTTAATAAGTTTTAAATCTTGATGCTGCCAGAAGAAATGATAGATTCGGCTGCAGCTACAACGATTGAAAGTCTGGTACGTGGTAGAAAATGTCTAAAGAGTTTTGACCCAAAGCAGGCGATGACACCAACTGACGGTTACAGCTTGGATGGCGCAGCAATGTTGAGTCATAAGAATGTTTCAGGTCCGTATGCCGGACTGGCTCTTGAGGCAATGGTGAAGTTAATACAGTCGGACTAATCCTCGTTCAAATTGCCCGATAGTAGTTACACGTGTAATGCTCTGGTTAAGTACATGTTGTATTGTATTATACTGCTATGCTGTTAGGTATTTTTAGTTTAGCAAGTTTTTGATTTTTTTCTACAATAACAGCATGTTCTGTTGTTAAACCTCATGGACCAGTGTTTTGGCTTTGGCTAAAGTTGAGGAGCCATTTGCCAAACTTAGGAATGTCGTGTCAGCCAACCAAGTTCGTTTTGGAGCATTTCGTAACATTGCACCCGGGGGTGCTATGGAAGCTTCGAGAGAGCTGGGCGGGATCAGATTTCCGAGGGACAGCAGCCGCGTTTGGTGTGTGGAGAAGAGCACAAGGGTAGACACTTGGAGGAGACAACTGAAGGGCAGACCCTATTGCCAGGAGTGCTTTGTTCAAAAGAATATTTTCAAGGAGGAAATGCCAATAATTCTGTGTTAGCCAGTTAGCACATGACGATCTTTGCGGGAAGTTCGATCTGTGGCCGGTGACTGGAATCCATCATCGTGAGTAAAGTGATAGAGTCAACTGGTACAGAACGGAGCTCCAACATTTATGTACACGTTTAGACTGGTTTATCGGCAATGGGCCCTTTAGTTTTTTATTACTATTATTTTCTTTTATGATGCATGATCTGTTATATCCTGGTGAATGACAACTGTGCATGGGACAGCATTCACCCGGCAATCACCAGAGTTAAAGTTCCCTCATTTCAACATTCAAGCTTACTTGTTTGGTTGATACCAAATTGTACCGACCCAAGATGTGATATTTATGGAAGGCGCTGAGTCACGTGGCTGTCAGCAGAGTTAGTTAACGTGCCAACTTTGTGACGAGCTACGTGAGAGGGTCACGCTAGAATTAAATCTGTTATGTGACATGAGAGAATTGGCGACGAAGTGATGCAATCCATAAGTTCAGGGCCTTCTATTTGAAAAGGGAAAATCGGTCCTTGGAGGTCAGGGTTACTGCTGACTGGAAAACGGTAAGAGAATGTAACCTCTGAGGGAGAGAGGGAGAGAGAGAGAGAAAGAGAGAGAGAGAGGAGAGAGAGAAAGAGAGAGAGAGAGAGAGAGAGAGAGAGAGAGAGAGAGAGAGAGAGAGAGAGAGAGAGAGAGAGAGAGAGAGAGAGAGAGAGAGAGAGAGAGAGAGAGAGAGCGAGAGAGAGAGAGAGAGAGAGAGTACTGAACACCGGGATCGCAACTCTGTCAGGAGTAAGTGGATCATTGCCATTATATTGTGTCATGTCATATGATGTGGGCGATCATCGTCTAATCATTACTATATTGATATTGGCGTCCCCTCCCCCTTGCAGTAGTTTGCCGTATTCTCCTGTGCAGTGTTTTTACAATAGTGAACTCTGCCCTTATCAATACTCCTCCGAGTTTGTATGTCTGGCGGCAGTGGTCAGAGAAACACAACTTGTGATATGCAGCAGCTTCTCATACGAACTTTCACCAACTGCTCCCATCGTGGAGGGGGTGGGTTAGGTTAACCTTATGCTATTCGTTGTCCAAGTGTGACCCGCAGGCTAGCGTAGGGAAGGAGCAGATTTGGAAGAAATGTGTGTACTGTCTGTGTGGGTGGGGTTCAGGTTCAGGTGTTGTCGGAAGGACCTTTGTTCAGTCATCCACTCCTGTCACCGCTCACAGCCCTGGCGGTGAGGCAGGGGGATACAAGTGTTGAAGCAGCCGGGAGGGCACCGGACAACAATCTGTGAACCTGGAGCTCCTGAATAATTCGCAATAAACCAGCAATGCCAGACAAGAAGAGCAATGAGCCGTGCCCTGGCGCCTTGTCGTACCTCGCAGGATTGCTTTATTGTTGACACCTGTACCGAGGGACAGTGATAGTCTTGTCTTGAATACCGTGCACAACAATCACTACATTGCACAGGGCATTGCGGTAGGAAAAGGGAAAACAATAACAGAATGCAGAATAGAGTATAACTGCCACAGATAAAGTGCAGTACAGTTAAACAATAACGATGTTGTGATGAACCGCAAGGCAACTTTGAAAGATTCAAAGGTTTTTTTTTTATTATCAAAGCATACATCCATATGCAAATCTGATTTTTTAAACATTTCTTAGAGAAGCACGAGTCAAAGAAAGTACATGAAATTAATTCAAGGAAAAACATTGAAACAGGGCCCAAACCTCCTCCCTACCCAAAAGTAACAGCATCCTGATCACCTAATTCCCTGCACACCCCCAGAAAACCACCGCACGAAACGACGAAACGGAGCAGGAGCATTTGCTTCAAGTCCCGAACGAAAAAAAAAGACTTTTAGAATACTAATTGAGCATTAACCCCGAAATTTCTTCCCCTCAAACAACAAAACCGAAAAGGAACCGACGATCAAAACACAGAATATAAATATCATAAATATCCAGAGTCTCTAAACGCAGATTCATCCTCTGATATCATCCACATTCATCAAAAGACGGAGACAAGACACAATCAAAGAGGCGTACCCGCCGTCTTCAGAAACCCACAGTGTGATCGGTCACTTATAGATTCCTACTCTGACAGGCAACCGGCGCTGAACTCTCGCTCGCTTTTAGCATTTACCTCGATATCTCGAACTTCCTCGGCAGATTAATGGACTCGTTAAACGGCGAAACGGTGTCGAACAGCAATTCCCGCCACGCATCGAAATTTCTTCTCATTGTGGTCGTCTGATTATGCACTCTTGTCACACAATCTTCTCGGAGCTAGCAAAGCGCTGGAGCAGTCAAACCATCTCCAGGCTGTAAATGGCAGCCTTTAACTGTCCCAGGAACACGGTAAAGATGGACGATAAAACAAACATAAAATAACTTTAAAAATATGTATATGTTCGTGTCCTAGTAGAGAGATGTCGACTTAGAGAGCGTTTCTTTAGAACTTCTGTCTGTTTTGGAAGAAGCTGGTTGGGTTCTAATCCAGGATCACTCGCCTCGATGTCCAGTGCCGATGCCAGTACATCACCGGCCAGATAGACAATAAGCTGCAAGATCCACTAGATTGACGTCAAGTCCATTTACTCATATTAGGGATATTCTTATCACGTAAAACTATGATAGAACATATTCCTTGTCCTTATAACAGTGGGTAGAAACTGTCCTTGAGCCTGGCAGTGTGTGCTTTCATACTTTGGCATCTTCTGTCCGATTGGAAGGGAGAGAGGATGTCTGGGATGGGTAGGACCCTGGAGTGCACTGGCTATTTTACCAAGGCAGTGGAAGTGAAGACCGAGTCCACGGAGGGGAGGCTGGTTTCCGTGACGAATTGAGCTGCGTCCAGAACCTTCTGCAATTTCTCACGGTCACAGGAGGAGCGGTCTGCGGTACCAAGCCATGATGTGTCCAGTCAGGATGCTTTCTGTCAAGGTGGACGTGGCTGCAGAGGTGTGGACTGCCACATGTAACTGGCTGGATAGGGGGACGGAATCGCGATGTGGTCCAACAAGATGTCTCCATGAGCATTTGGTGAAACTGGGTGACTTCCGTCTGGCTTTGTGTCTTCAATAGGGAGAGGACCTCTCAGTCCCCGACGTGCGTCCAGCTTCTCGTGTTTGAAGGAGGAAGTGCTGTTGCCGTTCCTTTCTGTAGATAACGATACCCAGCTATCCGGGTGCAGAGAAAACAGCCTGCAACAGCTCTCCAACCAACTGCTTGTCGGGACATCACAGAACCAGCCTTTTCACCGGACAACTCTGGTCGGGTTGCATGTGGAGTATTGCATTTAGTTTCAGTCGTCTTATAGGAAGGGTGACGAGGATTTGGAAAGAGTATAGACGAGGTTATAAGGAGAAACTTCGGGAGGAGAACTAGAAGTTGCGCAAACTTGGATTGTTCTGGTCCGAGTGGCGGAAGCCAAGGTGAGAACTAAGAGGATCATTATTCTCATAAAAGTAAGTGTTGTTGCCGCTTTTTCAAGCTCTGGTTAGGTTCCATCTGGATTTTAAAATTAGTTTCGGTCGCTCCATTATAGAAAGGAGGACAAGGCTTTGGAAATGTTTGGAAGAGGTTTATAGGCAAGAGATCTATGAGGAAGATTTGCACGAACTCCTGTTATCCTTTCCAGAATGGCAGCCACCGACGGGAGATAGAGAGGCTGATAAGAGTCATAAACACAGTCGGCAACTGTAACCTTTCTCACAGCATTAAAGTACCAAATAACAGAGGACATGCAGTTGAGGTGAGAACGGAAAATGTTCAAAGAAGATGTGTGGCGAAATGTTTAAAATAAAACAGAGAGTTGCGAGTGTCTGGAAATCATTTCAAGCGTGGTGGTGAAGGCAGTGGTGTTTATGAGATTCTGCGATAGGCAAACAAATTCACAGAGAAGGGACGGGTATAGACAACACCGAGACAGGCTGATTAGTTTAATTAGGTATCACAGGCTTAACCATATCAGCCCAACATCACAGAGTAAATGTTCTCTTCCTGCCCCACACGGTCT
The DNA here is from genome assembly GCF_048418815.1 of Hemitrygon akajei. NCBI lineage: Eukaryota > Metazoa > Chordata > Chondrichthyes > Myliobatiformes > Dasyatidae > Hemitrygon > Hemitrygon akajei. The sequence continues at coordinate 627,146 of NW_027332046.1, read as the reverse complement.
AACCGAAGAAATAATCACTGATGAGGGAAATTTATTTTCCACTCCATCGTGAATATGATGTCGTTCATTCGGAGTCTGTGACCCATGGTAATAGAATCTCATTCAAGGGAAACATCCTCCCAGCAATCGGTCTGAATTACCTGAAAGAACCGATCAATTCTTCTCATAATTCCAAAGAAAACAGTTCCAGCTTATTCACTTTCCCCTTACATATACAGCCTACCATCTCTTGAAGCATTCAAGTCATTGTGAGGAAAAGTCCCTTCACTCTCTCCGTTGCAGGGATAACTTTCCTGAGGAACTGTAACTGGACCTGGAAACAGTATTCAATGAGCATTCCGGCAGAAGGATTCGTTCTATGAGGCATCACTGGCTTAATTTGGTCAGCCCACCGTCGCAGACAAAATGGCCTCCTTCTGTTCTGCACTTTTGTATGTTTTAACGGGAGATGGAATCACTAATTGAGGACATTTGTCTCCCACGCATTCCTAAGTATCTGTTCCTTCATGCTGGGACAATAACACACGGTAATAGAATTCTCATTCAGGAGAGACATCCTCCCTGTAATTAATCTGAACGGTCTGAAAGAATCCAGCATTTCCTCTCACAATTCCAGAGAATACAGACTCACTCTCCCCACACGCAGCAAGCGGGCCATCCCAGACCTAGACCTGTCAGTGTGAGCAATAGTCTCGCACCCTCTCTTTAATCGGTAGAACTATCCCAAGGAAATGTGACAAGACCTGGAACTAATAATCAAGGTTAATTCTCACCACATCTTGTAGGACACTTCCCAGTAAGACATCTTTATACATCTTCTCCAATGCTCCTGCATCACAGCAGAAGATACTGTTTTTTGCTTCCTAATTATTTGCGGTACCTGTATGTTAACTCTTAGTGACCTGTTGACAAGGACCGTGAGGACCCTCTGAACCATTCAATCTGTCCGCATATAAATATGGATTTTCTAGATTGTTCCACTAGGAATGGATGGCCTCAGATCCCCCATATTCTGTCCGTCTGCCACATCTTCATTCCTTCACTTCTGTCTGCATCCCCAAACCATGGCTGTGCCCTTCTCACCACTAACCCTGCCATTCAGATCTGTGCTACAGCGACATGGATATAATAAAGTTGGTCCTCACATTGAAAATTCCAATGTAGACTGTGAACAGCTGGGGTCTCAGACACAATCCTTGAGTCACCTAAATGTTTGAACGCCGTCCATTTATTTCCTCTACCTGACCTTGACCTGCTGACTAATTCTCACCCAGGCATATTATCAAGAACCCCATGTGCTTATCCAAACCTTTTTAAGTTCTTCCAATATCAAATTCATCAGTTCCCAATGTTGCATCTGTTTGTCCAATCTTGAGCCCACACTGACTCTGCCAGCCCCGTGGGTGAGGATCTGGAGACATGGCCTGTGTCCCTAACTGTTCAATACTCGTACAGAATTCAATGTAAGTATTGACCATCTCTGGTCGAGTGTAAACCGTTGTATTGGTAATCTGTGTTTCGGACTTGGGTTCAGTGTGGGACTGAGTCTGAATTTCTCTGTTGTCTGAAACTGTGGAACTGATGAGCTGTCGCTGTCTCTGTGATCTGTGTCAGTGAAACTGGGTCAGTGAGGGAGACGGCTGCCTAAATCGGCTGTTGCACAATATATCATTGTCAATCTGTCGGCCTGACTCTCTCTTTCTTTGACACATATATAACATTGCATGCGACGCTTGTCTTTCTTTCATTCACTTTTAGCTATCCTGTTATTGACCATCCTATCTAAATCTCCCAATTTAGAGACCGATTTTTAATATTCAATATTTAATATTTCCTTTGCAGATGGAAGCATTTCTTCGTAATTTTCGTTTGACCTCTAACAGGTTTGAGATGCTCTAAAACGCCTATTACATCAGCAACATCTAAAAATACTTGAGGAACTCCGCAGAGCTTTGTCAACACATTGTGTGTGGTGCCTTGGATTTCCAGAATCTGCTGGTGATCTCATGTTTTCTACATCAGCATCGTGGTCGTCAGACCACTGCCATCACGTGTGTGTGTGTGTGTGTGTGTGTGTGTGTGTGTGTGTGTGTGTGTGTGTGTGTGTGTGTGAGTGTGTGTGTGTGTGTGTGTGTGTGTGTGCGTGAGTGTGAGTGTGTGGGGAGGGGGGCAGGATGATGCTGAAAATAGAAAACCGCAGGGACAGAAGTTAGGGATCGGACGTGTCGTTGAACTGTGCTTACAAATGGATAATTAGTGATCAAAAGACTGAAATCTGTAAATGTGGCTATTTCGGGTCTTTGTCATTAGAGCTCCGACATTCTTTTCACTGGATGAGTCACCGCTGAGGTAATGCGTAGGAATTTATAAGTACTTATCTTCATTCGGTCCAATATTTACATCTTTTCTCCATTGGATAGGTGTTGAAATACCATGTTTGTTTAAGTGACTGAGGTCAGTCAGTCAGCGCAGTAACCGGATCTCTGGAGATCCGGTTACTGCGCTTTGTATAAATCAGCGCCGTTTTGAATACATTAGCTCAGAGTTTCTGACGTATCTGTGAATTCAGGAGCAACACAATTGGCAGATTATCACCGAATGGGTTATCCAGTCCTCTTGCGGATAGGAGAAGTTTACTATCCTTTTATTTCGGTCTCTGGAATTCCCGGTAATCCGCCATATCAGCTGCCGTTGGTGGGAATTGAAGTTGAATATCAATGTAGTGATGGTTTCTGTCGCTGGTTTCCATTGCCATATGTCCAGTCCAAGTGTTCGGCATTCTAGGAATGGAATCGCAGCCAGCGACTGTGGAATCTGAAACCTGGAAATAACACGAAACCGCTGTGAGAATTCAGCAAATCCGCCAACATCGGAGGACCTCAGTGGGACAAGCAGATTTCTTCCAGGGGTTTGTGCTCAATAATGTGATGTTCTGGTCTCTGTGCTTTTGGTCTCGAAGCAGTTACACTGCATTTGCAAATATTGTGTTTAAACTGAGATGATACAAATTGATTGTCTGCATTGGTATGTGAGCTGTTGTGTAAGGTACGAGTAAAGGTAACGATTCAGCAAATGTGAGGAGCATCATGTTGCACCATGAACCTTGAGGATTTTTAGTAATTGTGTGCGGTGTGACAGAAAGTGAAGCAGTTGTTGAACAACGCAATGACGTCGTTACCGATCAATTAACAAAACCGACGTGGTCATTCATAACTATCAATACTGTGAAATGTATTCTACTGTCCACATCTGACACCGCTACAGACACCTGACTGCGCTACCGACTCTGTTGCTGGACGTTGAATTCCTCTCCCCGGCTTCCCTGTGATGGATATTCAGTTGGAGGCTTCAGGTATATCTGTGTAACAACACACACAAAATGCTGGTGGAACGCAGCAGGCCAGGCAGCATCTTTAGGAAGAAGACGGCCCGAAACGTCGATTGTACTTCTTCCTATAGATGCTGCCTCGCCTGCTGCGTTCCACCAGCATTTTGTGTGTTTTCCTTGAATTTCCAGCATCTGCAGTTTTCCTCGTTTTTGAGTATATCTGTTTTGCTGTGTCCGACTACGCTGTGACTGCTGCCTCTGTCAAAGATCTGCTGTAAAGTCAGCGAGGTGGCAAATGTTGGGACAGGAAACAAACACGGGAAATGCTGGAAGCACAAAGCCCCAAACGGCATGTAGAGAAAGAGAAAGCAGCAGTATAGAAAACAGCTTGTGTAGTTGTGCTTGAGTGTGACTGGTAGATGTTGGGACTTTGGCTTGTGAGGCTTTACTCAAGAGGCAGAAGTACAGATGTAATTACCCCACGCATCTGTGTGAGCTTGTAAAGGTGTCATCATCCAACATTTTATCAGAACACCATTCTACCTTCTGTAGCTACCAGTAACAGAACTATTTCAAGACTTTGTAGGTACGGAGACATTACAAGGGTTGACAAAACAGGCGCTTCCCAGGTCACTGCAAACCAGGACGGCCTAGGGTCCAGTGCTGTTGCAGCTTCCCAAAAGATGATGGAGAATGATCTTCAGAGGGCAAATCGTTGCAAGTCTTCGATTTACCAAGTTGCCCATGCCCACCAAATCGATCCAGCCCCCATTGGTGCTATAGCATCCCTTGAATCTCGAGTAGGCAATGCCTTGGTAAATGGCTGCGGTGACCATGGGAATGCATTTGGTCCCATCCAGGTTGACAAACGCTGGCATTCACTTCGTGGATCTTATGACAGCAGAGAACATCTTATGCAAGGAACAGAGACATGTGGTAGGAATGTTTGGAGCCATTAAACAAAAGTTTCCAAACTGGACCAAAGAGCAGCAGCTTGAAGGTGCGCTTTCTGCTTACAACATGGGTCCGGATAATGTCCATGACTACCATAATGTGGGATGCTTATTCAATAGGCCATGACGACTCTGATAATGAGAAAGAGATAGTCGTGTCATGGGGGGGTCTCTGAAACAGATCAAAGAAAATACACGTTAACATCTTTCCCACATGTTTTATTTTATCTGGATGAGTGGTTCCGGGATTTGCTGCTTCTGTTGTGTCCTGTTCTGTCGCTGACAGAGAGTCGCATGGAAGTTGGTGATTGCCTAATGCAAGAATCCCGCCATCAGCGTCGAGTTTTATTCATTTCATTCATATCAGAGGCGGATGACGCCGGCAGAAAATGTTCCAAAAAGTACTGACTCTGCGGTTACCTGGTTTTATCTTCTGGCTGCCTTTTCACATTTTGGTCATCAGAAGGGAATCCGAATTCAAATCATTTGACTTTATTTTAATGTGTAAACTCAGCCAGATCTTGACTCTCTCTTCACCCTTCTACCGCTACATGCAGCAAAACAGTGGAAGTATTTCACGATCCCCGAAAACTGCTGCTTTGGGTTCTGTTCAGTATTTTCTCAATTTGCTATTTCCCCTCTCTCTTGCAGCGAACCTGGTGGCGATTGTGATCTTGTCCCGGGGAAAGAGCGGTCTCTCCAAATGAGTAACTCGCTACCTGGTGGGAATGGCAGCGGCCGATCTCCTGGTCGTTATATCGCAACAGCTGCTGATGTGGACTGCTTGGATTTATTTTCCACAATCATTCCTGTTCATCACTCCCGTGTGCAGTATTGCTAGATGGCTGATTTCTGCGAGCACCGCGGCCTCTGTCTGGCTGACTGTCTCTTTCACCGTCGATCGAATTGTGGCTATTTGCTGTGAGAAACTGAAGATAAAATATTGCACCGAGAGAAACGCTGCTGTGGTTATCGGGACAGTGAGTGTGCTGGCCTGTTTGGAGAGTGTCCCCTGGGGTTTTACCTCTGAGCCTCTTGTAATAATTGTTGGTGTTCCCTGGTACTGTGTTCTTACACCGAGCTACAAAAACTCTCCTTCATGGGCGGCTCTTGAGATGCTACATCGTATTTTAACACCATGTGTCCCATTCTTTCTGATGTTGATGTTCAATATTCTGACAGCCAGGCCAATTCTGATGGCTAGTCGAGCACGCAGGTGGCTCCGAGGACAAAAAAGTGGAGAGAATGACAAGGACCGGGAGATGGAGAACCGTCGCAAATCCATCGTTTTGCTCTTCAGCATAACGGGTAGTTTCATATTGTTGTGGGGAACACGTTTGGTATTTTTCATCTATCAGCGGATTTCAATGAGTTTTGTTTATTCTTCTGTCATGAATCCCGTTCACATTATAGATTTGACATCGGGAATGCTGCAGATCCTCAGTTCCTCCACCAACACGTGTATTTACGCCCTGACTCAGAGCAAATTCCGAGGGGATCTCAAGAATGCGGTGAAATACCCACTGAATCGGATTTTGAAACTCATTAAACGATAGAAATAGGGACTATGCAGTAGTACAATTCAGCTGCCTTCATGCCCCTATTCTGTACTCCCACTTGTGAGTAAACAGAAACAAAATGATGAACTGATTTACAAACAAAGCAGTAGAGCATCTGGTGATGCTCGAAATACAGAACAGCACGTACAAAATCATGACGGTTGTCGGCCCGAAGAGTTGAATGTTTACTCTTTTCTATCTGCTGAGTTGCTCCAGCATTTTCTTGGTGTTGCCTTATAGTTATAAAACAACTACTTACAGCCGATCGCGACGACATCACTGGCGTCAGCATTCCAGAAAACTCGATAGATCCATAGAACCATAGAACACTACAGCACAGTACAGGCCCTTCAGCCCTCCATGTTGTGCCGACCCATATAATCCTTTAAAAACGTATTAAATCCACACTACCCCATAACCCTCTATTTTTCCGTCATCCCTGTACCGGTGCAAGTGGCTCTTAAATACCCCTAATATTTTAAACTCCACCACCATCCCTGGCAAGTCATTCCAGGCACTCACAACCCTCAGTGTGTAAAAAAAAACTTACCCCTGATGTCAGCCCTAAACTTCCCTCTCTTAATTTTGTACCTATGCCCTCTGGTGTTTGATGTTGGTCCCCTTGGAAACAGGTACTGAATATCCACCCTATTTATGCCTCTCATAATCCTGTAGACCTCTCTCAAGTCCCCTCTCATTTTTCTATACTCCAAAGAGAAAGGTCCCAGCTCTGCTAACCTGGCTTCATATGACTTTTCTCCAAACCAGTCAACATCGTGGTAAATCTCCTGCACCCTATCCGTAGCTTCCATATACTTCCTATCATGGGGTGACCAGCATTGAACACAATACTCTAAGTGTGGTCTCACCAGAGATTTGTAGAGTTTCAACATGACCTCTCTACTCTTGAACTCAATCCCCCTGTTAATGAAGCCTAGCATCCCATAGGCCTTCTTAAATAGGCTATCAACCTGCGCAGCGACCTTGAGAGATGTAGGGATTTGAACCCCAAAGTCCCTTTGTTCATCCACACTCTTAAGTAACTGACCATTAATCCTGTGCTCAGTCTTCTGGTTTGTCCTTCCAAAATGCATCACCTCACACTTATCCAGATTGAACTCCATCCGCCATTTTTCAGCCCAACTCTGCAGCCTGTCTATATCCTCTTGTAACCTTCGACAACCTGCAGCTCCATTCACAACTCGTAGAATCTTCGTATCATCCGCAAACTTTCTCATCCATCCTTCCGCGTCTACATCCAGGTCATTTATAAAAATCACAAATAGCACGGGTCCCTGGACAGATCCCTGCGGCTCTCCACTAGTCACCGACCTCCAGGCAGAATACTTTCCTTCCGCAACTACTCTCTGCTTTCTTCCTTCAAGCTTTTTTTTTATCCAAACAGCCAAGGTTCTACTTATCCCATGACTAATCACTAATTGGATTAGTCTCATCTGGGGGACCTTATTAAATGCCTTGTTATTAAATGCCATGCAGACCACATCCACTGCCCTGCCCTCATCAATTTATTTTGTTACCTGTTCAGAAAACTCAATCAGACTCGTGAAACACGATCTTCCCTTCACAAAGCTATGCTGACTATTCATGAGTAGACTGCACTTCTCCAAATGATCGTAGATCCTATCCTTAAGAATCCTTTCCAGTAGTTTGCAGACCACCAACGTAATACTCACCGGTCTATAGTTCCCAGGTTTCTACCTGTTACTTTTTTCTTAAACAAGGGTACTACATTTGCCATTCTCCAGTCCTCCGACACTTCCCCTGTAGCCAAAGAGGATTCAAAGATCATAGCTAAAACTCCAGCAATCTCTTCTCTCTATTCCTCCATCAACTGGGGTTGTTGTGTCATATCCGGCCCTGGGGATTTATCAATCTTGATGTTTTTTAAGAAGATCCAGCACCTTTTTTCCCTTAATCTCAATATTGTCCAGCACACAGGCCTGCATATTTCGACCTCACCCTGATCAAGATCCTTTTCGTTTGTAAGTTCTGAAGCAAAGTATTCATTTAGGACCTCCCCAGCCTCCTCCGCCTCCAGGCATATGTTGCCCTCCTTATCCTTTAGCAGTCCCACCTTCGTTCTCGTCATCCTCCTGCTCTTCACATACGCATAGAACGCCTTGGGGTTGTCCTTAATCCTACATGCCAAGGCTGCCATACGGGGGTGTTGTATTGGGTCTCAACTGCAGGACACAGGCACTGAAGTCCGGGAAACAAGACGAGACGGAACCAAAGCGCGGGACGGGATGCAGTCTAGGCAAGGGAAGTCGGGCTAGGACGAGGGATTGGGACCGAGAAGCCTGGGATGGAATAGAAGCCCGAGACTGGACAAGGACCCAGAACGCAGAACCTGGGTCTTGCCTCGGCCTCGGACCCCCAAGCCCAGGCGCGGACTTGACGATGCTTGGCTAGAGACTTGAGGCTGGGGTTCAGGCTTGGCTAGAGACTAGGGGCTTGGAGTCTTGAGGCTTGGCTAGATGCTTGGCGTCTTGAGGCTTGGCTAGAGGTTGGAGATCTTGAGACTGCAGGCTTGATTCGAGGCTTGCGGCTGGAGCTTGAATAACTCGGAGGCTGCAGCTAGGGGGCAGTCTAGGAACTGTAAACCAACATGGAGCCGGGACTTAACCTTCAACAAGCCGGGATTCATCTTTAGCAAGACACTGACATGAGACGGGACAGTACGCAGACATAGAGCCGGGCCTTATCCGCCGACAAACCGGGACTCATCTTTAACTCTACACCAAGGTGGGGCAGGACCGTCCGTCGGGTAACGGCAGAATGGCCGGACTTATCCAACGGAGGCAAAGACAAGAGAAGACAGATTCCCCACGCAGGGCAATGGCAGAACTGCCTGACTTACCCCACAAAGGCGAGTACAAGGCTAGAAAGATCCCCCCTCAGGGCAATGGCAGAACGGCCTAACTTACCCCAAGGGGCGAGGACAGGAAAATTCAAACACGAAAGAACGACAGACAGTTCCACCTATGCATCGGGGTAGCTCCGAGTAGCCGTTACGGCCGGCAGCCTTGGCTGGGTATGGAAGCAACCGGATCCCTACATAGCTCGGAGTGACTGACGGCCACCCAGCTGGAACGGGAAGCAGCTGAATCCATACTGCAATGACAGCACCGACTACTACCAGCAAGGTTTCCAGTAGCCATATTTCGCCAACGCAGTCCCAAGGATGGCAAGAGTCCGTTCCAGCCTTCCACCAGCCATCTGTGGCATGAGAATCCTGACAAGACGACCCCCCAACCACACTCAATACCAGGGCCACTTATATTCCCAGTTCCACTATGAGCCTCAGGTGTTTCTGGTTAAGTCCAACCGCAGCAAGGGACCGCCGGAGAACCCAGAGTCCGGAGTCCGTGGGCCAGACCACGGACTTCGAACTGGACCATAACAAAAGCCTTATCATGCCCCCTTCGAGCTCTCCTAAGTCCTTTCTTTAGCTCCTTCCTGGCTACCCTCTATTTCTCATGAGCCCCTCCTACTTCCTGCTTCTTATATCTAACATATGCTTTCTTTTTCGTCCTGACGAGCTGCCACACGTAAAGATCCCTTTTTCATCTCACCTTCTCCCGGCTTAAATTGAATCTTGAGGCAAACCTATCACTCCTCCTTCCCGATTCTGACAAAACTGCCTGATATGGAGTATACTTTCGTCGGCACCACCATTCCTGGTCCCGTCATTACCCGTCATTTCCTTGACGCTCGTTTTCTCCTCTGTCTCTACTTGTGGCTTCTCCTTCTGTTTTCCCGTTTGAGATAACTTCCAGTAACAGAAATTTAGCCTTCAGTGAAAGAGTTGGGGGGAGGGGGTCTGGAGTTGGTTCGGTGGAAGAGTAGATGTTGTGAACCCAAGAACAAAAGACACAGGTGAGGCGAAATGGGAACTGACATGGTCTAATCCTACACAAAGTGCTGGAGAAAGTCTTTAGCTCAGGCAGCAGGACTGGAGAGAGATAGAGAAAAAAAGATCCAATTCAGCTGCAGTGTCTCTTCGCAAAACGTCCGTAGTTTATTCTTTTACATAGATGCTGCCTGCCCTGCAGAGCTCCTCCAGCATTTTGGATTTGCAGAACCTGCAGATTTTCTCCTGTTTATGATTGGTCTACTAGTCAGTTTCAACGAGATATTCGGCTATGCCAACACAGAACTGACCCTGGACAAAGAACAAGCGAATAATGGTTGAAAAGGACATTGATATAGAAACAGACACTTGATAATTAATGGAACAAAGGCTCAATTAATTTTGTATTTCAAGCGACTGGGAAATTGGAGGGTCTCTAAACAAACACGAATAGGGATATTATTATTTACAAAATTAGAAAGATGATGGGTGTAGCAGTAGATTGTGTTCGGATATTACATACTCCAGATGAAGCTGAATTGAGGAATCAGTTTGAGTCCTTCAGTAGTTGGTCGGTGAATTTTATTAATGTTAATCGTGAGCGGGTGATATCGTAATATAAACATTAAGTATAAGCTTGGTTGAGACGGATAGAGGGTAGTAGGGATAATCCTGGGAATTGTGAAACAGTGACTCCTGGCATCAATGGAGGCTCAAACTTTGAAATGGGTTTCCCTGCGGGAGGATTGACAAATATTTGGAGAAGCAGCATTCGAGACAGTCAGATCACTTTGTTAGGGGAAGGTCATGAATTGCGCTCCTGTCAGTAGATTTGTCGATGTGCACGGTCTTCGAGTGTTCACAGATTTGGGGATGCGGTGGATGTTGGGTCGTGACGAATGTCAAGGTTGTTTCATTAATAGGTGCTTTATTAATAAAGGCACTTTCTCTGGGATAACATAATGTGTATGTGGAAGTGTTGGCAATTTGGGAGTGCACAGCGTCGAAGTGTGCATACTGATATGTGGAGTGCGATTTGCTGGATTTGGGTTAATTACATATATCAAGGTTATTTCGTTTACTGATACACTCATAAATAATAGAATTTAGCGTTAAACTTCGTTCTTGCTATTTTTACGGTGCATTAAGCCATCTGTGAAAAGTTTGAAATGATTCTTGCTCTGGGAGAAATGATGGTACATGTAGGGACGCACTCATATTTGGGGATACACAGAGATCTGTGGATGTGCATGGCGAGTATGGATACACAGGGAGCTGGTGGTGTCGGTGGATTAGGGTGTGTGTCGAATCACAATGTTGTTTCGGTTATAGATAATTTGAGAATAAATGTACACCAAACTTTGAACTTTGTTCTCCTTTTTCAGGGAGAAATGTGAACTGTTTAAAATGACTCCTGCTTTTGAATAATCCAGTGGGCAGGTGGGTTTGTCAACGGGTTTGGGACGCACATGGATTTTGGGGTGCGCCCTTATTGCTGATGTGCCCAGATTTGGGGGTGCACACGGAATTGGTTATTCGCGCATATTTAGGCGTCTGTCTTCGAATATGGAGGTGCAGTCTGATTTTGGGTTACACCAGATTTGGGCGTGTCGGCCGATTTGGAGTTGTAGACGAATTTTGGGATGTGTGCGAATTTTTCATGTGGAAATAGCAATTTGTGAACTGCTTGAAATGACTCCTGCTCTGAGTAAAATCTGTTATGCATGTTGGCGTGTCAGAGTGTTTGTGCATCGATTCAGGGATTGCGCAGATTTAGTGCGCTCTCAGCAAATATGGGGATGCACTCCTGTTTGAGGATGCGAACAGATTTAGTGATGTAACCGCCATTATAGAGGTACATACTGATTTGGGAATACTTATTTATTTAGGATCATGTCGGCCAATGGGTGACTGTTTACGGATTTCAGGTTTCTCACAAAGTTTTGGTGCCTGCAGATTTAGCGTTGTGACGTATCTGAATTTTGTTTCATTTATAGATACTTTTAGAATCAAAGCAAAACTTTCAACAGTATTCTTGTTACTATAAGGTGGAGGTAGACATTTTTTGAACGGTTGAAAATATGTTTTGTTCTGTAATACTGTACGGTGCATGTGGGGATGCTAGCTTTCTTTCGGATACGCACTGAATTGGGAATTGCATAGAGTTAGGATAAAGTCGGCACCTGTCGTGTACACACTTTTTTATGGGCTGCGTTTCGATTTCGGCATGCGTGAATATTTAGGGCTGTATACTGGAATACGGGGTTGAATACGGATTTGGGGGTGTATCTAGATTTTGTGATGTGCGACGTTTTAGGGAGTGTTGTCTTTTATCCGGATGCTTACGGATTTGGAAATACACCAGGATTTGGGTTTGACAGCTCATCTGCCTCTGCAATCAAATTTCGGATTGCGTGCGTATTTTTAATGAAGCAACAGCCATTTTCTGAAATTTGTTGAAATGATTCCTCCTCTGATATAATTTATTTTGCATGAGGGATGACAGCGGGTCTGCAGTGTACACTAATTTGTAGATTGCACAGATTTAGTGCAGTGTCGGCTATTATAGAGGTACACACCGATTTGGGAACGCCTATTGATTTAGGGGTGTCTAGCTCAATATAGGGAGGTTTACGGAATTCGGGGATCCCATAGATTTGTGGTGCCTGCGGATTTGCAGTTGTAAGGTATTTCAAAGTTGTATCATTTATAGATACTCCCATTATCAAAGCATTTTGAACTTTCAACAGTACTCTTGTGTCTTTATTGTGGAGACAGCCATTTTGGGAAGTTGGAAAAGATTCCTCCTCTGGGATACTATACTGCGAAAGTGGGGGTGTCAACGTGTTTGTGCTGTACATGGATTTGTGAGTGCGCACTTACTTTGGGATATGCGCAGATTTGGGCGTATATTTGGATTTGGGGAGGCACACGGATTAGTAGATGTGCACAGCTTTGGGTGTCTCCGTGGGTTTAGGATTGCATACGACTTTGGGTGTATATGCGGATTTGTGGCGTCTTTGTATTAGGAAATGTGACGAATATCAAGGTATACACATGTTTGCGGTATCTGCAGTTTTGAACGTATGACGAATTTCGAGGTTGTTTCATTGAAGCAGAAGTCTGAAGTGATTCTTGCTCACGGATAATGTAATATGCATAGGGCGGTGTCAGAGGGCGGACGGATTTCTGAATGGGTGTCGATTTAGGAGGAGAACACGGATTTGTGCCGTTCACAGTCTTCGGGGCGTGCTGTCGAATATTTTGTTGGGCTCCGATTGAGGTGCACACAGATTGGGGTGCGTCGGCTGGCTTAGTGATGTCGGTCGATCTGCGGGTGTGATAAATCACAGGGCAATTTGAACATTGAACATATCTCTCGCTATTGTTTATAGTGGAGATAGCTAATATATGAATTATTCTTGCTCTGGGATAATGTGCATATCGCAGTGTCAGCAGATTTTGGTGTACGCGCGGATTTGGAGATGTGTTCAGATTTTGTAGTATGACGGCGAATATAAAGTAGCACATTAATTTGGTGATGTGCTCCGATTTGCCCAAGCCGGTAAATTCGGGGGTGCACACAGATTTGCGGGTGTCGTTGTATTAGGAGATGCAGACTAATTTCTGGTTTGAATGTGTACTGGTGGTACACATGGATTAGGGGTTGCGCATATGATGTGAGGGTGGTGTGGATCCGGGGATGTGCGCACATTTAGGGGTGTTGTGGTGAAAATGGGTGAACACGGAAAACAGTGTGGAAGTTGATTCAGAGATGTGAAAACTCAAGGATGTTTTATTTACAGATACATTTGTAATAAATACACTTTGAATATTGAACTCTGTTCTTCGTGTACTTTTAAATGTGGAGACAACTATGCTCTGAACTGTTTGAAAGGATTCTCGATCTGCGATAATCAATTTTGCATTAGAGGTGTCAGAAGATTTGATACTGCATGAAGATTTGGTGGTGAACACGGATTCGGGTGTTCATGTGGAACTGGGAATAGGTGCAGATTTAGGGGTTTGTTGGTGCACACGGATTTGTGGATATCTGTTGATTTGAGGTTGTGACGAATGTCAAAGTTGTTTCTGTTAACTGGGCGGAAAAGTGGCAGATGGAATGCAACGGTAGCCGCATAAATGAAAGAAAACAGTGAGTTGGGAGATCAGAGAGTACGTTTCAATCCGGAAATGAAGAGCGGGTTGATTTGAAATTCACGTGAAGTACGAATTAGTGAGAGGGAGCGACAGCAGTGCAGCGATAATCAACAAACGGGAGACCTTCAGTCTGATAATATGAGAGTGTGTGTTTCATTCTCCACATGCCTGTCGCGGGTAGACTGTTAAGAGGGGCGGTTCATTCTGTATCCACCGGTCTCCGGTGCAAAGTGAGAGTGTGCGGTTCATTTTGTAGATATCAGCCCCTGGTATAAACTGAGAGTGTGGGGTTCTGCCGGTGTCACTCTCTGGTTCAGTGAATTCATTCTGTAAATACAAGTCTCTGTTACAGTGTGAGAGTGTGGGTTTCATTCCGTATCTGTCAGTCGCTGTTACAGTGTGGGAGTGTGGGTTTCATGCTGTGTCTGTCAGTCTCTGTTACAGTGTGAAAGTATTGGTTTCATTCTGCTTCTGTCAGTGTCTGCTGCAGTGTGAGAGAGTGGGGTTCACTCTGTGTCTGTCAGTTGCTACAGTGTGAGAGTGTGGGTTTCATTCTGTATCTGTCAGTCTCTGTTACAGCGTGGGAGTGTGCGTTTCATTCTGTATCTGTCAGTCTCTGTTACAGCGTGAGAGTGTGTGTTTCATTCTGTATCTGTCAGTCTCTGTTACAGTGTGAGATTGTGGGTTTCATTCTGTATCTGTCAGTCTCTGTTACAGTGTTAGAGTGTGGGGTTCATTCTTTATCTGTCAGTCTCTGTTACAGTGTGAAATTGTGGGTTTCATTCTGTATCTGTCAGTCTCTGTTACAGTGTGAGAGTGTGGGCTTCATTCTTTATCTGTCAGCCTCTGTTACAGTGTAAGAGTGTGGGTTTCATGCTGTATCTGTCAGTCTCTGTTACAGTGTGAGAGTGTGGGTTTCATGCTGTATCTGTCAGTCTCTGCTACAGTGTGAGAGAGTGAGGTTCACTCTGTATCTTTCAGTCTCTGCTACAGTGTGAGAGTGTGGGTTTCATTCTGTGTTTTTCTGTCTGTGCTCGAGCGGAAAGCGTGTAGTCTCCGTCCAGAACCTGGGAACATCTGATACAGTGTGAGCGGGCGGATAATTTTCTCCATCTTTCCCGCTCTTCCTCAAATCAATGAAATATACTCAATCTAGTAAAAAAAGAAATAAAATAGATTCTGTATTCCCAGAACTGTTTGTTAGGACAAGCGTCTTCTGAAATCGTTTATGTTAAACCTGTGAAATGCACAATGCACTTATGAATGATGACGTGTTACGGAGCTGTACGCCCTGTGTAATAGAGTCATATGGCAAACAGACCATTCGGCCCGACTTCGTTGCTCAAACACATAGAGCCATGTGAGCAGCGCCTGATCTGAACCTTTCTATGGCTTGGCAACACAACTGCTTATATGTTGAATGAAAATAAAAAGACTATTAAAATTAATTAATTTTAGTAAATAAGTGTGTAAGTACGTTCAGAATTTGATAGGAACAGACCTCTGGCAAGTAAGCGGGGAGAAGCCAGATTAAATGGCGTGGGGAGGAAAAAGAAGAAGCGAAATGCGTAAAAAGATAAATAGCTGAAGCGGAAGCACTCTGTTAAGAGAGGACAGAGGAGCACAGGGAAAACGGAGCAGGACGGGGACGACGTGTGAGGTGATAGGCGGGTGAGAATAAACATGAGGACTGAGCGGTGAATAGAAGTAGAGGAGAGGTGGAGGGATGTTTTTAACTGACATTAAAGACATCAGGTTGTTGCTCCTACGTCTTGAGTTTATGCTCACCGTGGCACAAGAAAAAGCCATGGACAGAAAATATCGGGTCGGGATTGGGAAACAAAATTCAAATGTTTGGATACCAGAAAGCTCCGCCTTTCGCCGCTGGAGCGCTGGTGTTCGACGAAATGAAGCCCAGATCATCACGGGCCTCGTCAACGTGGAGACGGCCGCAACAGATCAGGAGAAGTGTTACCTCACCTTGAAGACTTGTCCGGGGGAGCTGAATAGGAGGAGGTGAATGGCAGGTGTAGTAGGCTGGCCGCTTGCAGGGAAAAGTACCGTGAGTGAGATCAGTCGTGAGGGAGAGATGACAAAGGGAAATCACTCCTGAACGATCCCTCCCGACAGCGGAGTGATGGGGATGGGAGGTAGTGGTTTGTTTCTTTGAGGTATCCCTTTAAAAATATGGTCGGGCTATCCGCGCTCACCTACTCTTCCCGCCGCCTTAACAGCGACAGTGTTCCTTTTGTCCATACCTACCACACAATGTCACCCCGAGTTCAACATATTCTACACTGCAAATTCCACCATCATGCCAAGAAACTTATGTTTATCTCTCCCCACCCTCGACTCTCCGCTTTCTGCACGGTTCAGGCGCAACGCATTTTAATTCTGTTTGGGAAGCCTCCAACCTAATGGCGTGAATATCGAGTCTCCTACCCATAAAAAATGCTCCTTTGCTGCTTTGTTCTATTCCCCACACTGTCCTCTTCTCACTTTCCTATCACCCCGTCGTGGTCTCCTCCTTCTTCCCTTTCTCATATGGTGCATTTTCCTCTCCGATCCGAGTCCTTCCTCTCCAGCCCTTTAGCTTCCCTGTCCTGTTGGCTTCACCTGTCCTTCTTGCTCTTCTCCTTCCCCTCCACCAGCTTTTCTATTCTGCCGGCTTCACCCTTCCTTTACAATTCTCAAGAAGGATATTGGACAGAAGAACCAACTGTTTCATTTGTTTACTTCCGTGAACACTGTCTAAACAACTGAGTTCCTCCAGCATTTTGCGTGTGCTGCTTTTAATATTTGGTGGTGAGATATCGTGCCGGAGCTTCCGATTCGAATGTGTTATTGCAGTGTTCCTTTTGAGCCAGTGATGGCTCGCTGTATTTCAATGTTGAACTTGCGTTAAAAGCTGTTCCTTATTATGTTCAGGTTCTAATCACTATGGAAATTCACACTCATGTAATGAGTTTCAGAGGCCAGGAACTTCCCCCATTCTTGCAGCTACAACAATTTGGAACTAGTTACTGTTATGAACACCAGGTTGTCATTGTTCTCACTATGTGATTTCGAGATGGTCATGTGTCTAATATTACATTAGTTTTACGGCTCCGGGTTGTGACCCGGAAAGGGAAGGGTGCACCTGTTTAAAACAATTGGGCTGCTTAATGTATTAAAACCGAATGAACAGAGTTGCAGATGAGAACAGATGAGACTGTATCAGGGCAGTGTGCGTGTCAGCAAGGGTTGAAACCAGAGATGTGTCCGTCCATCCAGGGAGAACCTGGAGCAACGCGGATAATCAAAGGACAACATTCTGACCTCCTTCTTCAAAGTAGAGGAGACGTATGCCGGTCAGATGGACTCTCAGTGTCGGATCCGTTTCCAAATGAGAGTGAGAGGGGAAGTCAGCACCTGTTTCAGCTGCTGTCTGAACTTAGTCTGACTGACGGCGTAAAGAGCGGTGTTCGTGCAGCAGCTCAGAAGTTGCAGCATGTAGCACAGTTCGTTGACAAATGTAGGTATCCTCAACCAATATGGGATGCGCACTGCATGAATCATTCTGTTCCATATTGCCATCACCCCGTACAACGCCCATAACAGGATGAAATTTCCCGAGACGACCAGCAGTAAAACGAGGGACTTTCTGCGGCTCTGCATCTCCGGGTCTCCGGAACTCTGACCACAGCTGGAAGCCCGGAGTCTGCCGCGGGCTCTACTGGCCAGTAAAACGTTCGTGATGGTGAAAGCATTGAGCAGGATAACAACGAGGAACGGGATCACAGTCGAAAAGACAATACGAGCGACATCGATTACTGTCCAGACGAATGACCCTAGTACTCCGAATCTCTGCATGCAAGGCCACTTTAGGTTAGATAAAGCATATACATCTTGGACCATGAAGAACCAGAAAACGTTCTTTAAACAACTCAGTGCAGTCACTGTGCTCAGAACCACAGCCGCCGTTCTCCCAGTGCAGTACTTAGCGTTTAGATCCTGGAAGCAAATGGCCACAAATCGATCAAAGGTGAAGGCGACGGTGAACCAAACAGAGCAATCTGTGGCGGCCTGCAATAAGTAGACGTGGGTTCTACACACGCGGACGTAAAACAGGAAGGAGAAGTCATCCGGAAAAGCCATCGGAATTTTCATCAATATAACGTCCAGGAAAACGACCGCTAGGTCAGCCGCTGACATGGCCATCAGATAGCGGGTGACTGTTTTAGAGAGTCCACACTTTCCCCGTGATAGTATGACAATCGTCAGCACGTTCACTGTGAAAAGCAGAAGTACAGAAATTATATATCAGATTGAGAGCATCATTGTAAAATTTACTAAGGACAAAATCAAATAATTGCACAATTCAGAGGTAGCCGAATGATTCGCTGATTGGCGACGGATATTGGGTCAGTCAGGGATTAATATTCAATACGAATGCTAATTAGTGAAACTGACGTCACCAACTTTGCAGAAGACGCTTTGAAATCCTGTATCCGAGTGAGGACAAAAATTAGCGAATGTCGTTTGCATCATTTCTCTCCCCAAATAAAAATACAATCTGAGAGAAGCAGCAAATATTAAGTTCAACAATGAGCCAAATTCAGTCGAACAAATCGAGCTGATATTTGCCCCGGTTCACTGTAGTATCACCGATCTCTGTACATCATTGGAAACAAAGAGCCGTAGTCAATAAGGCCGAGCTGGTCCGTTCTGATCGAATACCATGGCTGCATGCAATATGGAATTAAGTTCAATAAAACTCATAACATTTCAGCTGGATGCGGTTCGGGAAAATGCCGTAGCCTTAAAATCCTCTACTGCTTTTGCTCCTACGTTATCAAATCATACATTTCACAAAAAGGCACGGATCTGATCAGTAATTGACCATACATCGGTCCCTTTGAAAGGGCAGTGTTTTGGGTGCATGGAAAATGCAGAAGGTACTTTTTTTTTCTTCATGAATCACTGTTTGGCCGCGCTGAATACATTGCGTGCCAACCGGCCTTTAGCGAGAAAGTCAGACATGGTTCAAGTCTTCGTGAGCAGCAGAGTCTGAGGTGCAGCACAGATAATGATTAGAGCTTCGGAAGGGGGACGGTTTGTAAATGAGACTTTTCTCCCCATACTAAGCCAGGATTGAACAGGTAATTACGGGTACATTATGTCCGGTGACAGAGAGAGTCAAAGTCTTTATCAGCCGAAGAACTTTGATTCTATAGAGGAGGCGCTGATCTGTGGTGTTTACTTTGAATATTGAGTAATGGAGAGGACAGAGGCTTGCACTGTGCTCAGAGTCAAAAACAAACAGGCGGATGCAGACGACCACTGCAGCTGCCGTGTGATATTGATGGAAGGTTGGTGCAGCGGGCAGGGACAGATTTTGGAATCGGCGCAAATTTAAGTTTACATTCACGATAGGTAAAAAAAAAACAACACCAGAAAAGATATCGGCGCGTATCTTTGAGAATCCGCGGTGATTGGTGCCGTCTGCACGATACACTGGAGCAACTCAACAAGGCTCGTGGACAATTTCCTAACCTACGAATGCAACCATCTAGAAGTTCCGGAGCAGCAAAGCATGGCGATTCCTCTGCCTGGACATTTCCCTCTAAAATACGCCCTCTAAAAAGGAAGATCGCAATTCCATTACGGTCTCTGAGTCAAGACCCTGGTACTGTCCCCCAACAGCCATGTGGGATACCCAGTCCTCAAGTACATCAGCTGTTCCACAAGACAAATGACACATCCGTTCGCAAAGACAGGCAGGGATGGACAATACAATGCTGGATCAGCTTGAGAAATCCACGGCTCTTGAGCAAATAAAACAGATATTTAATGTAAAGATTTGACAGCATCCCTGACTGTCGGAAAAGAGAGTAAGTCATCAGTCTAACCGGGCGTTTTCAACATTTACCGAATATAAACGTGGAGTTAAGAATATATATCAAGCAAACAAAAAGGACAGAGTGTATTTGTGGGTAACATGGGGAGGAGTGGACGTGACATGCGTGTTGTGTGCGATAATAAGACTATGGCATAGCTACCGCTTGAAATATTTTCAGCATGAGACATCGACTTACCAGAGATGGCAACAACAGCAAGAATTGGGTAATAAATCGGAGCAAAGTTCCAGAGCGCGATTTGGATCCGCTGTGATAATGTTAGTTCATCTGAATGAGTTTTGAAGTGAACAGCCCGATTGAAACGTTCTGATCCATTGGTGTAACTTTCCACTGAACTGATCCCAGATTCAGACCGAATCCGGAACTGTCCCACTCCACTCTCCAGAGCTTGTGCGTCGGAACTCCGATTCCCAGGTCTGTTGAGCAATGTCATTACCGGAGTCGATGCTCGTACTGACAATCATTGTAGGCAAACCCTATTTGTAATACAGAAGCATGCTCCAATGACTTAATCAGACCTCGTGGGTGTTCGCTTAATTAAACCCAGTGGATGAACAGGTGCTGTTAACCCCTGCATTGACAGTGAAATAAAGCGGCAAGGATAGAGGGAACAACATGTAAGGAGCGGGGATTAAACTTATTTGTCAAGAGCATGCGGTAGAGAAACTATTACCGAACATTTTCTCCAGACGGCTGGCGCATTAGATGTTGTTTTTTTACGTACACGGTCTGTTGTTCACTTGTATAAGCGATCGGTGATAAACTTTCTAATGCTCAAGGACAGGATTAAAACCTCAGCTTTCCAAACGCACAATAAAAAGCCACATCTTATAAAACAAGAAAGCATGGAAACAACAAGGTGCCTGGGAAATTTCGATGTCGAAACATGATAGAGCGTATGGCGGATAGTGATGCTCCACCAAGAATATTGCATTCTCCGGTTATACTTTATCTTGTACACTCGGATCTATACTCAGCATCATCCCCCATCACACCATGCTCGCTTTCCATAAATTAGGATTCCATTTAATTACTCCTTTAATCTCTGAGCGAGGGACAAGTAACTTTTTTTTCTCAATTACTTTGCACCGTCAGAAGCTTCTGATTGTATTTCTCTCCCCTGAATCAACATTATTTGCAATGACGAGAAAATATGCAGATGCTGGAAACCCAAGCAGCACACGCAAAATTCTGTCGTAACTTAGCAGGACAGGCAGCATCTATGGAAAAGTGTGAATAGTGGATGTTTCAAGTCGAGGCCATTCATCAGTACCGGCAACAGCAAACTGAAGTCCCACGCCAGCGGGCTCAAGAACAATTACTTCACTTTAACATTCGACTCCCAAACATGTAATTACTGCTGTTCAGCAGCACCCTGACCACCGTGATCACTTTGCAGTAAAATGAGCTGAGTTTATTCTAATTGTTACATACCATAAGACCATAAGACAATAAAGTCCAGTCAGGCCACATCGAGTCCGCTCCACAATCCCACCATGGATGAGTCATCAGCTCTCTTAACCCCTATCACCAGTTTTCTCTCCTGATACCTTTGATATCCTTACTTCTCCGGAACCTATCAATTTCTGCTTTAAGTATACCCGGTGACTTGGCATTTGGGCGATAATGTCTCTCGAATTAATCTGAATTTTTGAGGTGGTCAAAAAGAAGTTGGAGGAATGCACGATGCCATGCATTGGATCCCTGAACATGGGCAAGCTCCCGCGAGATGGCCTGCTCCAGGGTGTTACAATACATAGTGTCCAGAAATTGACATCGTGGTAGGTGACACAATGTGCAACGGGGCTGAGGAATGCCTTTATTTAGTATTGCAGGCCGGTGACCAGTGATAAGCCGAAACGATCGATGTTGGGCCTTTGATAAATCGCTATACAGGTTCTGAATTATAGGTACCAACATCAACACCACAGAAGCATTACTTGCAAATGGTTCCAGGGCATTAAATCAAAATCTGAAATAGAGACTTTGAATTTTCTGGCTGCCTAAACGTACGACACTGCTTCCTATCGACAGAATCGATAGTTTCTGGCAATATATTGGATGACTGGAAAATTGCAAGCCTTACTCCGCTATTTAAGGAGGCAGCAGAAAGGAAACTATCGACCTGTTAGCCTGACAATAGTAGTTGTGAAGTTGTTGGAATTGATTGATGAGGATGAGATTACGGAAAGCCTGGGGGCACATGACAAGATTGGCCGAAGCCAACATGGTTTTCCGAAAGGAAAATTCTGCCTGGAAAACCAACTGCAATTCTTTGAGGAAATTTCATATAGGGTAGAAACACGAGATGCGGTAAATTTGGTGTATTTGGATTTCCGGGAAGCCTTTGTCAAGGTGCCGCACATGAAGCTGTTTAGGAAGATAAGAGCCCAATGACTTACAGGGAAGTTATTAGCGTGGATGGAGCGTTGGCTGGTCGGCAGAAAATAGAGAGTAGGAATAACGCGATTCTATGCTAGCTAGCTGTAGGTTACCAGTGGTGTTCCACAACGGTCGGTGTTGGAACAGTTACTTTTGATTATGTATGTCAATGATTTGGACTACGGTATTAATGGATTTGTAGCTGAACATGCCGATGAAACAACGATAGGTGGAGGAGCGGGTGGTGCTGAAGAAACAGAGAGCCTGCAGAGAGACAAATAGTTTTGAAGAATGGGCAAAAAATTGGCAAATGAAATAAAATGTTGGAAAGTGTATGGTTATGCACTTTGGTGGAAGAAATAGACGAGAAATGTATTAGATGGGGAGTGAAGTCACAATGCAGATATGCAAAGAGACTTGGGAGTCCTTGTATAAAACACACTGAAGTTTAACCTCTGGGATGAATTGGTTGTGAAGAAGGCGAATCGAATGTTGGCATTCATTTCTAGATATATCGAATATATGTGCAGTGATATGATGTTGAGGATCTATAAGACACTCGTGAGACCACACGGAGTATTGTGTGCAGTTTTGGGCTCCTAAAATTATAAACGATATACTGACGTTGGGGAGGGTTCAGAGAAGATTCAGGAGAATGATTCCAGTAATGAGAGGGTTACCGTTTGAGGAACGTCTGGCAGCTCTTGGGCTGCATTCCCTGGAGTTCGGAAGAATGATGGAGGATCTCAGAGAAACATTCCAAATGTTAAAAGGCCTGAACAGATTAGACTTGGCAAAGTTAATTCCCATGCGAGGGGATTCTAGGACAAGAGGGCACGACTTCAGGATTGAAGGACGTCCTTTTAGAACTGAGATGCGGAGAAATTACTTTAGTCAGAGGGTGGTCAATCTGTGGAATTTGTTGCCACGAACGGCTGTGTCAGTCTGATCATTGGGTGCATTTAAGTTCGGATAGGTAGTTTTTCGATGAGCCAGGGTATTGAAGGGTATGGGCTAAAAGCAGGGGAGTGGGATTACTGGATAAAGTGGATCTGCCCATGATTGAATGGCGGAGCAGACTTGTTGGGCGGAATGGCTTACTTCTGCTCCTATATCTTATGCTCTAATAGTCTTATATCACAACAGAGGAGGCTTAGATGCGAACTGCTAGAGTTTTGGAATTTATGCATGACATTGACATGCTGAACAACGAAAGAATTTTGTTTAAAACTTTAAATTTTAGTAAACTATCAGAAATAAAACAACAAACACAGAAATTATACATTCTTGTATAATTCGAAATAACTCGGCCATAATGACATTAGTCAGGACCAGGTCGACTGAGACCCAAGGGGACAGCACTGCCACTTTAAATACCCCCCAGGGTACTAAGGAATCTGTGTCCAGCTAATTAAAATCCCCAACTTGTGGCAAGACTACAGGTAACCATTGTGGTAAGAGTCAAAATTCTAAGGATACTGAATTGGACAGCAGGAAAGTGGATACGGAAAACCCGGTGCATAAGATGCTCTGCGGTTTGTCCGGATGATGGCAGATTGTTTAGTGGAATGAATAAGCAAGCCTTGGAAAACCTATGGACCGCAACTGTAATAGTGGAAAGGAAAGTGACAGAGTCAGACTGGTAATAAAATCTTCAGAAACGTTAAGCCAGGGGCGTGAAGGACAAAGGACAGGAACGGGTGCTGCTCCGCACGACATTCCTCCAGTTTCCGACAGTCGGCAGTGTAAGTCGACGTTGATTGGATGAGCAAAAGTCAAGGTTACCAAGGCGATAACAGTTATGATCATCTAAATCAGAAGAAGATGAGCAAATAAAAGGCTCACTTTTATTGGGGAGAGAATCCCTTTCCGCCACGGAATTAACCCAGTGAACTGTACACACGGATTTCATATGCTCCATATTCTTTTCGCGGACAATAATAGGATTCATCTCGAAAACTCGGCTCCCTATCTCTGCGTTGTCTTTAAGGTCTCCTGGTGAAATGAAATATCTTTATTGTCATTGCATAGTACAATTTGTCATGCACCAATACAGCGAAAATGAGTTTGCAACCCTCGTACTCAATGCTATAAAGCAACAAATAAAATAAATCAACAATAAATAAAATCATGTAAACAGCCAGTGCAAGCAATGTCCAGAAGTACAAAAACGCAACTCAGATGCATAACAGCCATAAAACCAGTATTAAAAGTAGCAATATAACTAATTTATGGATGATGCTTGATCAATTGGTTCAGTGCAATTATAACTCTGCGGAAAAAAAATATATTTTTCATTCTGGAAGTCCGAGCATAGAAACTGTTATAGCGTCTGCCAGATTGAAGAAGTTCAAACTGATGATTACATGAGTGTGTATTGTCCTTACAAACGCTTGTAGCTTTCCGTAGGCAGCGTAAGCTGTAGGTGTCCTCCAGGGCTGGCAGCTGTGCCCGGATGATCTTGTGTGCGCTAGAGACGACCCGCTGAAGTGCTTTCCTATCAGCTGCTGTAGAACTGAGATACCACACAGAGATGCAGTACGTTCAGGTGCTCTCTATGGTGCAGCGGTAAAAGGTCACCAGCATCTGTTCAGGTAGACCAGCTTTCTTCAGCGTCCTGAGGGAAAAGACAAGCGCTGCTGTGCTTTCGTAACTATTGTTGTGGTGTTAGTGGACCATGTAAGGTCCTCTGAGATGTGTATTCTCAGAAACCGGAAACTGGACACTTCCTCCACTATGTCTCCGTCAACGTAGACTGGAGCGTTCTTCTCATCTCGTGACTTCCCAAAGCTGATAATTAGCTCCTTAGTCTTTGCTGTATTAAGAAAATGAGTTTGCAACTATCGTACTCAATGCTATAAAAAACAATTAAAATAAATAAACAATAAATAAAATCAAGTAAACAGCCAGTGCAAGCAATGTCCAGCAGTACAAAAGCGCAACACAGATGCATGACAGCCATAAAACGAGTATTAAAAGTAGGAACATAACTAATTTATGGATGCTGCTTGATCAATTGGTTCAGAGCAATTATAGGTCTGCAGAAAAAGATATTTTTCATTCTGGAAGTGCGAGATCCGCTCTGTGTTGGAGATCAACCCGATCACTGTTGTGTCGTTTGCGAATTTGACGATGGTATTGGTGTTAAATGCAGGTACACAGTCGTAAGTGAAGAGTGATAGTGTATGAAACTCAATACACATCCTTGTGGTGTACGAGTGTTCAGGATATTAGTGGAGAACAGGCGAGCGTCCCGTCTCACTGCCTGCGAACGCTCTGACAAGAAATTCAGGACTCAGTTGCAGAGTGATGAGCTGAGGCCTAGATAATGGGGTTTGGAGATGAGCTTGCTAGGGTTGACGGTATTAAAAGCTGACAGAAATCTCACAGAAATAGAAGTACCACCTGTCCACCGTTACCTGCATAGACCGTCCAAACTAAAAAAAAACACAGAAAAAATAACAGAATCTCTGCCTCAGTCCTATTGTCCTTAATTAATCAAAAGTCCTTCTTTCCATAACGTACCACGTGCTTCCAGATCAGCTTATTATCCATCCTGGAGATTGTACCACTGATACAGAATCTATCGTCAGTCTACCATTCCGAAATCCATTTTGATAAAACGGTATATCACTTTTCTCTTCCGAAATATAATACAAACACTCGATTATCGTACGTTCTATAAACATATATAAATGGGACTTTAGCGAAAAAGGCATATCACTAGAAGAATCAGACGGGGACGTCCCAGCTTTAGAACAGGCAGTAGTACTGCTATTTTCCATGAGCATGGAAGGAGGTCTAACCTGCAATTACGATTTATACAATTTAATAGCATCTCAAAAGTGTTATCTAACAATAAAAATATCATTTATAATCCATTCCTGGGCACGCCTGACTTGCACTATGGATAGCCTTCTTAAAGCCACACAAAGCAAATTCTACATTAGTGATATACTCATTGCTACATGTGACTTCCAACCCCTTATCCCGACACAGTTTAATCTTTTTCGCTTAAGATATCTTGAAAATGAATCGCAGAAAGTGACCCTTCTACTATGTCAATATACCCTGTTTCAGTAACAATATTGTTACCCTCATGAATCGATACTGGAATGTTATTATCCCTGCAAACACATTCCCCTCCCTCTTTGTCTTAATCATTCCCCAAAAATATCTAGGTCGACTTTCTGTTCTAATATTATCACAATATAATCTTCAGTAATCCGTATTTGCAACGTTTACGACGTCCCTCAGCGCGGACTGTTCCCTTTACTACTTATAAGGTCACTCTGGAACTGATATTCTTAACTTTCCCAAACGCACTAGTGCTCTCGCGAATTGCCTCTGCACACTTCTCAGTCCAGCTTCATGCAGACCTTCCCCTATTATTCCCAATTTACCTGAATCACTTAAAATGCTGTTTGATAAATAGTGTGACATAACCTCACATAAATCTCAAACTTGAGACCTAACAGACGTTCATCAAGTAAAAGCTGAATCTTCTCCCAATGTGCTTTATCAAAAATCCACCTGGAAAAACGGCTTACAGTCTTCGGTACAAATGCATATCCAAACTCATAACGATGGGGTAATGCTCACTCAACAACCTTCTCACTCCAGACAAATTATTTGAAACCAAAGTTAAATCTACAGCAGTTCCAGAACGATAATGAACATTACATCTCGTGGTGACAAACAGGTTTCCTGAATACATACAATATCGGGAATAAAAGAACAAATCTGAAATAAACTTCTTAAAATGTTGACCATCAGAAAACAGGCTTTTCACATTTCACTGCCATATTTGAATTCCACTAAGTGCCTTCACAAGTAGACTGGGATGCAGATACTCGACACATCACAGCTTCGTTCATAGCTTCCAACGTAACACGAGTTATAACAAAATACTCCTCTGCGCTTCCACTTTGATGTAAATTTCCACAGTGGGTCTAGATGATTGGACAGTACAATTGACGACATCGGTTATAAAGATTACAAGTTTGTAAAGCATCTTCAGTTAGAGATCTCTGTTTCCGACATATATCCACTGGCTTCACAGTCTGTACTATGACTGGTAGCACATTATCAATATTCGGAATTCCTTGTCCAAGGCCCTTCTCCATGACTGCCATTCATATTAACTAATTATCATGTCGATTCTAAATTGACCGACAGGCGCCTCAGCCGGTAAGAGCAGGGCGCACAGGTTGTTGGAAAGGTGCCCCAATGTCAGCCTCTCCTCGTCTGTTGGCGCCACTCCAACTGCATGTCGGAGCTCAGCGAGTTGCTGTTGTTGGTTCTAGCCGTACTCACCTTCCCTTTTCTCGCACGGTGTGTCTGGGATCTGAGGAGATGTTCTGAGGCAGGCAGTGAGCAAGGAGACGAGGTCTATAGACTACATTTGCCAAACGGCTCCACCTACCGGCCTGCTGACCACTTTGCACTGGTTCATCCCCTCCACACCCCCTCCCCCCCACCCACATCTTCATGCTCTGACTTATTATCCTTTTATCAATTCTGATGAAGAGATTTGGCATGAAACATCGACAATTTCCTCTTTTCCATAGAAGCTGTCTGGCGTGCTGAGATCCTCCATCGATTCTGTCTGTTGCTTGAAGTGCTCCAGATTTTTATTTCTTGCACAAATAACCTAGGTGTGTAAAGGGAATATAATTGCACTCAGTATTGCAGGGATGGTCACAATAAAGTTCAAATAAGTGTGTGAGTTTATTCTCACTGTTATACGCAGTAAATATTCTTGTAAATAAAATACACCTTTGACCTCCCTCCCTACTCACTGTACCTCAGTCTTTAACATCCTAAACGCACTCAGCGTTTCTGTCTCTTCTGCAGAAGTAGTTTAACTCTAATTGACACTTTTTTCGTGTTCTTTTCTTTCATGTTAACTGTTTGAAAAAGTTGAAGATTGTTAAATATTCTTACTTTGTAACTTTATGCTTTTGTACGATCTGTCATTTCTTGGCCACCGATAATCGTATATTAGCAGTATTTACACAAAATTCACTGAAATCGATACTCATCTAATCGGAACATCAGGACAGTCTTCATTTTCATTTTTAGAATCTTTTCATTGTTGCGTAATGTGTAACAGCTATAAAGTGATACAAAACTTCAGCAGATTAATATGTATAGAATTAATAAAGCTGAAGAAAAAAACTGATTGTAAAATATAAAAATTGAAATATATATACACACACACACACACGCACGCACACACACACACACACACACACACACACACACACACACACACACACACACACACACACACACACACACACACACACACACACACACACATATATATATATATATATATTTGTGTATATTTCAAAAAAAATTTCCAATCTAAGACATAACATTACTTGAGAAAACCATTCAATTAATGTAGGGGTAGAAATATCGATCCGTTTAAATAAAATAGCCCTTCATGTAACAAATGCAATTACATGTTGATCTGAGGATGAGATACCCTGAGTATGATGCAGAACAATTCCTAATAGAACAGTCAATCTAATAGGTTGTAAATGAATTTCAAAGCTTTAGGAATTGTGGAAAATAAAGATATCTAAAACGATTTTAATGAAAAACATGATCAGAACATATGTGACAAAGTAGCTACTTCAGTTTTACATCTATCGCAATAGTTGTCTATGGTAGGAAATATTTTAGTCTCTCCTGTGTTATGTGTTAAATAATAACGGTGAACAATTTTAAAATGAATTAAACAATGGTTGGCACATACAGAAGAAGAATCTACGTGTTTCAAAACTCGAAGCTAATCTTCATTAACAAAGGTCATATTAAATTGTCACCCCTAATCTTGTTTAACCTTTAGTGACAGGTTCTCTTTTTGTAACCAAAATAAATTATAAAATCTGCCAATGGAACCTTTCACTAAGGGATTCAATTTCAAAATGATATCCAACAAATCAGATTCTTGTAAATATGGAAACTTATGTAAATATTGCTGTAATAAATGTCTAACCTAAAAATATTGCAAAAAATGTGTGAGCGAGAGAAAATTTATTAATTAACTCCTCAAATGTCATCAATCGACCATCACAAAATAAATGTGTAAAAGAATGGATTCCATTATTTTTCAATAGAAGTAAAATGGGGTCAATTGTTGAAGATTTAAATGAAAAGTTTCGATATAAAACTAGACAACGAAAATTGTTTAAAATTTTTAAAAAAATACGAAACTGAACCCAAATCCATAGGGATTGTTTAATAACCGAATAAAGATTTAAATTTGGAATTTTAGAGACCTGTAAATGTAATGGAGCTCCTAAAATTGAAGTTAAATGGAATTGTTTAACAGCTTTTAATTCCAAATCAACACATAATGGTTTTTGGTTCTTATCAAGCCAATATAACCAAAACCATAATTGTCTAATATTCACAGCCCAATAATACAGTCTTAAATTAGGAAGTGCAAGTCCACCATCTTTTTAATTTTTTTTTGTAAATGATACTTATTAATTCTTAGTCGATTATTGTTCCAAATAAAAGAAGAAATAATAGAGTCAAGTTGATCGATTTTTCTCAGTTAAAAAGATAGATATATTTTGAAAAATATATAAAAATCTAGGTAAAATCATCATTTTCACAGCATGAATACGACCTATTTAAGAATACTTAGTGGATTCCATCTAGAAAATTGTTGTATCATGGAGTCCATTAAAGGAACTATATGCGCTTTATAGAGATCTTTATATTTTTAGTAGTTATAATACCTAAATATCTAAATGTATTAACAAGTCTAAAATGAATATCATTATATATACCAACATGGACATCTAACGGGAGCAATTCACTTTTATTCAAGTTAAGTTTATATCCTTAATGTTTCCCAAAATCTTTAAGTGTTTCCAAAAAATTAGGAATTGATTCCTCAAGTTTTGAAATGAAAAAAAAAACAAAAGATCATCTGTATAAAAAGAAATCTTATGCATGGTTCCATTCATAGAGATACCACGAATATGTTAGCTTCTCGTAATATTATAGCTAAAGGCTCCAATACAAGATTAAATAATGAAGGATTTAATGGACATCCCTGTCTAATGCCACGAGAAACGGAGAAAAGAGAAGACCTGCATTTATTAGTAATGACCGTGGCAATAGGATTGTTATAAATCATTTGAATCCATCTATTGAAATTATTACCAAAACCATTTTTTTTAATCCTTTGAAAATGGCCACTGAACTCTATCAAATCCATTTTCAGCATCGAGAGAGATAACGCATTGAGGTTGCTTCGATAACGATAAATATATAATGTTCATCGATCTCCGAATGTTAGAGAAAGAATAACGGCCTTTAATAAAGCCCGTTTGATCCATAGAAATTATTTTAGTCAAAAATTTTCCAAGCGATTAGCCATTACTTTAGAGAGAATTTTTGCATCCACATTTCTGGGCGAAATAGGCCTATATGATGAACATTCAACAGGATCTTTCTCTTTTTTTACGAATTAAGGAAATGGATGCTTCATAAAAAGAAGAAGGTAAATTACCCTTCTCAAAGGATTCATTAAATATTTCCAAAAGATACGGAGAACGTAATCTTTTAATTTTTTTGTAAAATCACACTGAATAACCATCAAGTCCAGGAGCTTTACCAGATTGCATTGAGAAAATAGCTTTCTGAATTGCATGCTCGGTAATTGGAGCATCAAGCATCTTTTGACCTTCAGGAGAATTTTTTTGTAAATTTAATCTTATGTTAAAAAAAAGCCTTCATTTTAGAGGAATATTCAGGAAATTGAGATCTATAAAGATCAGAGTAAAAAATCTTGAAATCTTAATGTTCTCATGATTACTTACGATATCTCTATTATTTTTACGAATCTTTAAGATTTGTCTTTCAGCTCTAGCTGTTCTTAATTGAGCAGCTCAGAGCTTATTATTTTTATCTCCAAAAATATAAAATTGACTTTTCAATTTAAGCAAATATCCTTCAATAGGATATATTAGTAATAAATTATACTGTGATTGTAATTCTACTCTTTTTTTAAATGAAACAACATTTGGAGAGATTGCATTGATGTTATCTAATTCTTTAATTTGTTTAGAGATTTTATCTAATTGCATTCTTGCTTGTTTCCTCAGTTTAGCTATATTCGAAATAATTTGACCGTGTAGATAAGCTTCTAATGTATCCCAAATTACTAACTTAGAGACTTTTCGTATATTATTAAAGAGAAAAAGCTCTTTTATCTGAGCTTCGATAAACTCAACAAATTCCGAACTTTGTAATAAATGTTCTGGAAAACGACAAAATGATCTGGTAGAAACAACATCTTTCAGTTCAAATATTAAGTTTAAAGGAGCATGATCAGAAATAGCAATCGCATCATACTCACATTTCTGAACATTGAATAAAAGTCGAGGGTCAACTATAAAATAGTCGATTCTCGAATATTTATTATAAAAATGTGAGGAAAAAGTGTATTCTGTATCACTAGGGTGCATATGCCTCCAGACCTCAATTAAACCGTAATCAATTAAAAAGGAATAAGTGACGCAGAACGATTAGGGAGTTGATATTTGGATGATGACTTATCCATTAAAAGATTTATACAAGTACTAAAATCACCGCCCATTAATAACATATATTGATTTAAATCAGGTAATAGAGCAAAAACTGCTTTAAAAATTGAGGGATCATCAACATTTGGTCCATAAATATTCACAAAATAATATTCCTATTACAAATTATTCCTTTAACAATCAAAAGTTTAAAATTAATATCAGCTATAATATCCTCTTGATTAAAATGAATATTGGAATCAATAAAAATAGAAACACCTCTAGTTTTACTCTGGGATTTTGCGTGAAACTGAGGACCCTCCAATATTTAAAAAAACGCTTTTTATCACATAACCTGATATGCGTCTCTTGAGCAAAGATTAAATCAGGCTGGAAACGGTTAATAACTGTAAACGTTTTCTTTCGCTTAATAGGTTGATTCCAAACGCGGACATTCCAACTTAAAGCATTTACCTGTTTAGATATCATCATGGAACTTTGTGTATAAAAACAATAGTTAGACGCATGTCAGGATAGGGTAGTCGAAAATGGCGGAGATGAACAACGATAAAATTAATTGGCTTTTGCTCCGGTATTCCATAACGGGGGGGAAAAATCCCACCCAAACTACAAAGCCCAGAAACAAGTCAATATCAATCGACGCTAGCACCAAGAAAAGCATAGATGCAAATCCAAGCACCGCCTACCAAAGTAAAAAAAAAAACCGGCCCACATTACCTCCGACAGAGGCGCCCGGTTCACCTCCAGCCTGTGGTCAGCTATGGCCAGCCGTTTGGGCACATAGCTGCACCACACAACTGCCTACCACCCACAGTCGAACGGACTAGTGGAGCGTTTCCACCGTCACATGAAGTCGGCTCTCATGGCCCGCCTCAAATGGCCGAACTGGGTGAACGAGCTTCCCTGGGTCCTGCTCGGTATCCGCACGGCGCCCAAAGAGGATCTGCACACCTCGTCGGCCGACTTGGTGTATGGCGCACCCCTGGTCGTCGCAGGAGAGTTCATACCAGCCCCAAGGGGGCAAGAGGAAGAACCCGCAGCAGTCCTGGACAGGCTACGTGAGAGGCTCGGTAACCTGGCCCCCATACCCACTTCACAGCATGGGCAGAACCCGACCTGCGTACCCAATGACATGCAGAACTGTAAGTTTGTGTTTGTACGACGGGGCGGACACCGGACACCGCTACAACGGCCCGACGAGGGGCCGTTTACGGTGATCAGAAACAACGGGTCTACGTTCGTGCTGGGCATTGGGGGGAGAGAGGCGGTTTTCATAGTGGACCGACTCAAACCGGCTCAAGTGTACTTGGCGCAGCCGGTCGAGATTCAGGCACCGCGGTGCAGAGGCAGACCTCCCAGACTGAGGACATTGGGGGGTGTATCGCCAGTTCTGAGGGGGTGGGGGATTATGTGGCGACCCACTTACCAGCGCACTCGAACCGGCTCACAAAGTGGCGCACCGGCATTGAGGCCGGACACAAAAAGGGCGCCAAGCCTGCTTCACCAGCAAGGGGAAAAGCCCGCGCGCGGGACAGGTCCGTGAATATGCGCAAGGGCAGGGCGAGAACAAGAAGGCTTTAAAGCAAGGCCGAGAAGTTTGAATAAATTTCTTTTGCAACTTCAACTCACCGACCGCGTGTCGTTAATCACGCGCTGTGTGTAGCACACCGCTATAATTTGTCATTTTGAAGCTCTAAAAGATGGAAATAAAAAAATAAAAAGTAATCTTGCTTAAAATATTAAAGAAACGTGTCATCTTTAATTTTTTGTCTTTTGGATATCAGGTCATCTTTTACTCGCTTAGCTGTTCACAGTGACAGACATTTTGACTAGGGGTGCCCCAATTTCTGCATGCCACGGTATTTTGGTTATTTTTGTGCTGAAATTTATTCCTGCCACATTTTCTTCCTTTCACATTTCCCCCAACAAGTCATTCTCCGAAATCACAGGCAGTGTGAAGCATTTGTGAATGATTCTCTGATTCGTGCGTCTCCATCCATTTCACCGTTTCAAAATACATATATTTTAATATTTTAAACATGTGAAATTCCGCACATGATGTAATCCAAAGCAACACACTAAACGCTGGAGCAACTCAGTAGGTCAGGTGGCATCTGTGGACATGAATAAACAGTTGACAATTATTCCATCATCTACCCGAGACCTTTCTTTGCGTCTGGCAACTAAGCGGGGAGACGCCATAATAAATGGCGTGGGGAGGGAAAAGAAGAAGCGAAATGCGTATGAAAGATAAATCGCTGGAGCGGAAGCAATCTGGTAAGTGAGGACAGTGGAGCACAGGGAAAACGGAGCAGGACGGGGACGACGTGTGAGGTGATAGGCGGGTGAGAATAAACATGAGGCCAGAGCAGTGAATAGAAGTAGAGAGGAGGAGGAGGGATGTTTTAAACCGACATTCATGACATCAGATTGTTGCTCCTACGTCTTGAGTTTATCCTCACCGATGGCACAAGAATAATCCATCGACCTGCTGGAGCGATGGTGCTCGACGAAATAACGCCGTCTCCTAGTTTTTTTTCCTCCTCACGATGGCGTTAGAGAAGGCCAGAAACATAGAAAAGTAGTTACAATATCAGTGGATGAAACATTCATGTGTGGTGAAATAACGTTAGCCGCGCGCAAGTATTCCACAGTCCGAGTACCTGAACCCTGTGGCTATGTTTGTTCGCCAATGCACTGGAGACATCATTGTGAACACTGAAAGTGCAGTAGCCGAGGTCGGCAGGTATGCAACTAAACTGCTGTGTCAGTCTCTTCTATCAGATTTAACCGGAGAAATTCAACACATTTCGCTATGGTACTCTAGTCAGATAGATAGATAGATAGATAGATAGATACTTTATTCATCCTCATGGGGAAATTCAACATTTTTTCCAATGTCCCATACACTTGTTGTAGCAAAAAAACTCATTACATACAATACTGAACTCAGTAATAATATGATATGCATCTAAATCACTAACTCAAAAAGCATTAATAATAGCTTTAAAAAAAAAGTTCTTAAGTCCTGGCAGTTGAATTGTAAAGCCTAATGGCATTGGGGAGTATTGACCTCTTCATCCTGTCTGAGGAGCATTGCATCGACAGTAACCTGTCACTGAAACTGCTTCTCTGTCTCTGGATGGTGCTATGTAGAGGATGTTCAGGGTTTTCCATAATTAACCGTAGCCTACTCAGCGCCCTTCGCTCAGCTACCGATGTTAAACTCTCCACGACAGAGCCCGCCCTCCTTACCAGCTTATTAAGACGTGAGGCGTCCTTCTTCTTAATGCTTCCTCCCCAACACGCCACCACAAAGAAGAGGGCGCTCTCCACAACTGACCTATAGAACATCTTCAGCATCTCACTGCAGACATTGAATGACGCCAACCTTCTAAGGCCAATATTATATACTATTGCATCATGATTTTTCCAGTCAGCGAAGGCAGGTATTCGAAATGTATTGAACACTACGTTATCAATCTGCCTGACTGCCTCCAATGATGTTTGAACTTCAATTTCCTTGTTTTTTGTCTACATCAGCCCTCTAGAGAGCCTGATCACTCAATATGAATATCCCACCCCTACTCATCCGTGGAAGGTAATCACCACATACCTCAAAACTGACCCTCGTCTTCCCTTCAATGGTCGTCTGGCAAACTGATCAATTTCTTTCTAGAACTGACGACGGAATCACTTGCTACTACATAGTCCTGTCAAAACCACGGATTCGGCAGTGCAGTTAGGACAATTGCGATTGCGAATTTGCACGTGTCAGCTAAATATTACTAATTCGTCATTGTATTTAACGTCATACTTACCATCGTTCTCCCTGTCCAGACTTGGACAGAGCATAGCAACGTTTCGCTGCCGTTTTGCATTGGCCTTCCCTGAGATATTGGACTTACAAATCAACTCCTTTTGAGAGCTTCAGATAACGGCCCTCTTTGGCCCAGCGTTTATTGTTTATTTTCCCTTTAAACGCCAATTCACATTTTTAAAAATATTTTTAGATGGTGGTTAAACGTACTGCTTCCGTAGGTTGCATACTGATTCCTAATGTTTTTTTTGTAGTTTTTTTCTCTCAGTTAGATGAGGTTCTTTTTTCAATTCTTTTTGTATATATATATATATTTCATTTTTATTAATTATGATTAGTTTTTTTTTCTTCAGCTCTATTAATTGTATACATATTGATTTGTTGATATTTTGTATTACTCTATAGTTGTGGAAGATTATGTATGAATAAAAAGATTCTAAAAATGAAAATACTTTCCCTTTAACGCTGTTCAGATTAAAGTCTGTGGAATATCGACCAGCTTCAGTGTCTCTCACTCCGCACTTGGGCGATATCCGAACGTGGTAACAAGTCTCTCTAGACACAGTGAACGGTTTTTCTTACGTGCAATCCTGTTCAGACAATTTAATGCACAACTACATCAAGATTTATAATTTACTGATCGAAACCGGCTTCAAAGATTACCGGGAGAAGGCCAGGGAATTGGGGTTGCGGAGGGGTAAAAAGGATCCGTCATGATGGAATGGCGGAGCAGGATTGATGGGCCAAGTAGCCTAATTCTGCCCCTACATTTTGTGGTCTTATCGTTACTCGTCCTGCCAGAGAGCTTCCACTGCAGAAAAGGCGGTCATGGGCCGACATATCGGACCGGGAATAGAGACAGGAATTGAGGAAGTTAGTCACTGGGAAATTGTGCTTTATTTTGTGGCTGGAGCTCAGGTGATCGACGATCCCTCAATTCTTCTGAAGAAGAGACGCGACCAGAAATATCGACTGCTTATTCATGCCCAGTTGCTGACCTGTTGAGGCCTTCCAGCATTTTGTGTAGGCTGCAATTAATTTAATTAACGGGTTCAATACGTTCAGTGCCTTTGTAAGTCTGGATGCTATATTAGTTTAAAACTCTTCACGATATTAACTTACAAACATCATATTATTTTTAAAATATTTCTATTGCAGGATCTATAACTGAGATAATTTCCAGCGTGAAACTGAGCTTCCCAATAGCAGGAGATCATTGATCTATGATGGAAAATTCCGTGGAGCTTAGGAATGGACAAGATCAAAGCTAGTAATCATGAAACCGAGAGGTGAGACTGAGAGTGTTTCGCAACAACATTCACTGAATTCTCGCATCGTCATTTCTTCGCCTTTGAGATTTTGCAATTTCGTGTCAAGCTATCCATACATGATCACAACTGGAATTTTACTTGAATTACATCATGTTTATTTTTACCCCAGCTGTTGGAAGAAAAACATGTCTTGTGTAGTATTGAATATTCAGCGTGCTGGAGCGAGTATAAATGAATGACCGTGGAGATTCATCAGCTCAGTGTTTCTTCAGCGAGATCGTGAGCAGCTGGAAGACAGACTGAATCTCACACAGAATACGTGAAACATTTTACCGTGTCAGAAAGATATATTACATGCTCATTGCCGTTATTGGTGTTCCTGGTAAGAATACAGGTGAAGTAACATTTGCAGTTCTGTGTGAGTGGTCTTTGGACTCGTTCAGTTACCGACAGCGGTGTATCAGTCAGTGCGGTGCAGACTGCTGAGAAAACTCTACGCTCGGTCAGAAGTGCCGTTGCAGTTTAATCAGTTGCCTAGGCTGAAACTAAGCTCGCAATTAAAACGGATGTAGAGTGAAGATGGGGGAGATGGATTCATGTTGTGAAATCATGGCAGGCAGTTTTGACTTTTCAATGCAAAGCCGTTCTCAGAGTAAACTCGGATACTGCAGCGGGCTCGGAGCCTTTTCGGGGTCCTTAGTGTTATTCCATTTCAACAGTGTAAAATATTTAAATTCACGAAATTGCTGCAGGTTTACAGGCGATGCTGGAAGCGGATCGCCGGTGAGATTCAGGCGAGAGCGGCAGACAGCACTTGTGAGTTAGTATCCGAACCGTCGGGAGTTCGGAAATTTGAAATAAGGGTCTGTGTGCAGTTTCGTGAACCAGGGTTTGCTTCCATGCCCTGATTGAAGAGGGGGTTGAGAAAACACAGAGATGCACGATGGGGATCAGACCAGATAAGTTTCATACGATACTCCGCTCTGGAACAACGAGCATCAATGTATTTAGAATAATGCTGCAGTGGCTTAGAGTAATCCCCGGGGGGTGGGGGTGGGGGGGGGACCAACAACAACAAATGTTTTGAAGGACCTATATTATTCTCCCTTGGAAATCGGATGTTTTGAACACTAAAGTCCAGAATACCCAAAACATTCGGCGGGTCAGGCAAAATCTTAAAAAGCGAAATTTAAAAATTTCTGATCGGTTACCTTAACATAGTGTAAAGGAACAGCGGCCAAGCGCAGTTGCAGAATTTAAAATAAGGGAGCCAAGCGAAGCTCCTGGACGAAATAGGCAAACGGGAGTTGAGGAGGTGTCAAAGACATAAGAACGGGAGAAATAAATTAAATCATGGGCTGATCGTACTCTTCCAGGCCTCCCAATCCCTTGCCTTCGATTGATTTCAGCGAGGTCACCCCTAATTCTGCTGAGGTCCGGTGAATAGATACCCAGTGCCAACAGACTCTCTTCATGTGACAATCCGTTCAGTTTCAGTGCTAAGGGCACAAACACAGATAAGAACATCCCTTTAGAACAGGGATGAGGAGGACATTCTTCAGCGGAAATAAAGCATCTGTGGAATTCATTGTCATGGATCGTTGTGGAGCCCATCCTATTGGCTTTATTTAAAGCGGAGGATGACAGGTTCTTGATTAGTAAGGTTGTCAAAGGTGACGAGAAAACGCTCGGAGAATTGAGTTTAGAGGGATAATGTATCAATCATGATGGAATGGCGGAGAAACATCGATGAGCCGAATAGTATAATCTGTTTCTATGTCTTGTGGCATTGTGGCCAGGTTCGGTGACGAACTAATGGTGAATATTGTTTTTCATTACTCACATACCAACCTGTCTGGCGTCCCTGGGACAAAAGCCGGAGGCTCGGCAGTGATTGCTTCAAAGATGGTCTCCCAGATAAACATGGCGCGACGAAGATGGGAGTCGAACCCACGCGTGCAGCGCACAATGGATTAGCAGTCAATTGCCTTAACCGCTCGGCCACTTCTTGCTCTTGTGATTGGAGCTTCTGAATCTCTTCAGAGCAATTACAGACTCTGCTTCTGATTGACACATTTGTTTTCAGATTCTATGTCGATTTCGTTTGCTCGCTGTGATGACCAGAATTCATGGACGTGGATAGGGAAAGTGTAGAGAGATTTGTGCCAACCACAGCAAACTTGGAAATAGCTAATGCAGGCACCTTCGGCGCTATGGACATGCTGTGGCAAAAGGCTCCATTCAGTGCTCCGCCACTCGGAGAACCCGTGACTGTTTTCTGTTGTACAATGAGATAAATTTATGTTGAATGAAATAAAATTTCAGTAGCTTTCTTATCATATTGCTCGTTTTCAAGTGAACAGACATTAAGGGAATTTGCCAGCTGGCTCTAGAATGACGACTTTCCGTGTATTGGGCAAATGCAATAACCCGATAGATACTGTATTACAGACACGCTGAAGGGCACCTCCGGCTGTGAGCAGCCGCAGATCCGAACACCCCAATGCTTACACGACACAAACACATGGCTGTTCGGTTCCGGGTTAGCAAACGAACGGCTGAAATATCTAAAAAGAAATCGAGTTCACCCTATGAATTATGTATTAAATGTGGTGAACCATATTCAATTATTCCAGTCCCAGAATATAATGGGACCGTAAAAGACAGTGGTGTGGGCATTTGACAATTCCTTTCTGTATGACAGAAAGAGAATATTGAATTTAAATGTACAGTCTAAAACAGGAATGAATGGAGAGCTATTAAGAAAAATGATCGAGTGTTCGTCTGGGATAGCAACACTGCATTCCTGTACTTTTAGCTCGTTCAGGAAACCATTCTACACGTGGAAACTCCTTACAGCAGTCAGCATGTCCCCCATTTTCTTATCTTGGAAGTTCCCACAGAATACGGCCAGGTGGC
Source organism: Hemitrygon akajei (assembly GCF_048418815.1). NCBI lineage: Eukaryota > Metazoa > Chordata > Chondrichthyes > Myliobatiformes > Dasyatidae > Hemitrygon > Hemitrygon akajei. Next base: position 587,401 of record NW_027332046.1, on the reverse strand, counting down.
CTAATGGATAAGGTGTCTCACTTCGGTGCTTGATTAGAAGTCATCAGAAGACTGCAGTTTCGTGTCCTGTCACGGTCGTTTTACTAAATTGGTGATTTTGCTTCCATTCTGTCTCTCACTCTCTGCAGCATGGTTGTCCCAGTTCCGCGTGGGGATTACTCGAAGTATACCAGCTCAGTGGAAAATGTAATGCCACGTCATTGATATACGCATCACATAATATTATACGTCTGGTCTGTGAGGTATTTCTGCAAACACTTTCATAAACAATTCACTGGAGCTTCTCAGATGTTTGGGTGGAGCTGCTGCTGGGACGGTAAGTTTATTTCATATTCAGCTCTGTCTCCGAGCACACCTTTTCGGCGAGAATTCCCCACCCAGTACCGACGGTACATTCTCCTGTCTCCAACCCTCCACCTATTCTTGGACAAAGCGCGCTGTTTCTCTGCCTGCTCTGGATATCGTCATCACTAATTGCCGACGGGGCATCACCGCCTCAACATTAGGAATACTCACTTCAAATCGAACCTTACCCGGTGTGAATGCGCTGCCCCTCCAATCTGCCAACATCAGTGTCAAAGTTACAATCGATCCCACTGTCAAAGTGGTTGCTGTTGTAGATTGGCGGTCTGACCTCTGCGTTGGTGAGAGCAGGGGGTAATAGATGGTAATAGGGCCTAGTTGAGTCGTTACCTGGTCAGGTAAACACATTAGAAAGTTGATACCAACTCACTGGAGACAGGTAAACCCCAACGTTGAAGTTAGGACCTCTGTGCACGTGGATGTTGTCTGCTCATAGCGTGTTGAAGGGCGTGCCGATGTAGAGTGCAATCAGATAAATCTCTTTGCCGTGCTGCCCACTCAATCCGAGCACAAACCAGGCCCGATCTGTTCTCAGGAGTGCTCAGCAAGAATTCCGCCAGTTCGCCTCGAGACGGCAGTATTTCCGCTAGCTTTCCTTTCCTCCATGTCACAGGAAGCTACGGCTTTGTCGGTCACTTGACCGATGGAAATTTGCACTGGGGTATGGGATTCATTATCGAACGTGCTGTGGTTCTGACGATACCGGAGATATAATGAAAAAAGAAAAATAAAAGGGAGGAAGAGTTTAGTAATCGGTAGGAATTGAAGTTCGGGAGCTGCGTTCGCCGAAGGTTCTGTTGCCGTGCTCTGTCACTCCCGGATTCTAAACTAGTTTTATTCTACCTGCTGCCATGTTCTCTGATGAGCGCCAATTCTATAGTGTCAAGATGGAAAACACTGCGACTGCCTCCGGGAAGAACTTAGATGTTATGTTTATCAATTAATGGAATAATTGCCAGAAACGGACATTTCTTTACACTGATGAACTGTTGCTTGAACTTGGTCTTCGTTACCCCGGAAATAAAAGTGTTTGTGCAGCAACTTAATGTCAGCAACATCTCTCCGGAGTTGTTCTGTGCGTTAGATGTAGGAATTCTGGGATATCTCCAGCGTTCCTGATATACACATCTACTCCAGGTTGGGGAGCAGGTGGTCGCAGTGATCTGGTGTCTGGCACTCTGGTAGCATGGAAGAACAGAGAGACGAAGAGGACTGCGGTGGTGATGGAAGATGAAATAGTCAGAGGAACAGAGGCTAGATTCTGTCGACTCGACAGTGGCACCTGGACGGTATGTTTCTCCGAGGCGTCAGGGTCAGGGAAGTCTCTGATCGCTCTACGGCATTCTCACCGGGGAGTGTGAGCAACCAGAAGCCGAGATACATCTGACCACCGATAACATACACGGAGAAATAGCACACACTGAAGAGAGATTTTATGGAGCCAGACAGAAAGCGGACAAACAGGACATTCAAGGTAGTTATATCTAGACCACTGCCTGTGCACTCTCCAGTGAAGGTAAGGATAGGATGATCTGACAGGTGCATGTGTGGCTGAAGAACTGGTGTAGGAGGGAGGAATGGATTATCGGGATCATTTTTTTAGGGAGACATCTGTGGAGGCCGGGTTATTTGATATATAAAAGGCAGAAATTGATAGATACTTGATTAATCGGGGCATGATGGGTTACGGGAAGCCAGAAGATTGGTCTGAGAGAGATCGGAGCAGACTCGATGATCCAACTGGCTTAGAGCTTTTTTCGTATATGTTACGGTCTTATTGTCTAAAACAGAGCTAGACCGGAAGGGTCAGTTGGGAGGTAACCCGACAGGACGCGTCTGATCGCAGAGTGTCAGCAGAGGATGGAAACCGGAGGGATTCGGCGAAAGGTATTTGCCGGGGAGGGAGCAGAACAATCTTCACGCTTGAGCGCGGCACGGGGTCATTCGTTCTCTCATGTAGCTGCATCCACTAGTTAAAGTGGAGACGGGTGCATACTTAAATGATGGAGGAGCTGTGGGCGATGGGGTCCGGCATAGGAGAGGAGCTGAGACATGGGAGGATTAACCATGGTCATGCAGATTGCCAGCGCTAATTTTAGGGGCCGTTCGGTCTCCTGTGCTTTTCTCTACTGCGAGTACCGGAACAACCACAGGGTCGGTCCATTGCAGTTCGCAGGCAGCCTGTGTGCTCCGCGTCCCTCACTGTGTTAACGAGATGGGTGGACAGTCAATCTCCCAGAACTGCTACTCCTCCCTGAACTCTCAGTGATCAACCCTCCGACGCTCCGCCCATTCCTCAGGGGGCCACTGCGCAGGATCGGAAAGGCTACAGAAAGTTGCAGTCTCAGCTAAATTGTTGTCGGGCATTGTCCTCCCCAGCTCCAAAGGCATCTTCGACAGGGGATGATCAGAGATAGGGCATCGATCACTAAGTATGCCCATCACCCAGGACACGCACTCTTCTCATTGCTACCGTCAGGGGGAGTTAACGGTGCCTGAACACCCACATTCAACATTTCAAATACAGTTTCTTACCCTACGCCATCAAATTTCTGAATAGAAAATGAGTCCATATGTACGCCCACATAATTTCCCTCCCTTTATGAACGTATACATTGAAAAATACGTAATTAATATTAATATATATTTCTCAATGTAATTTATTCTTTTATAACTTTGTGTTTTCTGTCAGTGCCATAAGACAGCAAATGTCTAGATATGCGCCAGTGATATTAAACCTGATTCTGACATCCCCACCGTCAAACACACGGCGCTCCCTCCCGGGACCCTCGGTCATAAGACTCTCCGAACTCATCCACACCCCCCGCCCCCCCATCACTTCCACAGTCACGCCCAGCCACAGCTCCCTTCTCAGATCTGTTACTGATTACGTCTCCGAGCCCCTCGTCCACCCCAGTCCTTTCTCTCTAAACAATTATTACCCCCTCCGAAAGCAATATCACCTCCAACGGTATCCACACCACGCCCCTCCCTGGCCCCTCATCGAATGTCCTCTCTCCACGCGCTGACTCTTAATATCACTGTTCTCTCATTCTCACACCTCCCAGTCCAGATGTCACTATCTCTCTGCAAGATACCGTTATGGGTTTGGTGCTTCGCCCCGAGTAGATTGACAGCCGTGCGAAAGGATGGAGGTGGTTAAGAGGGGGAATGTTGTGGGTATGGCGTCTGTCCAGTGATAGCTGGGAAGTCTGGCATTACCCCACGGACAGGTTATCCTCCTGCGCTCAGACTATCCGAGCCGTCAACTCAGACCTATCTAACCTCACGGCATGTGATACCAATATGGTGGGAGAGACCATTTGGGCTGTTGGCCCACGTTAGTAATGTGACTGCTCGCATTTTCCCTGACGGTGTACCGCTCCGGTTCCACACGACCCTCCCCGCACCCCAGGCGGCGTCACTATCAGCTGACAGTTTTCCACAGAGTGGCTCAGTGTTGGAAGGGAAGAGGGGTGAGCTGTTAGTGTGGGTGTGTCAGCATGCTGCTTTCACTGCCCTAGGAGCTGGTTATTCCCGGTGGGGCTGAATGTACCTTCCCAATGAACAGTCGGATTTTCCACAGAGTGGCTCAGTGTTGGAAGGGAAGAGGGGTGAGCTGTTGGTGTGGGTGTGTCAGCATGCTGCTTTCACTGCCCTAGGAGCTGGTTATTCCCGGTGGGGCTGAATGTACCTTCCCAATGAACAGTCGGATTTGACAGCAGCGAGCGTTTGACAAGAGATGCAGACCAAGTTAATGCAAACAGCGTTGGCTTTATTGATTCATGCAGTTAGTTTGGGAAATGGTTATACCACCGCGGGACAGAGGTCAGAAAGGCAGTGTGGACAGTAGTGAGCTCCGAGAAGGAGCTGGCACATGCCGTGGAAAAAGAAATATTAGAACCCCTGCTACCATCAGAGTACACGAGAGTGTTTACAGTTACATCAACACAGGAAGTGGATCATATCAAACTGGGTTCTGGCCAGTATTTACACAGCTCTGGTGCCGAAAACCCGTGCGGTCCGACAAAAGTGGCCCGTGTCTCTTGACTTTCCGCCGTGCACTCGCATAAGAGACACAGACATCCACTCGAACCTCAAACGTCAGTCTGGGATTCCTCGCGGTTTTGGACGTGTTCTCTATCGTATTGTTACGCCGGGAATGAAAGAGATCCTAGGAAACGTCCAGTCTGTCTCGTAATCGTGACAAATCGAACCAGGCCGACAAGGTAATATCATTTTTGGGCCACATCGCATTACAAAGGTCTGATAGTCCTGTGTCAGCCGAAGGACCACAGTTGCCAACGTTCCAGAACTGGGCTCTCAATACAGCCACCCTGCGGCCCTTGTGAGAGTAGGTGATGATCCCACACGGGTTGGGCACGGGTATTAGATGTCTGGCATTATCCCACGGGTGAACAGGCCAGTGCTGAGATTACTGAGCGGCGGTGTTGGGAGTGAATTAACAGTGGAGAGCATGCAGAAAGCGGCGTTTAACAGGAAGCAAGCGGAGGATCCAAAGCTTCTTCGTTGGCTTCACGGGGCCGGGCAGTCGAATCCGCCAATGGAAACGAACCATATCTCCTGACTGAAAGATACAGCAGAGAGTTCAGGGGAATGTTCCTGAGTGTGGAAGAGCAGTCCCTTTACCGAAAGCATTGTTCTCTTCGTCATTAAACCGGACTCCCTGCAAAGAAAAAAAAACAGCGGCGTCACAGAAGTAACGGGTGACTTATTGCTAGAATTTTCTAAGCTAGAAACTCCCGTGTCTGTAGTCTGACTTCCTACACCCATGGGATTCTTTGTTTCCGCCCTCACAAGCAAAATCACATCCCTTCAACATTGTAGTGACCACAGGTGTACACAATCCTGCAGGTGAAGTCTAAACAACATGATGAACAGTTGTAAGGTGACCTCCCAACTCTGGGTGCCAATGATTTTACAGCTGCAGGGCAACGGGTCAGACATCTTCACCATCTCTCTGTCTGTGTCTCTAATCCCACCGATCCACCTACATTTATCCAGAGGGATCCATTGTATGTCGCCTTTCAGCTATCTTACAATTTGGGACCGTGTCAGACCTCTTGTTTACCTGTTCAAAACACCTGATCAAATTTATGGAACGTGATTTTCCTTTTACAAAGACACCCTGGCTATGCCTAATCACTCCAACCTTTACAAATAGAGGTGGATCCTGTATCCCAAAACCCGATCGGTAACTACTTCGCCTCATGAACTGGAGGGAAATCTTGCAGACAGGGTTGATAGAGGTGGCGAGGAATGGAAACATAATTCGGGAGGGGAATGGGATATGTCAGAGGTAAAAAAAAAACAGTGGCGTATTGGGACATTGTGAGGAAGAAGAGGCGGTGAACCAACAGACAGTCGGTTGGATTGTACTGCGCCTATTTTAATGCGAGAAGTGTGGGAACAAGGGAGATATATTTCGAGAGCAGCTTAGTACATGGGACTACGGAGTTATGGCCATAACTGAGGCTTTGTTGTTACAAAGGTAGGGATCGGTTCTGGATGTTTCAGTGCTTCTATATTTCAAACAGGAATGGGGGAAAAGTGCAAGAGTCGGATAATCTCATAGCAGCACAAACGGAGGAGTCGTGATCGGATCATTCAGTGAGTCAATGTGAATGGAGGCATAATCCGGAAGAGTAGATATGCTATTGGAAGTATGAAGTAGACGGACCAGTTAAATAGCCAAATAACGACCGAGGAACAATTCAGGAGATTGATTTTGGAAATATGTAAACATAAAGACGTTTATTATTGTGACATTAACTTCCCTTATATTGACTGGAACCTCCTTAGAGAAAAAGGTTTAGATTGGCCGAATCTGTTCGAGGAACCCATAAGTGGTTTCGACTCATTAGTGGCAGTACATCTGAAGGAAACGCCATATTAGACCGATGAACCAGGTCACCTGCCATATTTCCCGATGCGATACTGCCAGACCTCCTATCACAGACAGTGACCACAACTCCTATTCTTTACCCTGGCATTGAATGAGGATAGGAAGAGACGGTATTATAAATCAGTTGATTGGTGGGAGAGCGAATTACGATGCTATTAGTCAGGAAGTTGGAAACGTAAATTGGGAAGAGAAATACATAGGGTAATGCACAACTGAACTGTGGATTTTTTTTAAGGACGAGCAAACATGTTCTTCTGGATAGGTTTGTCCCATTGAGACAGGGTCGGCGATGGTAGAGAAAAGGAGTCATGGTTGATAAGAGATAGCCCAGAGAGAGGAAGAAGCAGACTTAAGATTTAGGAAGCAGGGATCAGAGAGGTTTCAAATGAACTATAAGTTAACCAGGCAGGAGCTTAGAAACCCAAAGGCCATTTACACCTATGTGAAGATCAGACGGATGACTGCGTAGGACCGATCAGGAATAACAGAGGAAATATGCGCCTGAGGTCGGCCCAGATAATGAAGGTCCTGAAGGTATATATATTTTTTAGTGTTCACAATTGAGAGGGAATTTTTCAAATTTGAGCATGATGTAAAAGAGGCTGATATGCTTGAACATATCGATGTTTAGAAAGAGGATGAGCTGAAATTTTCAGGAACATTAGGGTACATAAATTCCTATTGCCGGAGGTGATGTATCCCAGTTTTCTACAGGAGGGGATGGAAGATACTGCTGCGCCTTCGGTAATAACCTGTCTGTGTCATCTGGCTATTGCGATAGTATCAGAGGATTGGACGTTGCCAGCTGTTATTCCTTTGACCAAGGAAAGAAACAGGGAAAACGCTGGGAATTACAGACCAGTAGGCCCAACGTTCGTGCGGTCAAACTGTTGGAGGATATATTTCGACAGTATTTCTGGACAGTTGATGAACGATAGTCTGATCATGGCTGTGAGAGGGGCAGGACATGTCTCAGGAACGGAATCAAATTGTTAATTATTAGACAAAGCACACTGCTGAAGATTTTAGGAAAACTTTCTCAGCTATGGGTGGCAGACAAATGTGGCTACTGTAGATAGAACTAGCCTACTCACAGAAAACAGAGTGTGGTAACAGGTGGAGTGTATTTCACTTGGAGGTCGGTGACCAGTGATGTTCCACAGAGATCTGTTTGGGAAGCGGGTGATTAGGCTGTTCCATTTCCAGATGACATTTCGGGATAGTGTGGATTGTGATGTAGGTTACAACAGGGCAATGAGGAATGCAAAGTTGGGCTGAGAATTGGCAACTCTGAGAATGTGGAAAAGTGTGAAGTGATACACTTTGCAAAGTCAAATTTGAATGCAAAATGCAGGGTTCATGACAGGTTCATTATCAGTGTGCAAGAACAGTTTCACGCTCATAGACTCATCAAAGTTGACACGCAAGTTGAACAGGTTGTTATGAAACTGTATGAGATGTTGGCCTCAGTCGTCGAGGGGTTGAGTTCAAAGCCGCGAGTAATGTTGCCGCTCATTCAAACTTGGGATATTGTGCTCAGTTTTGGTCGCCTCATTACAGGAAGTATGTAACAGCTTTCGAAGCTGAAAAACTGAGATTTACCAGTATGCTGTCTAGACTAGAGGGATATTCATATGATGATAGGTTTAGTGAGCTATGGCTTTTCCTTTTAGAGCGAAGTGGGTGAAAGGCGACTGCATAGGGTTGTACAAGTTAAACGGCATAGGTCATGTGGATGGCCAAATACATTTTTCCCAGTGTGGAAATAACTACCAAGAGATATAATTTTAAAGTATTTAGACGGAGGTATAGGGGCTGCATGGCGTATGTATTTACACATAATGGTGGGTGTGTGGAACGCGATGTCAGGAGTCCGGTAAGAGACATATCTATCAGGTACACTTAAGAAACTCTTAGATAAATGGATAATAGAAAAAAAAGACGGCTCTGTAGGAATGAAGGTCTTGAGTCGGCAACAATCAAGGATAAAGGGCGAACATAGAGGTCTAGTGTTCCATATTTTCCGTTCCTGACCGACCGTCAGCGGGAGAACCCAGCTGATACCTCAGCGTCTCTGATTCATTAACTGACCCGATCACAGTCACAACATTCCCCTGCACTTACCCTTGCGGCAAACTGTGGAACATCCTTGAATCCCTAATCGTGGTTTTGGAAAAAAAACAAATAAAGCATTAGAGACCGCGCATCAACCAGTTAACTTTGACCAACTCTTCCCTTATCACTGCCACCCAACATCTGAACCCATCCAAAGATGCTCAGCGGCAGCGCCGGGATACCAGCCCACCTTCCCTCTGGGCACACTGACCCCTGAGGAGTCAACATCAAGTTCAACAATTCCACCAAGTTCCGTCCCTCTTGATGCAGAAACGGAGAGTTCTCTGGAACACTGAACAAGCTTCTCCCTCGGGACAAACAGTGCAGCCTTTCACACCGTTTCACCCCTCGGAGGAGCAGTGTGATAAGCGAGCCTTCTATCTGACAGCACCAGAGCGTTCCCACCATTCCGTAGGCACGGACACCCAACCAATACTGCAGCGGATCTGGATCATTTACCGCCCCGCTCGCACACAGAACATATCACATCCATTTACACTCTTTTACCTAAAGCTACAGACTGTTTCAAGGATAAGATGAAGGTATAAAATTAGCGAGAGACTCTCAGCTCAACGTTAGATGTAGTTTTGAGGAATGAATTGTAAAATCATGGACCATTGAACGGTCTGGATAGAGTAGCTGGAGAGAGGACGTTTCCTACGGGGAATTGGGGATTGGAGCAGAGTGCTTAGCTTAAGAGAGGATGAAGAATTCCTTTCGCTGGAACATAGAAGATAGAATAGTACAGAACAGTGCAGGCATTTCGGCCGCAATGTTGTTGTCGACTTTTAAACCCTGCCTCCCATATAACCCCCCAGCTTAATGGAACATGCTGTAGTACAGCACAGCACATGAGGATCAGAAGATGCTGAATTTGAAGAATTCATTGCCATGGATGTGGAGGCCATGTTTGTGATTTTACTTAAGGTGGAGTTTGATCGGCTTTTGATTCGTAAAGGTAACAAAGTACAGAGATTAAAACAGGAGAAATGAGGCGAGCGGGATAACAAATGAGGCAAGATAACATGGTGGAGAGTCTCGATGGGCCGAATGGTTCAATACTTCTCCCACATCTCATGATCTTATCGAAAACTAATTATAAATCGTCAGTGTACCGCTACCTGCTGATGCAATTTTTGAGTCATTCTTGAGGGTGAAACTTTGGAGTATCTTGTGATAAAACAGTCTCAGGCCAGCAGTGTTTTGTACAGGGGAGATCTTGTTTGAGAATTCGGTCATGAAAATTTAAAAAGCTTAAGAATTTATTGCAGGACTCTGTGATCGAACAGCATTCAGCCATTCACTTTCAGAGTTGAGGACAGTCGTTCAAACGGTCCCTTCCCTTTGAAAGAGCAGCGTGAGGAGATGAGGTTCACCACGGGAGATTTTCCACCCCTCTGTCAGCGTGAGCACCCTAATGATACATTGCCTCTGATTTATTTATCGCGTCGCTCACAGAGTCAATGTTCCACATGCATGTACTCGCCAATTCCGAGCCTTTGGCCGCTGATTGTTTTTTTTGGCGCCAGAATCTGAAGAAGCCTCAGTCGTGTGCAGCGAGGTGAACCCAGAGACGTGGTTCACTGCTCACTCAGCAGGACGTACACAATGCCGCCTCGCCACAACTCGGGGATTCATTGTGCCTTCATGCGAGGTGTTGTCTTTAGATGGGACAGTGATAATGGTCTGAATCCGACAATGCATGAAGTGGCTTTGCAGGATGGTAGGACAAAGATGCTGACTAACTGTGTCTGGGCATCCAAAACAGGACACTACATGGTGGCTCTGCTTTATGCTCTCCGTTGTCTCGGAGCACCAGCAATGAAATTCAGATCTTTTGCCCGGGACAGGGATTGGGAGACGGAAGAGTGGTTGTTGGTTAACCTGGGTGAAATCTCGTGTTTTACTTTCCAGTGCTGTATCTGCATGGGGTTAAGATATTTGCTATTGGTGACGTGTTGAGAGTGATGGATTCACCCTCGGAGTAAGTGTTCCTCAGACCACGGGAGTGGGGTTGTCCTGTGTGGAGGCATGCTGTTGTCATTGGATATTGGGAAACTGTGGGTTCTGATGAGGAAGCTGCGCATATGATATGTTAGCTCCGGAAACATGGCGAAATCTTGCGAGCTGCCCCAGTACATTTTAGGAAAGCCCGTTGGCCACTGATCGTAGAAAAATCTAAATAAACGTGTCGCTGTATGACCTACCTGAAGCAGGAATGCACGAAGAAGTTGGAATTGTTGACATGGACATTCTGCGCAGAGAGCGTGCGGTTGAAATCAGCTCCGTCAGAAAAGCGAAACTGACGGATTTCCCTGGCGAACACATCCATCATTGGTAAACGAGTGACGAACACCTGAGAGATGCAAACAGCGTAATATGGCAACAGGGAAATTCCGATTCACCAGCCCCCCGCTTTCCACCCTGTTCTTCCATTCAATCAGTTGTCAAGTCATATCTCAGATCACTTTGCAGTTCCACTCGCCGCCCAGCTTCCGGACCCGCCATACTTCCCCCTACACCTCCTCACCCTTCAGTATCCCGGAACAGAAACAATCGGTTAGAAACACACCCACCATGACTCACTACATCTACCTCAGGTTCAGATTCAGATACACTGATTTATCACACTTCCTCGCCTTTTTTCAGACCGGCCTGTCGTTTCCTCAAAGAATACCTGCATATTTGTCAGGCATGATTTCCCGTTCAGATAATCATCCTATGTTCGTCCTTTTGCACCGTGTGCATTTAAGTACCCCCAAACTCTTCCTTCATATTGAACAGCAAAAGCGTCTTGAGGTGCCGAATTCCACACCCTCCTGGAAAACATTGACATTATTCGGTGCTGACAGATCTCTGGGACTTAATCTCAAACACCTGAACCAACTCCAGTTTTTCCTCCTGGTCAAGTACTTGTGTCTGATTTCAGATGCTGATAAAGAAGTTACATTCAGACGATTCTGCAGGACTCCTTCCTGAACACCTGCCTCTCTAGAGATTGAGGGGGATGGGGGTCAGACACAATACAACGTATTGTCCGCTTTCAGCTGGAACTCACTCGTGGGTCGGTTGCTGTTGGAGGATTGTCCCAGAGCTCTTCGGGAAGAATGAAGTAGATTGTAGGCGCTCCATGCTCGGTGAATGAAGCGAGAACTTGTCCAGTCAATTGGATATCCATCCCTAGAAGTGTTGTAGAATATTATAATCCTTAATACATGTCTTTGGAAACACTAATATACTAAAGCGTTAGTTTAAATACAAACCCTACGTTCCGCGGTGTTGTGACTACATTATAAGCTATTTTAAGATCTGTCTGAATATTGACTCCCACACAGACCTGCAAATGCTTATCAAGGAGTTTCCTAAGTGATCTATTGTGTCTTCCTCTGACACCACCCCGGGCAACATACCACACACGTTCTCAATAACCATGTCAATTTCCGCTGCAGGTTTAATGGATCTGTGGTGCGGATCCCAAATTTCCTTCTACAATCTAACTTCACACTTGTCGGGGTTGAACAACACCTACTCTTTATTAGCCTACCGCCACATCCTGTCTCTGTCCTGCTGCAGCCTACAGCAATACTCCACATTATCTCCAAGTCAGCAAAGCTTCTTGTCATCTGCAAGCTTAATATTCCAATTTACACTGCCTCATCCAGTTCATTCTGAGTCATGGGGTCATCGAGTTATAGAAGAGAACAGCACAGAAACAGGCCATTCGGTCTATCTGCTCCGTGCTGAACGAGTTAAAGTGCCCGATTCCTTCGATCACCACTGGGATCCTAACCCTTCATACTCCCCCCATCTATGTTAGTATCCAAACTTCGCTTAAAGTTTGAAGACGAGCTCGCATGCACCAATATTTGCTGCCAGGTCTTTAAACGTTGCCATAACTTTTGAGTTAAGACGGATCCCCTCAAACGTTTCACCTTTCACTCTTAACCTCTGCTTGTATTCCCACCTAGCCTCAGTGGAAAACGCCTGAATGGTTCAACCTATCTATACCCATCATAATTATTAAACCTCTGTGAAATTTCCTCTAAATATTCTGTATGCAGAAATTAAAGTCCTAACCAATTCGATATTCCCTTATAGCTAAGGTCCTTAAGACCCAGGAATTCCCTATAAAAAATCTTCTGTCCTCATGCAAACTTGTTTATTTCTCAGTTTTGACAACTTAAACATAACTTCGCATCTTCTTTACTCAATACTTTTAGTTAAGATCAATCTACAAACATCTTTTATTACGACCCGATCAACCTGTGACGCTATTTTCAGTCAAATATGGACCTGTATTCCCAGATACCTTTGCTCTGCCGCACTCCTCAGTGCCCTGTCTTTCACTGTTTAAGATCTACCGTGGCTGGTCCGACCGAAGTTGCAAATCTCGCACTTGACTGAATTAAGTTCCATCTGCCGTTTTAAGCACAATTTCCAGCTCGCCCAAATCCCGCTGCAGGCCATGACAGTATTCCTCACTGTCTACTACATTCCCGATCTTAGTGTGGTCCCTGAATTTTACTAATCGAGTTAACCACATTATCATTCAGATCCCTTAGATAGATGGTAAACAACAACGGACACGGCATCAATCCCTACGGCTCTCTACTAGTCACAGGTCTCCAGCCAGAGAGGCAACAATGTACTTCGCTGCTCCGCAAAGCCAGTGTCTAATTCAAAATACTACCTAATCTTGAATGCATCGAAACTTCTTGACCAAACGCCCACGGGGGCCCTTCTCAACTGGGATACTGAAATCCATGTATACAATGTCCATAGCCTTGCTTTCATCAACTTTAGTGGCAACGGCCTCAATAATGTATAGGCAGGAAGCTAAGCTGATTAATCCTCATCCATGTTAAAACAGATACTTATGTATCCATTTGATTAGAATACCTTCAACTGATTTTGCCACTATTAGTACCCGGCTGACCGCCCGATAGTTCCTGCTTCATGATTACAGCAACAACATTACCTATACTCCAGTCTTCTGATACATCACCTACTGCTGACTATCACTTTTAACACGCCGGTGAGATTTCCACTTGCATCCCTAAGTTGCGACAGGGCAACAAACACGTCCTCCTCTGTGAAGATGTTGCCGCTTTGCCTCTGTGCTATAGATGCTGTAGCGGTCTACTGACTAAATACAGATGAAAAAGAAAAATCATTTATGACCTCCCCACTTCTTTTGACTACACACATGGAATACCATTCAGTTTTTCCAGAGGAATAAAATTTGTCCTTTGCAATGCTTTTGTTCTTAACATATATGTAGTATCCCCGATCATTCCCCTTTACTTGTCTTTTGGGGTAAACTCATGCCTTCCTGTGGGGCTCCTGATTCCTTTTTATGTGTTCCATTGCATTAGGGTTACTCCATAAATACATATGTTGTTCCTACCTGCTTATACGTGATATACATCTCCAGTTCTTCTCAGCCTGCGCCTCCACATCTCTAGATAACCACGGTTTTCTACACTTGTAATTTTTACCTTTTACATACAAGCATTGTACTCTCATAACGACAATTTTCAAAGCCTCCAACTTAACAAATACATAAGTGTCTGAAACAGCCTGTCCCAGTTGACAGACGACAGATTCTTTCTGATGCCATCAACATTGGGCGTTCTCTTACCTTCCGAGTTTCGCCCTTTGAAATAGTGGTACAGCAGTGCCATGTCAGGTCCGTGAAAGATTTCCCAGCTGCCTTGTATTCCGACCCAGACCGATTCATTGTACCGGCGCAACTGTTGACAGAGAATAGTATTCTTACTGTACGGATTTGTAAGAGGGGTTCGGTGATGTGCGTTTCGGAATTGAGGATGAAGGCTAGTTAACGGGGAGGCAGAACGATATGAGCATAGCAACGGACAGAATGTCATGACACTGACCAGCGTAAGGGCTTAAAGTAGCAGAAGTTCCTCTGAACAGATACACTCAGTAATGTGCACATGTATCAATAGTCCCTTCGTGGTCCGAAGGTACCCTGGCAAGGCGGCAGCGTATTGTAACAACCAACGTAGAGTTTTATAGCACTCGCAAATGGGTTCAATTCCCAGCCGTCCACATCATCATTCTCGGCTGTAAAGAATTCTCCGCTCTGCCCGTGATCGCATGGGTTTCCTCCGGGTGCTCTGGTATCCTCCCATATTACAAGGACTATTGGTCATGGAGAGTCATTGGTGGGAAGATATGTTGGCACTCGAATCATCCCAATCCTGGCGACCTACCGCAGCACATCCTCAGACTGTGCTGGGCGCAAATGATAACGGCGGATTTACTGTCTGTAACAAGGTTGCTGTGACAAATCGACCATAGAACGGAGAACATAAAGAGGTAGAACAGGCCCTTCGGCCTACAGTACTGAGTCTGGTCAAATAAATTCGTAATCAACTGGTTAACTAAACTAAGTTCCTCTCTCTTCACATTGTCCAGACCCTAACATTTCCCTTCGTGTGCCTGTCTATACGCTTTGGGAACATCTCTAATTTATCTGTTTCCACCAAAATGAAACGGATGAAAGGGACCCCTGTATGAGGGCGGTCTGGCAGCTCTTGGGCTGTATTCCCTGGAGTTCAGGAGAATGAAGGGGGGATCTCGTAGAAACAGTTAGAATGTTAGAAGGCCTGAACAGAGAAAATATGGCAAGTAGAAGATTCTAGGACAATTTGGCACGACTTCAGAATTGAAGGACGTCCTTTTAAAACTGAAATGCGGATAAATTACTTTATTCAGAGGGCGGTAAATCTGTAGAATCTGTTGCCACGAGCGGTTTTGGAGGCAAAGTCACTGGGTGTATTTAAGGCAGAGATAGAGAGGTTCTTGATTAGCCAGTGCATCAAAGGGTATGGGGTAAAAGCAGTGGAGTGTGGATGACTGGAAGAATTGTATCAGCCCATATTTGAATGGTGAAGTCTAGATGTGCAGAGTAGCCTAGCTCTACACCTATATTTTATGGCCTTATGGTCTAACAACGCAGGTCGCACACTCGAGGCACTCACGGCATTAGGGCTGAAAATGATGTCTGTAAAACCTCACAGAGTCATAGAGAGTACAACACAAGCCCTTCAGCAAACTAATCCATGCAATGACTATTAAAACCGCTGCTCCAGTCGACCTGCACCGAGACCAAAGACTTCCAGACCCCTATCATCCATGTAACGATCCAAACTTCTCTTAAATGGTCAAATCGTGTTCGCATGCCTCACTTGTGCCGGTAGATCATTCTACAATCTCACGAAATTCTGTGCGAAGAGGTTTCCCCTCATGTTTCTTTTAAACATTTCAGCTTTCACACTGGACCCAGGAGACTGGTTGTAGTCCCACGCTAACCCAGTGGGAAAAGCCTGCTTGCATTTACCCAATGTACACCACTCGTAACATTGTAAACATCTTTCAAAACCACTCTCAATCTTCTATCTTCCAGGAAATACTGGCCAAACCTTTTCAATGTTTCCTTGTAATACAGGTGCTCTGGATACGGCAATATCTTTGCAAATTTTCACTGTACTGTTTCTTAATTACATCTTTCATGTATGAAGCTAACCACAAATGCAGTCAATACTCTAAATTGGGCATTACCAACGTCTGAAGCACCTTCAACACAAGATCTCATCTCCTGTAGTCAATACATTAGTTAATGAAGGTCAATGTGCTGAACGATTTCACGACGACCCTATCTATACATGGCAACACTTTCAATGATTTATGTACCGTATTTCAGATCATTCTGTTCTACCACACTGTTCCGTGTCCTGATGTTCACCATGTAAGACTTATTGCGTTTAGTCCTGCCAAAGTGTAAAGCCTCGCACTTTGCTGCATTATGTTCTAACTGCCATAATTTAGGCCATTTTGCCAGCTGGTGCATATCCCACTGGAAGCCAAGACAGTCTTCCTCGCTCTCCACTGCACCGCCAGACTTGGTGTCATCGGCATTTTGCTGCCCCAGCTAACCACATTATCATCAGTCGCGTTGATACAGATGAAAGAAAACAACAAAGAACACAGCACAGTCTATAACACATCAATTATCCCAGGCCACAGTCTAAGAGACATCCATCTTCTGCCACTATCTGGTTTCTCCCACAAAGCTTCTCCCACAATGTCTTGCCTTCATCCATTTATTTTCCTGGTAACTTCCTGATAAATTTATAAATTGGTTAGAAATAAACTTCCAGGCACGAGCCCATGCCGATGGCACTTAATTAGTTCACGTTTATCCAAATACTTCTACATCCGGTCCCTTGGAATAATTTCCAGTCAAGTTTCCTCAACTGATGTCAGAAATTCCTGTTTATAATTTCATGCTCGACGTTTAAAGCCTTAAAAACAGCGGAATAACATTAATTATCCTCTCATCCTCTGGTATCTCTCCAATTGCAAAGCATGTTTTAAATGTTTCTGCTCAGGCCCAAGGAATGTCTGAGCTGGCTGCCTGTGGCGTCCCAGGGAGCACATTATTAGTTCCTGAGAATTTATCCAGTCTGGTAAGCCTCAGGTTAGAAAACACCTCTTCATCTGTAATCTGTACAGAACCCATGATGTTTCTGCCACTTTGCCTCACTTCCATATAATCCTTGCGCAAAAATGAAGTACTTTTTTTTTCTTAATCATGGCCTCAATAACTTTTGAAAACCAAGTTTCTCTGCACTTGTTACTCTTCACTATTATTCTGACATACGCATAGAAATTTTGTAGTCTCAACATGTTGTTTTTGAAGTCCTTCCACCGACAGAGAAAAAAAAACAACTCACAATTGACGGCCTCCTGCATACTTTGTTATTACCGCTTCTCACGTAAAACACATCTCAGCGTTACTTCTCAAACATTTAAACCATAAATGACCTCGTCTCAGGTACCGCCGCTTCAAGAAAGCATTCCGAGTGTGCGCAAATTCCTACTAGAGCACGGACCCACTAATTCAGTAAACATCCTAGCAAAGCTCCTTCGTACCCTCGCCAAAAGACACAACAAAATTTACCCTTCACCCTTCCCTCCTTGGGTGAAGTGGGGCCAGGGTGGGTAGTCAGCAGGCTACAGTTCTCCATCTGCGTCTGACTCCCCGGTGTTGATGGATAAGCAGCTCCAGAGTTCAGAGCCAATGACGGAGGAGCGGAGACAATTCGTCCCCACGGTCTGAGGAAGAATGACGTGGACGGTAATCTGTACGTGGCAGTGTCGGGTAATTAGATGCTCAGGAGCCAACAGTGAACAATGACCTGTGACAGGGAGGTTCTCGGGAGAATGGATGTGGCTGAGAGAGAGACGGGACGTCCGGTGGAAGGAGGAGGAGAAAAGTAATAGTCAGTGATCACATTACCTGATAATCCGCAGTCGTGCAGAGGACATCATATCCCAAGCAATGACTGGAAGCAAAAACACAATGAAAGAGTCAGAAGCTCAATAGACAATGCAGACAAGCATCCCACACATTCCACAAAACAGTGGATTCTCTAATGTGTGCCATCAGAAGAGAAGGACTCTTAGATCAAACCCGACAGTGTAACAAGGTACGACATTAAGAGAGCCGTGCGCTATATATGGGGGATGTTATCTGGTGAGAAGCTGGTCTGTAGAAGGACGCCGTGCTGGAGGGGAGGGCGAATGTATTTTGTTAAAGGAGCTCAGTTCTTAGCTCTCATATTGTATATTGCCGAGTGTCTACCGTTACTGATGTGGCTCGGTACAAATGTTTAATCCAACTACTCAGTTGTGGTTCTTGCCTCGGTTTCCGTCGCAGGGAGAATCAGGATTTAAGCGATATGGATTGAAGAGGCGGAGTTTGTGAATGGAAACCGGGTTGGGGAGTGCGGCTGGTCCCGGAAAACTGATTGAAGGAGGGAGGCGAGGCAGGCAGTGCCTGGTCGGAGGGTGTGCAACACACGGAGGCAGCACTGGCAGGGATACAAGGAATCGGGATAGAGCGGCAGATGGTGGGACTGCGACAGGAAAGGAATTTGATTCTTGTCTTACTCTTCGCTCATTCCTTCCACGCTGGCCAGCGAGGCGACAAGCAGAAACACGGGCAGCATTGTTACCCTATGAGAAACAGAAACAGTCACTATCCAGTATTTGCCATGGACATAAGGCCATTCACAGGGTTATACTGCAAACAGCCCATCGGCCTGCCGAGCCAGTTCTAGTACTCAACATCATTGTATTGCGAAATAATTCGTACTTTGGCTATAATCCCACAATTTTAACTGGCTCATCTCGGTACAGGGGATGGAGTGTCAGTGTATCTCTACCCAAGCACTATCCTTCCCACTGCACTGCAGCGGATTCTGGTTAGCATCCTGGACAGCAGGAGAGCCAGCCCTAGGTGATTCCAGTCACTTAACAATCCTGGTGAGCCTCTCACGCCGCCTCTTAGATCTATATTGTGTGCTACTGAAGCCTCTGCTACATGGGATTACGTTCCCGCCGTGTGAACTATGCATGCCCTCCATCGGTTAGAACACCTCAGGTAGCCTTCTCCACTCCAGGAAAAGACAGAGTTTCTGTCAGAGAGATGGGGAAGGAGGGAGTGCGAGAGAATAGGCGGGAGAGGAAGAGTGATTGAGTGGAATTGGATGAACACGGTAAGGAAGATGTAAGAGCGGGTTGAGGGTAGGGCTGGTCGGACAGAAGGAGAGAGTTTGGTGTGGAGTGTAAAATAAGCTTTGCACTGTACCTCGTACATGAGATAAACCAATTCAGTCAAATCTCAGCCGAGCAGAGATGTTTCATTTCTAAAGAGCATTCCCACCTTCTCTGCTGCCCAGACCAACTTACGTTTCTATCCCTCCTCAGTTCTAATGAAATGTACTTCATCTAATGTCTCTCCCCTTCCTCTCCTGACAGCTCCTGTCTGCCATAAGTATTTATTTATTGCAATTTACAATTTTTCACTCTCACGCTGTGCTGTTGGAACAGAAGAAGAAATTGCACCAAATATGTTAACGAATATACACTTCATTCTGATATTGATTGCCAATGTCATCCCTTGATGATGGAGCAGGTCCCTGATCCAAAACATCTGAGTCAGGGAAAACATCCCCGCTGACTCCATCCGGCTGAGACTTTGCCCATTGGAGCGTGTCCATCTGTCTATCCATTTATCTATCGATCTATTGATCTACACCTTTCGGTCGGTTTATATATCTATCTATCTATTTATCTATCTATCTATCTATCTATCTATCTATCTATCTATCTATCTATCTATCTCCCTTTACTTATGTACTTATTGGGAATTTTCTGTCTTTGCACTGTATTGCAGCTACAAAAATACGTTTCACGTCACACAGTGAATGTCAGTGATAATAAATATGATCCCGAATTCTCAAACAAGACAAAACCTGCAGAAGCCGGAAATCAGAGCAACACACACAAAATGCTGGAGGAACTCTACAAAGCAGCAGCATCTAAGGGGGGATAAAATGTTTGGTGCAAGAGACAGATGGCCATAGAAGAAAGAAAACAAAATTGGGGAGGAGCACTAGAGGGAGGTGACAGGCGGGCAAGGATATTAGGTGAGAGGGGGAAAGGGGGATGGGAAATGGTGAAAAGGGGAGGGGGCGTGGGGACATCGGTTTTGGTGCCGTCAGGTTGCACCTACTCAAACGGAATATAAGGTGTTGTTCCCCCAACCTAAACGTTGCCTCATCACGACAGCGGAGGAGGCCATGGATGGACATATCGGAATGGGAATGGGAATTGGAATTAAAATCAGTGGCCAGTGGGCGATCCCGTTTGTTCTGGTGGACGCAACGGAAATGCTTGGCGACGCTGTCTCCCAATCTACGTCGAGTCTGGTCAATATACTGGAGGCCTCACCGGGAGCGACAATGGTCTTCATTCTGAGACAGATGTCCATGGAAGAAAGAAAAACAATGGGGTGTGGGGGGGCGGGGGGGGGTCTACCAGAGAGAGGCGATTGGCGGGAAGCAGATAAGGTGAGTGGCGGGAAAAGGGGATGGGAAATGGTGAAAAGGAATTAAGCTTGGCCTCATCACGACAGTGATTGGTGGACATATCGGTACAGGAATTGGAACTGGAATTAAAATCGCTGGACACTGGGAGATCCCACTTGTTCTGGCGGACTGAGCGCAGGTCTTTTACAAAGCCGTCTCTCAATCTACGTCGAGTCTCGTTGATGTACACGAGGCCACACTGGGAGCACAGAACACAATAAACGATTCCAACAGACTCACAAGTGAAGTGTGGCCTCATATGAAAAGACTGTTTACAGCTCTGAATGTTAGTGAGGGAGGTGTAGGGGCAGGTGTAGTACTTGTTCCGCTTACAAAGGTAAGAGCCGGGAGGGAAATTCAGTGGGGAGGGACAAATGGACAAGGGAGTTACGTAGGGGCGATCCCTATGGAAAGGGGGGGGGGGTTGAGGAACTATTCTTCGTTCAACCCTGCTACATGTAAACACTCCATCCCCTTCTCTCAATTCCTACGTCACCGCTGCATATGATCTCAGGATGAGGCTTTTCATTCCAGTGGTCATCCATTTTAATTCCACTTCCCATTCCCATTGCTGTATGTCCATCCATGGCCCCCTCCTCTGTAGTGATGAGGTCACACTTAGGATGGAGGAACAGCACCTTATATTCTGTACGGGTGGCCTCCAACCTGAAAAACTGAACATCGATTTTTCAAATTTCCAGTAATGCCCTCCAAACCGCCGACCCTACTCCCACCTCCCCCCCCCCCCCCCCACCACTTTCTATGTCCCATCTCCTTTTCCCTCTCTCACCATTTCTCCTTGACCACCCATCGCCTCCCTCTGGTGCTCCTACAATTATTTTTGTCTGTTTTAAATGGTCTTGGCTCTTTCACATTCCAAGCTAATTTCTTTATCACCACTCCCTCCCCTCCAGGTTTCACCTAACAGCTAGTGTTTCGCTCTCCCCACCCGGCGCCTTTTAAATCTACTCATCAGCTGTTATTTTTTAAATCTCCAGTCCTGCCGAAGTGTTTTCGGCCCGAATCTCGGACAACACTTCTTTTTTTCACTGATGCTGTTTGGCCTGCTGAGATCCTCAAGCATTTTTTGTGATTCTCATTCTGGTTATCAATAGAGGAGAAACCAGTTTCCATCCCTCGGGAATTTTCACCAAAGCTGTCAACAATACGACAGGTACATCAGCAAAATACAATGCGCGAAATTAGACGCGTTGACGTGCCCGGGGAGAAGTACAAGGTATCGACTGGGTTAGCGACTGTTCCCCTATGGTGATCTTTATTCTCTGGGTATGGTGCAACAGCTCCACTAACTGGGCATCACCAGCAACAGATCTCTTTTCATTTAATAATGACTATGTCTTCTACACCAAAGACGATGCCCTTATAGCTATCCACAGGGTTTTCCATTGCCACCTTCCCACACACTCACTCAGACGCTCCGTATCCCCTTTCATCATCCCACGCCCTGCCCTTCGCTCATACCGTCACTCTGGTGAGTGTGGTCAGAAACCTTGGTAATAGGACCTGTGACATCCCTCAGTTCATGGGCTGACGTCGCTGTGACCTGAGCACCACTGACCGTGATTTCCCTCTTCCCATAGACTGCGCACATGACAGAGATGCATGTAGACCCAGTGATCCTGGTGTAATTATTAACCGAGCCGCAGGTTCATCTCCGGCATGCTGATTTGTCTGAAACAGAGTCTCTTTGGATGGGATAAAGACGATATGGGAGGGTAAAGATCCAGTTGGATATATATATTCCAGTAGAAACGGAGGGCTGTGTGCGGGATATTGCATAATGGGGACAGAGACGGAGGGACGAATGGGGGAAAGAGACAGAAAGAAAGGGAGATGAAATTGTAAGACGGATGCTGGAGGCAGTAGGAGAGAAAGAAGCCGGAACAGAGATAGAGAGGTACGAGACGGTGTGAGTAAGAATGAGAAAGAGAGGACAGAGAGACATAGAGAGAGAGAGGGAGGGAGAGGGAGAGGACTTTGCCCATTGGTGCGTGTCTATCTGCCTATCGATCCATTGATCGATCTCTCTCTCTCTCTCTCTCTCTCTCTCTCTCTCTCTCTCTCTCTCTCTCTCTCTCTCTCTCTCTCTCTCTCTCTCACTCTCTCTCTCTCTCTCTCTCTCTCTATTTATCTGTCTGTCTGTCTCTCTTTAAATATGTACTTATGGCGAATTCTCTGCATAGTATTGCAGCCACAAAAACACGTTTCACGTCACAGTGTATGTAAGTGATAATAAATATGATCCCGAATTCTCAAACAAGACAAAACCTGCAGAAGCCGGAAATCAGAGCAACACACACAAAATTCTGGAGGAACTCAACAAAACAGCAGTTGACGTTTCGGGCCGAAACTCTTCGGCAGGACTGCAGAAAAAGAAAAAGCTGAGGGGTGAAATTAAAAGTTTATCTAAAATTAAAATTAAAATTTGGGCGGGAATGGGGGGAGAGAGAACAGGTAATTGGTGAAGCCTGCAGGGGGAGTGATGAACTAAGCAGATGGGAAATTGTTTGGTGAAAGAGACAGACGGCCATGGAAGAAAGATTAAAATGGGGAGGAGCACCAGAGGAGGTGAAAGGCAGGCAAGGAGATTAGGTGAGGGGGTAGGGGGATGGGAAATAGTGAAGAGTGGAGGGTGAATGGGGACTTTACAGGAAGATTGAGACATCGGTTTTCATGCCGTCAGGTTCCACCTATTCAAACGGAATATAAGGTGTTATTTCCCCCAACCTAAGTGCGGCCTCATCACGACAGCGGAGGAGGCCATGGATGGACATGGGAATGTGAATTGGAATTAGAAACGCTGGCCAGTGGGCGATTCCGCTTGTTTTGCTAGACTGAACGCAGATGCTTGGCCATGCGGTCTCACAATCTACGTGGAGTCTTGTCGATATACAGGAAGCCACACCGGAAGCGACAATGCACTGCATTCTGAGACAGACGGCCGTGGAAGAAGGAAAACATGGGTGGGAGGACTACCGGAGAGAGGCGATTGGTGGGCAAGCAGATAAGGGGTAAAGGGGATGGGAAATGGTGAAAAGTGGAGGGTGCATGGGGCATTACAGGAAGATTGAGGCATCGATTTTCGTGCCATCGGATTGCAGCTACCGGAACGGAATATTGGGTGTTGTTCCTCCAAACCAAGCGTGGCCTCATCACGACAGGGATGGATGGACATATCGGAATGGGAATGGGAATTGGAATTAAAATCGCTGGCCACCGGAGGATCCCGCTTTTTCTGGCGGGATGAGCGTAGGTCTTTGGCAAAGTCGTCTCTCAATCTCAGTCGAGTCTCGTTGATATAAAGGAGGCCACACCGAGAGCACCGAGCACAATAAATGATCCCAACGGTCGCACAGGTGAAGAGTCGCCTCATATGAAAAGACTGTTTACAGCACTGAGCGTAAGTGAGTGAGATGTAGGGGCAGGTGTATCACTTGTTCCGCTTACAAAGTACGTGTCAGGAGGGAGATTAGTGGGGAGTAGCATTGGGGCGATCCGTATGGAAAGGGGCCGAGGGGTGGGGCGAGAGGAACTATACCTCGTTCAGCCCTGTTACATGTAAAAATGCAATCTCCTTCCCTCAATTCCTCCGTCACCGCCGCATATGCTCTCAGGAAGAGGCTTTTCATTCGAGGTGTCATCCATTATAATTCCACTTCCCATTCCCACTGCGGTATGTCCATCCATGGCTGCCACCTCTGTCGTGATGAGAGCACATTTAGGATGGAGGAACAGCACCTTATATTCTGTTTGGGTAGCCTCCAAACTGATGAACTGAGCATCGATTTTTCAAACTTCCAGTTATGCCTTCCAACCCGCTGAACCCACCACCCGCTTTCTATGTCCCATATCCGTTTCCCTCTCTCACCATATCTCCTTGACCGCTCATCGCCTCCCTCTGGTGCTCCTCCCCTTTTTTCTGTCTTATATGGTCTTCTGTCTCTTTCACCTTTCAACCTATTTACTTCATCCACCACGTCCTCCAGGTTTCGCCTAACCCCTGGTGTTTCACTCTCACACCTGGCGCCTTTTAAATCTACTCCTCAAATGTAATGTTTCTCCAGTCTTGCCGAAGTGCTTCGGCCCGAAACCAGGACTGTGCTTCTTTTTTTCCTGATGCTGTTGGACTAATGAGATCTCCAAGCATCTCTGGTGAGAGTTATCAGAAACCTTAGTAATAGGACCTGTGACACCCTTCAGCTCAAGGGCTGACATCGCTGTGACCTCCGCACCACTGACCGTGATTTCCCACTTCCTAGAGACTGCGCACATGATAGAGATGCATGTAGACCCACTGCTCGTTGTGTGATTATTAACCGAACCCCATGCTTAACGTCACCAAAATCTCCGGCACGCTGATTTGTCTGATACAGTGTCCCTTCGGCGCAAGAAGGCTTCGAGCGAACGGCTGATACCCGGAGCGAAGGCAGTTTTTCCCACTCGGGGTAAAAGCGAGGCAAGATTTCCCAGGCGCGTGAAGTCAGCAGGTAGAGCGCGAAAGATTTAAAAAGAAGACCGCCATACCCAGCGCACAGCGTAGTGAGAGGTAGCAGACTGATAGGGATTTGGCTCAACGGACTTCGGCGGTAATGGGACAACGGGACGAGGCGAGGTAGGTTTGCCTACGTTATTTGTGCAAATGAGCAACTATGTTTGTGAGGCTAGTTTTCTGTGCTCGGTGTCAGATGTAAGAGTTCCCGGAGTCTCCCAGCCCCCTGGTCGGCCATATCTGCACCAGGTGTGTCGAGCTGCAGCTCCTCAGGGTCCGCGTTAGTGATTTGGGGAGGCAGCTCGATGACCTTCGCCTTGTCAGGGAGAGCGAGGAGGTGATAGAAAGGAGTTATCGGCAGCTGTTCACACTGGGGCCACGGGAGACAGACAGGTGCATCACAGACAGGAGAGGGAAAGGGAAGAGTCAGGTACTAGAGAGTTCCCCTGCGGCCGTACCCACTGACAATAAGTACCTCTGTTTGAGTACTGTTGGAGTGGGGACAGCCTACCTGGGGAACGACAGTGGCCGCGCCTCTGGCACAAAGTGTGCCCCTGTGCCTCAGAAGACGAGGGAAAGGAAGAGGAACGCAGCAGTGATAGTGACTCTGTAGTTAAGGGGTCAGACATGCCATTCTGTGGACGCAGGAAAGAAACTCGGATAGCAGTTTGCCTCCCAGGTGCCAGGGTCTGAGAAGTTTCAGATCGCGTCCATGATATCCTGCAGTGGGATGGAGAACAACCAGAGGTCGTGATACATATTGGTACCAGTGACATAGGTCGGAAGAGGGAAGAGGTCCTGAAGAAAGCCTACAGAGAGTTAGGTAGGAGTTGGGAAGCAGGACCGCAACGATAATAATCTCGAGATTACTGTTTGTGCTACGCGACAGTGAGAATAGAAATAGAATGAGGTCGAGGATAAATGCGTGGGTGAAGGTTTGGAGCAGGGGGCAGGGATTCAGATTTCTGGATCATTGGGATCTCTTTTGGGGCAGACGTGACCTGTACAAACTGGACAGGTAGCACTTGAATCGCATGGGTTCAACATTTTGGCTGGAAGTTTTGCTAAGGCTACTGGTGAGACTTTAAACTAGAACTGTTGGCAGGTGGGAACCGAACTGAAGAGGTGGTTTACAAATAGTTCACAAATAGAGAAAGCTTGTAGACAGTGCGAGAAGGAAGATAGGCAGGTGACAGAGAAGGGACGCGCTCAGACCGAACGATTGAGATGTGATTTTTTTTTAAATCGGAATGAGTGTTGTGAACAAAGTGGTTGAGCTTAGAGGGTGGATCAGTACTATGAGATATGATGTGGAAGCCATTACAGGGATGGTTCAGGGACAGGAATGGTTACTTCAAGTGCCGGGTTTTAGAAGTTTCAAACAGGACAGGGAGGGAGGCAAAAAGGGTGGGGGCGTGGCACTGTTGATCAGAAATAGTGTCACGGCTGCAGAAAAGGCGGACGCCATGGAGGGATCATCTGCGGACTCTCTGTGGGTGGATGTTCGGAACAGGAGGAGGTCAATGAATTTTCTGAGTGTTTTTTATATGCCTCGCAATAGTAACAGGGATAGCGAGGAGCAGAGAGGGAAACAGATCCTGGAAAAGTGTTAAAAAAACCCAGTGTTGTCGTGATGGGCGATTTTAATTTCCCAAATATCGATTCTCCCTAGAGCAAAGTCTTTAGATGAGGTGGAGTTTGTTACGTTTTTCAGGAAGGTTTCTGGTAACAATATGTAGATAAGTCTACAAGAGGATCGGCTGTACTTGTTCTGGTATTGGGAAATAAACCTGTTCAGGTGTCAGATCTCTCAATGGGAAAGTATTTTGGAGTTAGTGATCATAATTCTATCTCTTTTATAATAACACTGGAGAGAAATAGGACAGAATAGTTAGAAAAGCGTTTAATTGGAGTAAGGGGAATTATGCGGCTCTCAGGCAGGAAGTTGGAAGCATGAATTGGAAACTGATGTTCCCAGGGAAAAGTACGGAAGAAATGTAAAGTTGTTCAGGTGATATTTGTGTGGAGTTCTGCATAAGCACTTTCCAATGAGACAGGAATGTTATAGTATGATACAGGACCCGTGGTGTGAAATGATTGTAATATATCCAGTTAAGAGGGAAAAAAAGCTTAAAAAAGGTTCAGAGAGCTATGTAAAGTTAGATTATTATAAGGCTAATAGGAAGGAGCTTAAGAAGGAAATTAGGAGAGCCAGAACGGGCCATGAAAAGGCATTGGCAGGCAGGATAAAGCAGAATCCCAACGCATTCTGTAAGTATGTGTAGAGCAAGAGGGTAAGACGTGAGAGAATAGGACCTATCAAGTGTGACGTGGGGAAGTGTGTATGGAATCGGAGGAAATAGCAGAGGTACTTAATGAACACTTTACTTCAGTATTCGCTTTGGAAAACGGATCTTGGTGATTGTAGTGATGGGTTGCAGCAGAGTGAAAAGCTGGAACATGTAGATATTATGAAAGTGGATATGCTGGAAATTTTGGAAAGCATCAAGTTGGATAAGTCGCCGGGACCGGATGAGATATATTCCAGGCTACTGTGGGAGGTGAGGGAGGAGATTGCTGAGCCTGAGGTGCTGATCTTTGCATCATCAATGGGGACGGGAAAGATTCTGGAGGATTGGAGTTTTGCAGATGTTGTTCCCTTATTCAAGAAAGGGAGTAGAGATATTTCAGGAAATTATAGATCAGTGTATCTTAACTGGTTGGCAAGTTGATGCAGAAGATCCTGCGAGGCAGGATTTAGGAACATTTAGAGAGGTAGAATACGATTAAGAATAGTCTGCATGTCTTTGTCAAGGGCAGGTCGTCCCTTACGGGCCAGATTGAATTTTTTGAGGATGTGATTTAACACATTCATGAAGGAAGTGCAATAGATGTAGTGAATATGGATTTCAGCAAGGTATTTGATAAGGTACCCTCTGCAAGGCTTATTGAGAAAGTAAGGAGGGGTGTATTTCCTGCGGCTCTTGAGGAAATACGGTCTGCCTCAGGAATTGCTGCTGCAGTTCTACAATGCAGTCATTGAGTCTGTCCTGTGCACCTCCATCATTGTGTGGTTTGGAGCCGCCACCAAGCAGGATAGAACCAGACTACAGCGCACAATGAGGACTGCCGAGCGCATCATTGGAGCCTCCCTGCCCTCTATTGTGGACCTGTACTCTTCCAGGTTAAAGAAGAGGGCGGGGAACATCATAAAGGACTCCTCCCATCCTGCGCATGGACTGTTTGATCTGCTTCCGTCTGGTAGGCGCTTCAGATCCCTCCAGACTAAGACTAATAGGCACTGGAGAAGTTTTTTCCCTACTGCGGTCACTTTGCTGAACAGTTAACTGCCGGTTAACTGTCGGCTAACTATTACTTGGATTGCACTACCTGTATGTATAATCTATATTTTCATTTATATTTATCATTATTATTGTTATGAGCAGAGAGACAACATCTGCCGGAAGTAAATTCCTTGTATGTGCATAGGTACTTGGCGATTAAAGTCTGATTCTGATTCTGATTCTGATGAGATTCAAGCGGACATTGCTTTGTGGATCCAGAATTGACTTGCCTAAAGAAGGCAAGATCGGTTGTAGACGGGTCATATTCTGCCTGGAGTTCGGTCATCAGTGCAGTGCCTCCAGGATCTGTTCTGGGACCTTACTCTTCGTGATTGGCATAAACGACCAGGATGTGAAAGAGGAGGGATGGGTTAGTCTGTTTGCTGATGACACAAAGGTTGAAGGTGTTGTGGATAGTGTGGAAGGCTATCAAAGGTTACAGCTGGACATTGAAAAGATGCAAAACTGGGCTGAGAAATGGCAGATAGAGTACAGCCCAGATAAGTGTGAGATATTAATTTTGGTAGGTCAAATATGATGGCAGAATACAGTATTAATGGTTGGACTCTTGGCAATGTGGAGGATCAGAGGGATCTTGGGGCCCAGGTCCATTGACGCTCAAAGCAGCTGCGAAGGTTGACTCAGGTTAAAAAGGCGTAAGGTGTATTGACCTTCATTAATAGTGCAAATGAATTTAGGAATCCAGAGGTAATGTTGCAGCTATATGGGACGCTGGTCTGACCCCACTTGGAGAACTGTGCTCCGTTCTCGTCACCTCACTGAATGAAGGATGTGGAAGACATAGAAAGGGTGCAGAGGAGATTAACAAGGGTATTGCCTAGATTGGGGAGCATACCTTATGAGAATAGGTTGAGTGAACTCGGCCTTCTCTCCTTGGAGCGACGAAGGATGAGAGGTGACCTGATAGAGGTGCATAAGATGATGAGAGGCTTTGTGGGCCGAAGGGCCTGTATTGTGCTGTAGGTTTTCTATGTTTCTGTGTATCTTTGGATGGGATGAAGACGATATGGGAGGGTAGAGATCGAGGTTCGGAAGATGTTGGTGTCATGGTCCTGGCTGGCATTTCCCACCTTTTCCCTTTCCTCCCTAATTGGTCCTTAATCCCCACACTTGATTCCCAGTCTTTCCCAATTCCTGTCAATCACCAGCACTTAGTTTCCATTACCACCGGAGGATAAGACTCCGACAGCTCCGGTCAGACCTTGCCAGATTGTCGGTCGACTCTCAGAAAGAGAGGAACCTAGCTCCAAGTCTTCAACCCCGTATCATTTCGTGAATCAAGCCTCTCTAGTCCTGACTCAGCCTGGTTTCGATTCTGCCTCCTGATCCTGCCTCCATGTCAGAGTCCTGCACATGGGTCCGTTCTTCCTGCCACGTCTGTGTAACAGGTAGAGATCGAGGTGGATACATATATTCTACCAGAAAGGGAGGGCCTGGGCGGGATATTGAATAATGCGGACAGAGACGGGGGGAAGAATGGCGCAGAGAGAAAGAGAGATGAAATTGTAAGACGGATACTGGAGGCCGTGGGAGAGAAAGGAGCCGGAACAGAGATAGAAAATGGTGTGAGTGGGGGGGGGGTGGGGAGAGAGAGAGAGAGAGAGAGAGAGAGAGAGAGAGAGAGAGAGAGAGAGAGAGAGAGAGAGAGAGAGAGAGAGAGAGAGAGAGAGAGAGAACGATACGTACGGTATGATCCCATCCAGTGACTATTGTTCCACCGCTGAGTCGCCAGGTGGTACGGCTTACCTCAGGCTGACTTGCTGTACTGGTTGTCCGCAGCCTGTGTTTTCAGAGAGATGACACAGGCTGTTGCAATGCAGAGGAAGAAAAAACAACTCGTGACGTTAAGTACACCAACGGCAAGTGTTGCATCATCTTGTGCAAACTGAAGTTCATTAATTAACTAGGACATCGACTGACTATCACAGACATGAGTTGATCCAGACAGCATCTGAATCCGCCACCAACTTTGCCTACTGGGACAACGGTATCTGAAACAACTCACAGTTCTCCAAATGAACCTGAAACACTTTTACAAACGAGGGAAGTCAACTGCATCGTTAAGAGTCCCAGTTTGATCACCATCGCATTTCCGCGGTTACACGGAGCTGCATCTTTTGTGTTGTCCAAACTATCCAACTCAGTGTGTGTTATCGGAGTAGGGTGAGGCTGAGATAGAGCTGTCAACCCACAGTTCAAAACCAGTGGCATCGTGTCCCGAGACTGACCTCGGTAAACTCCCTCCGTAAAGCAATCCCTACTGCAGAACTGTGCTCTCATGTGGAGTCACGATAAGGAATGACCCCGTTAAGTTCGTCCACAACAGAGACGATGAAGCAGGTTCCCCATGCATTCAAATTAAACCAAAGCATTTTGTAGGGCGGCGCACTAAACCAATACATGTGTAATTATCAGGTAACATAGCAAAGCATTTCAAACTTAAACTTAACATCTAGACAAACAGGCTGCTATAACATTGTCAGTACCTTTCACGTGTTTTATTTCCATGTCATACTCTTGCAAGATCAGAACTTAGTTGAGCAACATTCTGTTCTTATCCTTCATTTTACTCAGAAACACGAATGGATTATGGTCTGTCTAAAAGTGGTCTCTGCGCAGGACATATGCAGACGTCGAAATGTTACAATGCTAAAATGAGTGCTATCATCTCTCTTGCAACAGTGGTGTAATTTTCCTGATGCATATTAAATTTCTTTGAGAAATAAGACACTGGATGTACAATTGCATCGTCATACTTCTGCAAAAATATTGCGCCCTCAGCTTTATCACTAGCCTTTACCGCGATTCAAAATGGTTTATTGAAATCAGGTGCTTTGAGCGCAGGGTAATAACACAGAATGGTTTTCAGGCGGTCAAATGCCTCTTTGCAAAAGTCAGTCCACACAAATCTTTCACTCTTCCCTGGGAGTTTCGTTAGGGGAGAGCGATGTCTCCAAAGTTCTTACAAAACTTACGGTAATACCCAACCATTTCCGAAAACAGCCGTCTGTAATGCTTTCTTGCCCGTCGGAATGGGAGCCTCAGCAGTATCCTGAACCTCGGCCTACACAGGTGCCAGTTGGCCGTGGCATACCACATAGCCAGGATACATGACAGTAGTGTGTCCAAATTCACTTTTAGCAAGGTTTACAGTGAGATTTGCCTTGGTCAGCCTTTCTAACAGTTTCTCTACTGCAGAGATATGCTCCTCCCAGGTGTCATTCCATACAACCTTTGGGTTCAGGCGTAACCTGTCCTTTTTGTACTGGTCGTACCTCCCCCGGAAGAGGCCCCAGTGATCCAGGAATCTAAAGCCCTGCCCCCGACACAAGTCTCTCAGCCACACATTAATACACCTGATCATGCTATTCTTTCATTGCTAGCACGAGGCGCAGGTAGCAATCCTGAGATTATTACCCCAGAGGTCCACAGGGGTCTGGTTAGCAAATGCTTACGTTATATGTCAATGCATTGGATGACAGCATTGATGGCCCTGTGGCCAAATTTACGGATTAAGTCGGATATTGAAAGGACTGGATAGAGAGGTCGTGGAGGGCTATAGTATCTGGTTATCACAATGCCATAAATACAACTTAAGGGTACAAACGGTAGGTTTGCTCCGCGGCTGGAGATTCTAAATTGGAGAATGGCGCTTTATTCACAAAATCCTCATAGCCCACAGTGACTGTGCACTGATCCCAGCAATGGAACCCGCCACTGCAGCCCCACAGTGCACTATGTACTGATTGCAAAGCTACGAAATTGCATGTAAATAGCCTCCCCTCCCCCAACTCCACTCTTTCTGTGTCACCTGCAGACTGGGACATCTCACATCTCGCTGCCTCCGCCAGGCCATTAAACTGTGAACAACTGTGGTCAGGGACTGATCTCTGGGGAACTCCAAACGCTACCTCCTTCCAGTCTGAAAACGACTCCAACGATCTCCAACGAAAAAGCCTAATCACCTACTCCTGAGGTTCAATACCATTGCTGACTCTGAGATTACATCCGACAGATGCCAGGAGGGACATAATAATCAGAAAGTCTCTAGTCACAGCCTGTAAATAAAATGTGATCTTAGTGGGTGTGTGGCGCGTGTTCAGAATGCGAAGGAGATAGACGAACTGAGCCAAGTCACAGACTGATGAAGGGGAGGAATGATGCATTTTGATACAGAGAGGGAAGCAGAGAGTTTGATATTGACCCTGATGCCGGAACTGTAGTCAGTTAGAAGATGAAGTCTTGTTCCTCCAAATTGTTTTGAGCTGTGACAGTGTTTTTATCAGAAGGCACAATGGAGACTAAAATTATCTTAGTTGAAATGTTGTCCTTCGCCCACTGACGTGGTCTGTAAACTTTTAATAGTGTAGAAATGTCAAAAGATCTGTGTGTGGGAATCACAAACACAACAGAAAGATGTCTCCGCTGTATCTGTCAGTTCACCAGCGTTTGAATGCCACCGATCCTTAAATGTAGAGGCCGAGATGTTGGAGAAGACAGCGCCCCACTCGCTGCGAGGAGAGACCGAACACGTGTCCATGTCTGTGATCTGATTGGATACAATGTCATGACGTTGACAGCAGGGTGACGTCATATTTTGGCTCTCATTTTGGAAGGGATTCAGTCGGCCATCGCATACACCAGCAGCTTCGCACTGGGAAGCGGCCATTCACCTGCACCGTGTGTGCGAAGAGACTCATTCAGTTAACCCACCTTGTGATGCTCGGGTGAGTTCACAATAAATAGAGGCCACATTTCTGTCCGGAGTGAGGAAAGAGATTTACTCAATCATCCCAGCTGCGGCAACACCAGCAACTTCACATCAGGGAGGAAGTTCAAATCAGCTCTGTGTTAAATGTTTAACCATCACGGTGACTGAAGGCAGCTACAGGTTCATGAGGGACTGTTACTGTCAGATTCTACAGTTCTTTCAGCTGCTCATCGCACCCAGGCCTGAACCCTGGTCACTGAGCATTGGAGGAGTCTGTTCTACTGATGTAAGCCTGAAACTAGACTGGTGTTTAATACTGCGGATCCGTGAAAGATAAATCAGTTCTGTATCGAATCCTGTGTCTCTACCACACTCACAATATACACTAGACAGGCCACTCGGCCCATCTATTCCCTGCCCATGTTTCTGTTCCATATCAGTATTTTAAAATTTATCTCTGCCGTTTACCTCCCACTCTCTTTGTTGCAATTTGTCACCACTCGGTGGTAGAAGAGATTTCCTGTGAATTTCCTAGAATCATAGAAATCTGCAGCAAATTACCGTTCATTATACATTGTTCCGACCATGTAACCTACTCTGGTAACTACCTAGAATTACCCTACCGCATAGTCCACTATTTTCCTAAGCTCCATGTACCTACGATTCTCTTAAAAGACCCTATTGTACCCGTCTCTACCACCGTCGCTGGCAGTGCATTCCACACACCCATCATTCTCTGTGTATAAAAATATACCTCTGACATCTCCCTTGAACTACTTCCAAGCACCATCAGCTATGCCCCCTCGTGCTAGCCATCTCAGCCCTGGGGAAAAAGCCTCTGAATATTCATAAGATCAATGCCTCTCATCGTCTTGTACACCTGCATGAATTTCCTACATGATTTTCCCCAGGCTAAGTAACACGATGAGCTCGCTGAGTATTTGACCTTCCCCAGTGCTCTGGGCTAAGGTGGTTAAACTCTTCCCTAGTTTTTTTTTCAAATTTTGGGTCATTTTCACTAATTTCAAAGGACTGTGCCTCAGACAGCCGGGTTGTTGCAATGTGCCTCTAAAGCCTGACAGCAGACTAGCGAGTGAATCTTCGGTGGAGCAAAGTCAGGATCCAAAGAGTTGCCAGTACTAATCAGGGCTCTAGGTCTCCGGAAAGCGATGGGGTCTGGAGGTTACAAGGAGGAGGAGGAAGAGGAACCAGACCAGCAGGGTGTGGCTATGAATGAAAGATGAGTAACATTTGGAAACTGGTCAATTGAAAAACAAAATGGTTAATGTCTACAAAACATTGCACGTAATCAGCAGATCAGGCTGCAAATGTGGAGAGGAATAAATGGACAACATTTTTAGTTGCTTCCTGAACTGCAGGGCTCCTTCAGCATTGTGTGTGTGTGCGTCACTGTTTTCCAGCAACTGCAGAATCTCTTGTGTTTCATATCTGCATCTGTAAGAGGATTGTACTTTAGCATTAAATAAACGAAATGCCTGTTTATATTGAGTGTATCGTTTATGGGAGCTGCTTTCCGGGTTAAAAAAGAACTGCTGATTTTTCTACACACAAAACAAACTGAGGTATGGGCATGAAAACAGTGCTTGCAGAAACGTTTAATGGCACCGTGATTACCCATAAAGCCCTGCGTTTAAAATTGCGCTGTCTCTTGAAGCACCGATCAAATGCGCAGGCGTCAAGCTTGCTGTTGTCCTGCATAACTCCGCATGCGCGCAGTACACAAAATGTCGGGAGGACCGGCAGAGGTAAGAGCGGGTGCTGGGTGGGTTTTAATTGAGTGACAATTGCTGTGAACATTGAACACCGTGGCCCACAAACTCGGCACAGGCCAGGTCTTTTTCCTCTCTCTCAGCCCCACGATCCGTACACGGGCCCCGGGGAGCTTCCGGCTAATCAGGGAATGGGAGCAAATAGATCTCACAGACAGAGCTGAGCTCCAGAAAACTAAATGCAGGGATCAGGAACTCGTAGAAAGGGAACAATATCTTTCTATCAGCTGTTGAGACAATCACCTTCGTTCTACCTACAACCGCAGCAGGAGAAAATCTGCAGCTGCCGGCAATCCAAGCAACACACACAAAATGCCGGAGGAACTCAGCATTAGTACTCTTTTCTATCGATGCTGCCTGACCTGCTGAGTTCCTCCAGCATTTTGTGTGTGTGTTGCTTGTTCTGCCGTTTTCTAACGGTGAGGACATGCTTTGACCCATTCTGTCTGGGTACATACTGATATCAAACACCTTTGCCCTGGGCAACAAATAGCTTTCACATCACAAATGTGCCAGACTCCAATGAGACAGACACCTGCCCTTCCCTTCATATTCATTGGCATTGCCATCACCGAGTTCACCACTGTCAGCCACCTGGAGTGGGGGTTCAGGGGAAATATTTATGTACAATACAGAAACTGGTGTTACCTGTGTGTATTGTGGCGATGCAAAAGCTGCTGGATAATTTGCAAGTGGGGAGTGATATTTGGAAAACTGCCTTTTTAAAGTATCATTTAGCAAGAAAATCACTTACAGTGACATGCAAAAGTTTGAGCACTTCTGGTCAACATTTATGTTACTGTGAATAGCTAAGTGAGTAAAAGATGACCTGATTTCCAAAAGGCAGAAAGTTAAAGATGACACATTCTTTAATTTTTTAAGCTAGATTACTTTTTCTTTTCCATCTCTTACAGTTTCAAAATAATAAAAAAAGGGAAAAGGGCCCGAAGCAAAGGTTTGGGCACCCTGCATGGTCAGTACTTAGTAACAACCCCTTTGGTAAGTATCACAGCTTGTAAACGCTTTCTGTAGCCAGCTAAGAGCCTTTCAATTCTTGTTTGGGGATTGTTGCCCATTCTTCCTTGCAAAAGGCTTCTAGTTCTGTGAGATTCTTGGGCTGTCTTGCATGCACTGCTCTTTTGAGGTCAATCCACAGATTTTCGATGATGTTTAGGTCGGGGGACTGTGAGGGCCTTGGCAAAACCTTCAGCTTGCACCTCTTGAGGTAGTCCATTGTGGATTTTGAGGTGTGTTTAGGATCATTATCCTGTTGTTGAAACCATTCTGTTTTCATCTTTAGCTTTTTTTTTACAAATAGTGTGATGTTTATTTCCAGAATTTGTGGTATTTAATTGAATTCATTCTTCCCTCTACAAGTGAAATGTTTCCTGTGCCACTGGCTGCAACACAAGCCCAAAGCATGATTGATCCATCCCTGTTCTTAACAGGTGGAGATGTGTTCTTTTCGTGAAATTCTGCACCCTTTTTTCTCCAAACATACCTTTGCTCCTTGCGGCCAAAAAGTTCTATTTTAACTTCCTCAGTCCACAGGACTTGTTTCCAAAATGAATCAAGCTTGTTTAGATGTTCCTTTGCAAACTTCTGATGCTGAATTTTGTGGTGAGGATGCAGGAAAGGTTTTCTTCCGATGACTCTTCCATGAAGGTCATATTGGTGTAGGTGTCGCTGCACAGTAGAACAGTTCACCACCACTCCAGAGTCTGCTAAATCTTCCTGAAGGTCTTTTGCAGTCAAATGGGGGTTCTGATTTGCCTTTCTAGCAATCCTGCGAGCAGTTCTCTGGGAAAAGTTTCTCGGTCTTCCAGACCTCAACTTGACCTCCACCCTTCCTGTTAACTGCCATTTGTTAATTACATTACGAACTGAGGAAACAGCTACCTGAAAATGCTTTGCTATCTTCTTATAGCCTTCTCCTGCTTTGTGGCCATCATTTATTTTAATTTTCGGAGTGCTGGGCAGCTGCTTAGAGGAGCCCATGGCTGATGATTTTTGTGATAATGTTTGAGGAGTCAGGGTATTTATAAAGTTTTGAAATTTGCATCACCTGGCTTTTTCTAATGAAGATTAAGAATAAGCCATAGCCCTAACAAGCTAATTAAGGTCTGAGACCTTGGTAAAAGTTATCTGAGAGCTCAAATCTCTTGGGGTGCCCAAACTTTTGCATGGTGTTCCTTTATTTTTTTTCACTCTAAAATTGTACAAAACAAAAATAATACACTAATCTTGCTTAAAATGTTGAAAAGAATGTTTCATCTTTAACTTTATGACTTTTGGAGATCAGTTCATCTTTTACTCACTTAACTATTCACAGTAACAGAAATTTTGACCAGGGGTGCCCAACCTTTGCCTGTGTGGCTCATTGAGGTTGGGTCCTGGGATATCACAGTTCTTGATCCAGGTAAAATGGACCCGGGGATCGAGCAACTTGGGCTTATGAGGTGTTGAGCGAGTATTTCTGGTCTGGGATCAGATGCTTGTTTCTGGAGTTCCTTTGGAAGCAATGAGTGCTAATCTGAGGAGAGGATGAGTTCCGATTCCAGCCTCACAGGAACAGGCTGTGAGTAAATGGGCTGAACCGTGTTTACAATCTGCACTAAAAACTGAAAATGTTTGAAGTCATTCTTTTCTTTTTGCAATATTTTTATTCAGAAAAAAAAAGATTTACAGAGTGCAACACATAGATACATCTCAACATAACTTGTGTACATTCATATATTGTAATAAAATTGATTAAAATGTTATAGCATCAGACATAAAGGTATACCACTCTGTAATCAAAAATTTAAAGATAGGTCATACATCATAAAATATTTTTTTTATATATTAAAAAAGTCAACTCCCTACCAACTACCAAAGAAAAAAGCTGATGGATGACAATGGATAATTAGATAAAAAAAGCATACTCACTTAAGAAGAGAAGATAAAAATATACATAAAAGTCTGTGCACTGTTAAACTTTATAAATTGGAAA
Organism: Hemitrygon akajei; assembly: GCF_048418815.1. Lineage (NCBI taxonomy): Eukaryota > Metazoa > Chordata > Chondrichthyes > Myliobatiformes > Dasyatidae > Hemitrygon > Hemitrygon akajei. The sequence goes on along the minus strand of NW_027332046.1, from coordinate 549,666 downwards.
AGTAATTTAGGAAAGGTCCTCAAATACCATAAAAAGATTGTTTCGAATTTAAGACTGAGCAGCGGATCTTTTCTAAATTTAAATACGACATAATATCACGTAGCCATTGAAGATGTGTAGGAGGGGTAGACTCCTTCCATTTAAGCAAGATTGCTCTTCTTGCTAAAAGAGAGGTAAAAACTAAAACCTGTAGGTTAGGAGTATTTAAAGTTATATCTTCATTTGCAATAATACCAAACAAGGCAGTAAGGGGATTTGGGTCAAATTGGACCCTAAAAAGTTGAGAGAAGGTATGAAATACTTCCCGCCAAAACTTTTCAATTGTAGAGCAAAACCAAAACATATGAATTAAAGAGGCATCAGCAGAGTTGCATTTATTACAAAGTGGAGAAACATTCGGGTAAAAACTGGAGAGCTTCTGTTTAGAAATGTAAGCTCTATGAACCACTTTAAATTGTAGAAGAGGATGACGAGCACAGAAAGATGGTTTATTAACCCGTTTAAGAATTTTATTACATCTATCATCAGAAGTCATTCTGACAAAATGTTATTAACCTGAATTGTAAAGTTTGTTCCTCTCCCCACAGCTGTTCCTTACCTGCTGAGTGTTTCTGGTAATTCCAGTTTCTTTTTATTACATTCACCCCAGAATGGTTTATATTTCCTGAAATTGACCTGTTTTGACCTGGAAATGGAAATGGCTCATTTTGTGATAGTAGAGCAGTAAAGAATGCACAACTTTTCTCTGTAAATTATCCTGCTACCAGTTTGTGTTCAGTACAGTTGTTGCTAACAAGATTTACAAGAATAATCTCAGGAATGATTGACTTTATGTTTGGGGAGCATTTGATGGTTCTGGACCTGTACTTAATGGAGTTTAGAAGGACGGTGGGGGTGGTGGGGGGGATGTATGGTTAAGTAAACCTACCGAATGCTGAAAAGCCTGGATACAGTGGACATGGAAAGGATGTTTCCATTAGACGGAGCATCTGTGATTTGACAGCACTGTCTCAGAATAAAGATGCTTCCCTTTAAAACTGAGATGAGAAAAATTTTTGGGCAAATTATGTCTGATCTGTGGAATTTGCTGTCACAGAGGTTGGTTGAGGCTGCCATTTGGGTATATTTATGACAGAGATTAATATACTCATGATTGCTAAGTAGCTTCGGGGTTACAGGAGGAAGGCAGGAATATGGTGTTGGAATAAAAATCAGCCATGGTTGAGTGGTGGGGCAGACTAGATTGATCGAATCACCTAATTATGTTCCTGTGTGTTATGTCTTACTATGACTGAATGATGGCTCCTTCTTATCCCATATCGTTTTGTGACGTGTGAGGGGCAATAAAAGATTGTTCACTGAGATCATTATGTCTGCCTTCAACGTTTGAGTTTCAGTGAGTTTTGTTCTTGGTAACATTTAGCAGAAATGTTTGGTTCTCCTTTTTATTGTTAATGTGCTTCATTATATTTCATGTTAAAGTTGGACCTGCGGTGAGAGATTTATTGGAAGAAAAACCCCAAATGGAAGCAAACCACGACTGAAGACAGTGGAACATCAACAAGTGAACCAGCCCGAGGATTGAGAGCATCAACTGGAGAGAACCCATCTGACTCAGAGAATCCAGTGATTCATTCAGGAGAAAGTTTGGTGAGTCTCATTTACTCAAACACTAGTCCTTTGGACATTCTATACTGTACAAAGGAAGGTATGGAATAGTTGGAGTGAGACTGAATGTGCCCAGAGGAACCAGTTATGCCTCTGTCAGATCCAGTTGCAATCACTCCAGGTCTGGTAATGTGCTTCCAGCAGCCCAGCCCTTTAAAACCACTCCCATTCTGTGGAAGCCGAATCCGGATAAAGTCACTCAGAGACCGTATAAGTACAAACTCTTTACTCCAAGCACCCAGGCCTTACTCAGTTAGTCGCTCAAACAGGAACAGTCTATGACTGTTACCGCTCAATTCACTAACTGACTAACAATTCCCCTTACACCACAGATATATCTGTCCAGATACCCACCACACAAGGCAGGCTGGTGCCAAAGTTATTTACTGTATTACAGCCCCTTAAGACAAATGACAAAATAGTCATAATGGCTTCCACACACAGAACTGACTGAAGTTGTTCTATCTCTACCCACGAGTGCACAATGAGATAAACATCCAGAAAGCCTAGCTAGCTTACCTCAAGAAGAGATATGGCTCAGATGGCTTAGCACATCTGTTGATCATCAGCAGTTTCTTTCAGAAAAATCTGCTACTATTGTTTAACAAAGTGTTAACCCTTTTTCATACTTTATCATTCCCTCCTTTTGATCATGGATAACATTACGGCATATCTGTGGGTAAAAACAGCATACAACAGTAATTATAAAAAAGATATGTCCAACTATTAGGCCATAATGCAATGCCATGCCCCACATATTACCGAACAGGCCTTCAAAGACCACTATTTCGTCCCTTTGGTGAACCAATGTAAATCCTACCCTACTTTCTTGATGCTGTCAATCTCCCTGGCAGTGTGCTTGGAGAGGGATGTAATGTTAGTAGACTCATCAGGGATATAGGTGCAGCATTCTGTGTCAATAATAACACAGGTTCCCCCTTTCTCAGCGAGGATAAAATCTAAAGCCATACGATTCTGTACGACTGTTTGCCGGATTGCAATCATTTCAGTGGATATTTCTGTTACTTGGGCCTGTGTTTCTGTCAGGGCCCCTGCAGTATTGTGGCCAGCTCCTCAAGTGCTGTAGCCAAATTGATTATCTCTTGTGAATTCCTGGCTACTCCATAGGAGAGAAAAGTGATCATTCAAAATCGCTCAGTCTCAGTTATTCCTCTCCGTTGCCGAGCACCTGCAAGTATGGCCAGGATGCATGTTTCCCAGTCTAGGAAGTTGTGTTTGGTGGGAGCCTGAGATACCATCCCTCAAAACACTGACAGCCACAGTCATCTCTGACTGGACCCCAGTTCCTCATCTCTCTTACCCCGGTGTTGTTTGTGAAAGCCCAGGCTGAGAGTTCCTCACTCTGGTTGAGCGGGATTACTGACATTGGAATCATAGTTTTACTATGCTGCGGAATTTCAGCACAAACCCAGCAGGACCCTAAACAGGATACCTGTTTGGCATCGGTGTGACAGAGAGACATTGAAAGGTGTTAACGTGGGGGCCCCCGGATACTGGGGTGAGTCCTCTCAAAGACATAAACCCGAACACCACTATCAACCAACATATTTTCCTTTAGTTCGAGACAGTTCTCAGACAGACAGACAGACATACTTTATTGATCCCGAGGGAAATTGGGTAACATGTTAAGCACATTTGGCACCTAATCGATGTATCCACCGAGATTGCCCTTCAGTTTCACAGCCGTGGGAGTGGTCAGTAACACCTGATATGGTCCTCTCCACCGAGGTCCAACTTTCCCTCAATCTCAATTCTTTATCAGGACAAAATTCCCAGGTTCTATGGTGGGCTAGTCACTCCTCTCTGTGGAGTAGTCCTCTTCCTTGTAAGCCTGTCGAACCTGTGAATGTAATGCTTGGAAAATGTTGGTCTCTTCCCTGAGGGGATGCATATCCAATTTTGCTGATAGACTTTGTGGGAACAATGGTACACAAGGTCTTTGTCCCCAGGGTGTCCTCATGGGCTGTCCATGAATGATTTCAGCTGGTGACAACACTGTTTTCCCCTGTGGGGTGACCCTCATGTGGAATAGAGCTAACAGTAGGACCTTCAACCAAGCAAGTCCAGTCTCCGCTGTTAGTTTGGCTAATTTACTCTTCAGAGTGCCATTGACTCTTTCCACTATGCCAGCGGCCCATGGGTGGTGTGCACAGTGGAATTGTTGCCTGATAGCTAGTTTGTTACATACCTCTTTGTTCACTGTCACCACAATGTGTGGGCCATTGTCAGAGCTCAGCATCTTCAGCAGGCTTTACCTTGGAATTATTTCCCATAATAATAACTTCATAACAGTCATAGCATTCTTATTGGTAGTTGGAATAACTTCAATCTATCTACTAAACACATGTATAATAATTAAGCAGTATCTATAGCAATGTACTCTAGGCAATTCAGTAACATCAACTTGTAGACACGAAAATGGTCAAGGGAGTCGTACCCGGTGTGCAGGGTGCAGGTTAACAACCATTCCCTCCTTTTCCAGGTGTGTGCATAATTGACCAATATAGGTAAAAACTGTGTAGGAACACAAACCTGTTCCGCTGGGGTGATCCAGAAACCTCGGTCGGGGTCTTTCTGGCACCCCACCTGGAACCACAGCTTGCACTCCTCCTCAGAGGCGTCCCCCTGAAAAGTACGTACCTCCCACATGTCTGGCAAACTCGTTCTGCTTGAGTCATGGAGGATTGCTTGATGGGAACCCGAGGAGACTACAACTATTGAGGATTGTGCAGCACTTTTCGCTGTCTAATCTGCTAAAGCATTGAGTTCAGTGACCTGGTTGGCCATGCGGGTGTGGGCCGCACATTTAATAATAGCCAAAACTTGAGGTAGCTGTTGAGCGGTGAGTAAGTTGTTTACAAAAGAGGCATTACTAATGGGGTGGCCAGAGCAAATCAGGAATCCCCATGTTCCCAGAGAGCCCGGTAGTCATGTACAACTCCAAATGCATAACGGGAGTCCATGTAATTGTTCGCACTTTTATCTGTTGCTAGGATACAGGCACAAGTCAGAGCAAACGGCTCAGCCTTCTGGATGAGACAGCTGCTTCAAAAGAGGCCTGCTCAATTACTTCACTGTCAGTTACTATCGCATCATCAGAATATTGTTTCCCTGCTGGATCCACAAAAGGGCTTCCATTCTCATAAAACATTGCCTCGGGCTTGAGGGGATATTGCAGAGTGGATGGGAGAGTCTGTCCTTCTTTCATGGTGATCCAGACGGGGGGCAGTTTTAGAAATTAACAAGCAAGGCCAATTTCATGGCCTGAGATTGCCCAGAGATGGGGTACAGCCTCTTGGGTTCGGTCAATATTAAAAGAGTGTCTTACCAGATGTCCTGTCTTCACCTGAGTCCTTCCAGTATCAGAGTTGGCATGCGGCCAAGTCTGGCCAGCCTCCCTTGGTGCTGGAGGCTTGTTTCATCAGGGTGTAGGCAAGGAACCCTAGGCTCTTTGGCTTGAACCCAAGGCAAACCCTCACGGTGGTATGGGGAACCACCTGTCCTGTCTGTCGCCAAAGGAAATCCAGATCTTCAGCCAGTAATGCACTGTTCTCTCTTCCTTTAACCTCTCTAATGTGACTGGGAACTTTGTCCCTAGAGGGGTGCATAATACTGGCTTTTCTCAATCCCCCTGGAATTCCACCTGTAGTGGCTGTGTATGTGAATACGTGCGTTCCGTGCCTTCGAACCCAGACAGAGTGATATTAGTGTTTGATAGCTGGAATCCATTTTCCGATATAATTTCCTGATTGAGAGTGGTTGTGGTTGCCGGCATATCAATCATAAATGGAATTGGAATTCCAGCAACTTGCAATGTTCCGTTGGGCTCTTCCTGAGGGGTGGTACTCACGGCAGTAAGCATCCTTGCTTGTTAATTTGAAAACGGGTTGTTGTCCCCACCTGTCCCTTGGTAGGTTTTTGTTCCCATTTCTGATCCCCAGATATCGCCCTCTCGCGTCCTTCTTCCCACTGAACATCTTCACCTTTAATATTAGTTCCCTTCAGGGTTGATTGGGATTTGAAAGTCAGGTCCCAACAATATGTCAAAGCTTGTCACATTCGATTTTGGTCACTGTCAGGCCAATCCATATTATTTGTTTTAATCATGTTGGCTAATTTAGTTGGTAAGTATTGGAGCAGTAGGGAGTTAAACTGGGGGGACAGATTCCCATCTTTACAGGCTTGGTCAGAAGTTGTTCAGTCCTCAGATGGAGTCAGCAATCAAATGGCTGAGCATGGTGCGATGAATGTGCTGAGCTGTGTATATCACAATGCAAGAAGCATCGTAGGAAAGCCAGATGAGCTCAGGGCAGGGAATTACAATATTGTAGCCATTATTGGGACATTGTTGCACCCAATAGTCTGAGGGATTTAAAGGAACAAATTTTTAGAGAGATCGCAGACCATGCCAAGAAACAAAGCTTGATGCAGTAAGTGATTTTAACTTTCCATATATTGACTAGGACTCCCAGAATGTAAAAGGACTAAATGGGGTAAAGTTTGTCAAATGTGCCCTTAATCAGTGCGTAGGAATCCCGACGTAGAAGTGTGCAATAAGCTGTTAGGAAATGATCCAGGGCTGATGACAGAAATTAGTGATCATAATGCCATGAGATTCAAAAGTAAATATGGAAAAAGAGAGGTCTGGACCATGGATTGATATTCTAAATTGGAGAAAGGTCAATTTTGATGGTATCAGAAAGGATCTGATAAGTATGGTTTGCGACAGGCTGTTTTCTGGCCAAGGAGTACTTGGTAAGTGTGAGGCCTTCAGAAGTGAAATTTTGAGGGTGTTGAGTTTGTATGTGCCTGTAAAAATAAAAGTTGAAAGGTAAATGGTGCAGGGAACCTTGGTTTTCAAGAGATATTGAGGCCCCGGATATTTTATTCTTCTGAATGCCTCAGACAGTTGGGTGCTACCAAGACTCATTAATGACTACAAATCATACATCCATGCGAGCTCATCTGACTTTTTTTTTGTCATCTTCTGTTGGTTTCTAAAAGCTTCCCAATAGTTTTTGCTCTTTTGTTTGCTCTCTCTTTGGTCTTTATGTTGGTTTTGGCTTCTCATTTCAGCCATGGTTGTGTCATTCTGCCTTTCCAATGCTTCCGCTTCTTTGGGATGTATCGATCACTCAGCTCCCGAATTGCTCCCAGAAACTCCAGCCATTGCTGCTCCGTTGTCACTCCTACCTTTCCCCTTACAAGTTTGGCCAGCTTCTCTGTCACAGAAACATGGAGAAGTTCAGTACAGAAACAGGCTGTTTAGCCCACCTAGTCAATGCTGAGAACACATTTAAGCTGTCTAATGCAACTACTTGCACTTGGTCAATCACCCTTCATGGCCCTACCATCCAAGTACCTATCAAACTTCTCTTATTGTTGAAACTGGGCTTATATTCACCACTTTTGCTGGCATCTCATTCCACACTCTCACGACCATTTCATTAAAGAGCTTTCCCAAATGTTCCCATTAAATTTTCACCTTCCCCACTTACCCATGACGTCTGGTTGTCATCCTACCCAACCTCAGTGGAAAAAACCTGCTGCATTTACCCTATCTATACCCTCATAATTCTAACAGATCCTCAAAGCAATGTATAATTTACTTTCTGATGTTTAGACCCTTTTTTAGGGCTATAAAGTGATGAGGGGCATTGATCGTGTGGATAGCCAGAGGTTTTACCCCCAGGGTTGAAATGACTAACACGAGGGGGCATAGTTTTAAGGTGCTTGGAAATAGTTACCGAGGGGATGGCAAGGGTAAGTTTTTTTAACTAGAAAATAGTGTGTGTGTGCAATCCACTGCCAGCAGTGGTGGTTGAGGCAGATACAATAGGGTTTTTTAACAGCCTCTTACATAGGCACATGGAGCTTAGAGAAATAGAGGGCTATGTGCTAGGGAAATTCTAGGCACTTTCTGGAGTAAGTTACGTGGTTGGCACAACATTATAGGCTGAATGGCCTGGAATATGATGTAGGTTTCTATGCTCAATGATCTATATTGAACAGTGAAATAACATCTCTTCTTTAATCTGTACAGGGTCCACTATTTTAATGTGGCATTTTCACACTCCAATAGAACCTTTGTCCATCTCCTGAGTAAATAGAGATGAAAACATATTTAAGATCTCTCCCATCTGCTTTGGTTCCATACGTGGATTGCCATTCTGGTCTTACAGAGAACCAACTTTGTGCCTTAAAATCCTTTTGCTCTTAATCTATCTCTGGAATCCCTGATGATTAATCTTTTCTGCAATGGCAACCTCATGCCTTCTTTTAGCCATCCTGACTTATCTCTTATGTGTTCTCTTGTATTTTTTATACTTCATAAGAACCTGCCTGCCTATCCCTGTTATGAAACTCCATTTTGTGCTTCACCAGGGTCTCAATATCTCTTGAAATCCAAGGTTCCCTGCAGTTTCTACCTTTACCTTTTATTCTGACAAGCACATACCCGCTTTGTACTTTCAAAATTTCACTTTGAAGGACTTCCACTTACCAAGCACACCTTTGCCATAAAGCAGCCTGTCCCAGTCCACAGTTGCCAGATCCTAGTATCTTAATTCCAGGTGTTGATCCATTCCCTGAACACATCCACCTTTCCTATCATGCTCCTTGCATTGAGATATACAGGGTTCAGCACATTCACTGCACCATGCTCAACGTTTTTCATTCCTGACCTTGTCTGAGGTCTGAACAACACCTGTCTCCACAACACCTCCACTATCTGTTCTGTTATTCAGGCATCCATTCCCCCTGAGACGTTAGTTTAACCCCCCCTTACCCCCACCCCCCACCATGCAGCTCTATCACCCCTTTAGTTTTCATCTCCCAGATCAATAAAAAGGAGGTGCATACAGGCAGATAGGAACAAATCGGCTACTTATGAGATACAGGAAATTCAAGTGAACACTGATGAAAGAAGGCATGAGGTTGCCCCAGCAGACAAGGTGAAGGAGAATCCTCATGGATTCTGCAGATATGTTAAGTGCAAAAAGATTGCAAGGGAAAAAAATAATCCTTTACAAAATCAGAATGGTAATCCATATGAGGAGACAAAATAGATGGGGGAGATTTTTTCTGCTTTCGTATTTACTCAGGAGGTGGATACAGAGTCTATAGAAGTGAGGCAAAGCAGCATCAAGTTCATGGACACTGTACAGATTACAGAGGTGGAGGTGTTTGCCGTCTGAAGGCAAATTGCCATGGATAAATCCCCAGGGCCTGACAAATTGTTCCCTGGGACCCTTTGGAAGACAAGTGCAGAAGTTGTCGGGGCCCAAGCACAGATATTTAAATCATCCTTAGTGACAGGTGAGGTAGTGGAGGATTGGAGGACAACCAATGTTGTTCCGCTGTTCAAGAAAGGCTCTAAAAATAAACTAAGAAATTGTACATTGGTGTGCTTGACATCAGTAGGGGGAAAGTTATTGGAACTTATGTGCAGGAACCGGATATATAAGTATTTGGATAGATGTGAATTGATTAAGGATAGACAACATGGCTTTGCGCTTGGTAGTTCATGGCTCACCAATCTTATAGAGTTTCTCGAGGAAGTTATCAGGAAAGTGGATGAAGGCAAGGCAGTGGATGTTGTCTACATGGACTTCGGCAAGGCACTTGACAAAGTCTCATATGGGAGGTTGGTCAAGAAGGTTCAGTCACTCAGCATTCAAGATGAGATAGTAAATTGGACGAGACACTGTCTTTGGGAGAAGCCAGAGTGTGGTAGCAGATGGTTGCCTCTCTGACTGGAGGCCTGTGACTAGTTGTGTGTCATAGGGATCAGTGCTTGATCTGTTGTTGTTTGTCATCTATATCAGTAATCTGGATGATAGTGTGGTTAACTGGATCAGTAAATTTGTGGATGACACCAAGATTGGGGTGTAGTGGACAGCGAGGGAGACTATCATGGCTTACAGTGCGATCTGGACCAGCTGGAAAAATGGTTTGAGAAATGGAAAATGAAATTTAATGCAGACAAGTGTGAGGTGTTGCACTTTGGTAGGACCTACCAGTGTAGGTCTTACACAGTGACTGGTTGGGCACTGAGGAATGTTTTAGAGGAAAGGGACCTGGGAATACAAGTCTGTAATTCACTGAAAGTGGTATCACAGTTAGATAGAGATGGAAAGAAAGATTTCAGCCCATTGGCCTTCATGAACCAAAGCACTGACAACAGTAGATAGATGAAAGTTGTAAAAGAGGTTCTGAGAGTTCAGAGAAAATTCACAAGGATTTTGCCAGGTCTGGAGGACTTGGGTTACGAGGAAAAATTGAACAGGTTAGGACTTTATTCCTTGGAATTTAGAAGATTGAGGGGAGATTTAATTGTGATAGAGGGGCATAGATAAAATGCAAGCTGGCTTTAACCACGGAGATGGTGTGGAACTACAACCAGAGGCCATGGGTTAAGGGTGAAAGGTGAAATGTTAAGGGGAACATGAGGGGAAACTTCTTCACACAGATGGTCATCTGGGTGCGAAATGAGCAGCCAACACAAATGGTGAATGCGAGCTGGATTTCAACATTTAAGGAGTTTTGTGTAGGGACCTGAATGGTAGGGGTGTGAGAATGGGGAGTTTAAATAGTTTAGCACAAGCTAGATAGCCCAAAGGGCCTGTTTCTTTGTTGGTACTTTTCTGCAAGAGCCTTTAACAGCTGTGCGGACCAACCATTCATCTCAGCAAGAAATTTTTATAAGGCAACTGGCACTTTAAGTTAATAATACATATAAGAAAATCCCAGCGGCACATCAAGAAAGACTATTTGTGTGAGAAATTTTCAGTTACTGTGGGGCCAGGCACCCATGCAGCTCAGCAGGAACAGGGAATAATACCAATGGAGGGAGCCAAACTGAGCCAAGGCACAAATTGGAGACCACAGAAATGCCCCATTCCTATAGAAACAAGAAGAGCATCAGAGAATTGATGGTCATTCCAGATACCAGCACTGTGCCCAGTTAGAAGATGATTTCTCTGTCCAACTTGGGTGGAACCTCACTGTAACAATGTGATGCTGGATCAGACCTTGGCAACTCAAGTAATCTCATCCGAAGTGTTGTCCTACACCCAGTGATGGATTTTGTAAATCTTTTTACAGGATAAAAACGAGAAGGAATTTGTCTCCCGGAAGCTCAGACATGGCACACCAGTTTTGCTGTCTCTGTCTAGATATTTAAGAAGTGAAGCAAGGGATTCAATCGACCATCCTACCTGATCAGACTACGGGGCAGGATTCACTCAGTCATTTGACCAACTGGCACGCCCGTCATTTTACACAGGGGAGAGCCCATTCTTCTGCTCAGACATTGGGAATGGATTCAGTCAGTCATCTCAACTGAAGGTACATCAGCAAGTTCACACTGGGCAAGGTCATTCACCTGTTCTGTGTGTAAGAAAGCACTTAGTCTGTCATCCCACATGTGGACACACCAGTCAGAAACTGGTCATCTGCTGAATTTCTGGGAAAGGATTCACTCGGTCATCTGACCTGATGGCACACCAGCGAGTTCACACTGGGGTGCGGCCGTTCACTTGCTCGGACTGTGGGATGAGATTCACTCGGTCATCCACCCTACAGAGTCACCAGCGAGTTCACACTGGGGAGAAGCCATTCACCTGCTCAGACTGTGGGAAGGGATTCACTTTGTCATCTCACCTACTGACACACCAGCGAGTTCACACTGGGGAGAAGCCGTTCACCTGCTCAGTCTGTGGGAAGAGATTCACTCAGTCATCCCACCTACAGATACATCAGCGAGTTCACACTGGGGAGAAGCCATTCATCTGCTCAGAATGTGGGAAGAGATTCACTGATTCATCCACCCTACAGAGACACCAGCGAGTTCACACTGGGGAGAGGCCGTTCACCTGCTCAGTCTGTGGGAAGGGATTCATCAACTCTTCCAGCCTACTGACACACCAGCGAGTTCACACTGGGGAGAAGCCATTCACCTGCTCAGAATGTGGGAAGGGATTCACTCGGTTATCCAGCCTGCAGAGTCATCAGCATGTTCACACTGGGGAGAAGCCGTTCATCTGCTCAGACTGTGGGAAGGGATTCACTCGGTCATTTGACCTAATGGCTCACCAGCGAGTTCACACCGGGGAGCGGCCGTTTACCTGCTCAGACTGTGGGAAGGGATTCACTTTGGCATCAATACTAGTGAGACACCAGCGACTTCACACTGGGGAGAAGCCGTTCAACTGCTCAGTCTGTGAGAAGAGATTCATCAACTCTTCCAGCCTACTGACACACCAGCGAGTTCACACTGGGGAGAAGCCATTCACCTGCTCAGTCTGCGGGAAGGGATTTACTCAGTCATCCCACCTACAGAGTCACCAGAAAGTTCACACTGGGGAGAAGCCATTCACCTGCTCAGAATGTGGGAAGAGATTCACTGATTCATCCACCCTACAGAGTCACCAGAAAGTTCACACTGGGGAGAAGCCATTCACCTGCTCAGTCTGTGGGAAGGGATTCACTCGGTCATCTCACCTACTGACACACCAGCGAGTTCACACTGGGGAGAAGCCATTCACCTGCTCAGTCTGTGGGAAGAAATTCACTTCATCATCCAACCTGCAGAGACATCAGTCAGTTCACACTGGGGAGAAACCGTTCACCTGCTCAGTCTGTGGGAAGGGATTCACTCAATCATCTAAACTGAAGGTACATCAGCGAGTTCACACTGGGGAGAAACCGTTCACCTGCTCAGTCTGTGGGAAGGGATTCACTCGGTCATTTCACCTGCTGACACACCAGCGAGTTCACACTGGGGAGAAGCCATTCACCTGCTCAGTCTGTGGGAAGAGATTCACTGATTCATCCAACCTGCAGAGACATCAGTCAGTTCACACCGGGGAGAAACCATTCACCTGCTCAGTCTGTGGGAAGGGATTCACTTCGTCATCCAACCTGCTGAGTCATCAGTCAGTTCACACTGGGGAGAAACCGTTCACCTGCTCAGTCTGTGGAAAGGGATTCATTCGGTCATCTAAACTGAAGGTACATCAGCGAGTTCACACTGGGGAGAAACCATTCACCTGCTCAGTCTGTGGGAAGGGATTCACTCAGTCCTCCACCCTACAGAAACACCAGTCAGTTCACACATTTTGAACTATTCACCTGCTCAGAATGTTGGAAAGGATTCATTCAGTCATCCCAACAACTGGCACACCAGTCAGTTCACATTCTTATTAATTCCTTGCTTTTGCTTGCTGAGGACATTCATTTTAAGAGAGAGAGTGATTAAGAAGGCAAATCAGTCGGGCTTGCAGCTTGTTTACATCGCTCACAGCTTGTTTAGATTTAACCGAGGACTCAGACACTCAGAGTCAGGCAGAGATGTAGGAGGAAAAATGGAAGGATCGAAACCAGGGAACTAGTGGCCAAGGGTCACTGTTTAGAGCTTTCCTATGCCCACAAGGGTGGGTTAAGTGTTGATTCACCATACATCGAATGTGTGGTTATCACCTCATTTGATCCATAGGTGTGGATCGGATTTGGGGTATACTGTGAAGACTACTTATGTGTTAACGCTTGGCTGGGTGTGGTGTGATAATTCACTTGAAGGCGATACCCCTTGTGACAAGTCACTTTCGGTAATAATTCGTATGTGGATTTGAAACGATGAAGCATAAAATCTACAGCAACTGTTCTCTCGTTTCACCACAATGGAACCTTTGGAATTTGACGTAATTGCCTTCTCTCGACATTTACCCTGGATTACAAATATCTCTCTCTCATCACCTATTCCGTGGATGAACTGAACTTCCATACTTTACCATCTCAAGACTCTAAGCCTTGTTTTCCCCGAGCTCAATAGTTTGGGAGTTATATTTTGTTACGCCTGTGCCCCAACTCTGAGGGGCTGAAGGGTACAAAGTAGCTCCCACCTTTTTGAGAATCGCAAGATCGCTATTAATTCAGGTCAGGAGACGCAGGAAATGAGAGAAAGACACGCAGAATCCACATGGGGTTTGGAATGTCCTGGCCCCTCAGCGATACAAAGCCACGGGAAATGGCCATTGTCTCTTGGAGACGGAATTGTGTATTGAGTACTGTACTATTTATTTGAAGCCCTCAGGGAATGAGCCGAGGGGGCTGGCTGAGGGATTGCATCATCCCAACCTGATTGACATCTGAGGTGACACGGGGGTGAGTAAGGATAAAAGAGGGTCTGGGGAACAACCCCTTTAGACGCACCAGGAGAAACGATAGTAATCCCGTGACAGCGTTTAATAGCGACTGCCGGTGGTGACTTGTGTGTGTGTCCATCCTTGCTCGGATGACGAGTTTTCCACGGAACGGCTTAGCTAAAGGACCGACTACAAAAACAGAACTCTCGAAGGATCGACATCATAAAAAGGAAAGCAGGCAAGTTTAAAACATCTGTCTCTCTTGACTCCAACAAAAGGCTGCAGCCTGCATGAACTTGAGTGACTTTTATATTTCCATCGGACAATACATTATCCCCTACACAACGATAGAGTTATTTCTTATTGATTATTATTATACCCGCGCTTTTAGATTAAGGATTGATGATGTATATTATCTGTATGTTTGCATTGATATTATTTTTGTGTATTTTTATCAATAAATACTGTTAAAAATAGTACCATCAGACTTCAACGGACCTCTCTATCTTTGCTGGTAAGTGACCCAGTTTTGGGGTACGTAACAATTTACACACATATATATACATAAAACTGTTAACTTTTGTTTATCTTGCTTAATTTACTTTATTATAAGTAGATACTAATAAAGATAGTGGTTTTAACATCAAAACTAGGCTCCAGGAGTAGTCTATTGTTGCTGGTTAATTTCTAAAGCTTTAGTTTCTAAATATTTGTTCATAACAAAATTGGGGCCTGCATCTGGGATATGAACAAATTTGAGGGCGTGTTGATTAATTAATTATTGATTTCATTGGGGAAATCCCTTTTGATTTATTTGTGTGTGCAAAATCAGCAGCAATGGATGTTGATAAATGTCTGGAAGCACCAACCTCTGAGGCATTAGAGGACGCCAGAAGGCTCGTGTTGTTGTGTATTGTGAAAAGGTTTAAACTTGCTAAGGTGAAATTGACAATGAGGAAGGCACAGATGCAAAGGATTATAGCTGAACATCATGTATCTGAGGTGTGTTTAAAGTGGAGGAGTTGGAGGTGTTTCCTGAAAGTAAACCTAGTGAGCTTGAGCTCCATTACAAGTTAGAAAAGTTAAAGATGGAGGCTGCGGAAAGGCAGAGGCAGTTTGAGGCTAGAGAGGCAGAAAAACAGAGGGAGGAAGCAGAAAGACAGAGGGTGTTCGAGCTGGAAAACATAGAGAGATTGCAGCAAGGGGGTCTAGCGTTAGACACTGGTGATAAGTTTGAGGACAGTCGGGAAGTTAAATTGGTACCTCCACTTGATGAGGCAGAGGTTGATAAATACTTTCAGCATTTTGAGATGGTTGCTCGGAGTTTAAAGTGGCCAGAAAAGGGTTGGGCTATTCTTTTACAATGTGTAATTGAGGGGAAGGCTCAGCAAGCCTATTCTGCTTTGACAGTTGATGAAGCAGCTGATTATGACATAGTGAAACAGGCTGTGCTCAAACTTACAAGTTGGTCCCAGAATCATACAGGCAAAAGTTTAGAAATTCAAGGAAATCTGTGAACCAGACTTATATGGAATTTTCTTGTGAGAAGTTTGTGTTTTGGCTGGTGCACATATAAAAATATAAATGATGATTTTAACAGCTTGAAAGAGTTGGTTGTAATTGAAGAATTCAAAAGGTGCGTCCCTGATGACATAAAGACGTATTTAGATGAAAAGGATGCTGCTACATTGCAGGAGTCTGCTAGATTAGCAGATGAGTTCGCTTTAACTCATAATGTTAAATTTACCCAGAATAAGAGTTTCCAAAAGAGTAGCAAGGATCACCAGGGTAAACCAGAAATTAAAGCTGGGACTAGTGACACGAGTAAGAATGAAGGGAAGCAGTTGAAGGAGAAATATTCTGGTCTGTCTTGTTACTATTGTAAGAAGCTGCTCATATGATGGCAAACTGTTCTATCCTGAATAAGAAAAAGAAAAAGGAACCAGTCCCAAATGCCTGTGTACAATATGTTGAAGCACCTATAAACCCACAGGGTTCTGAAGATTCTGTTGAAGCTCAGTTAAGAACTGAGAGGTCTGACCGAGTTAAGAAGGGATTTGATCATTTTATGTTAGATGGGTTTGTATAAGTAAAGGAACGGTCAACCCCAGTACCAGTGAAAATTCTTTGAGATACTGGGGCTTCTCTGTCACTTATATTAGCGTTCTAAAGTTTGGTGATGAGACTAACACTGGTGAGGTAAATCTTATTAAAGGCATTGGGAGCGGCATTTTATTAAAGGCATTGGGGCTTCTGTGCCGTTGCACAAGGTAACTTTACAGTCAGGGTTGGTTTCCAGACCTGTTAAGATTGGATTATGCTCCAGTTTACCAGTGGAAGTTGTTACTTTGCTGTTAGGGAATGACCTGGCAGATGGTAAAGTAGTTCCGGCAGTGCAGTTGACAACTAAGCCAACCACTGGTGACCGACAGATGGATTTTAACATTTATCCTTCCTGTGCAGTAACTCCCAAGTGTGGCTAAAAAGTCTGCCGACGCAGACAGTTCTGTGCAGCATGATTCTGATACCCATGATAGCCAAAATCGGGATTCAGGTAATGCTGACCTGTCAGGGACTTTTCTGCCTTCAATGTTTCAACAGGATTCAGGTAGCAAGTCTGATGAGAAAGACTTATCCCTGTCTAGGAAGGAGTTTATAGCAGAACAGAACCGAGACACTGAGATTGAAGTTTTAAAAGAAACCGCTCTCTGAGATGATGAGATTAAGAAAATGCAAGTCGGGTATTATCTCAAGGATGGAATGTTAATCAGGAAGTGGAGGCCACCTGCTATACCTGTGAGTGAGGAATGGACAGTTGTTCACCGAATTGTAGTTCCTAAAGTTTATAAGATAAAAATGTTAACTTTGGCCCACAGTATGCCCTTAGGTGGCCATTTTGGAGTGAATAAAACTAAACAGGATTATGAAGGAAATTTACTGCCTAATTTGAGGAAAGATGTTATGACCTTTTGCAGAACCTGTCACACTTGTCAAGTTGTGGATAAACCTAATCAGGTCACACCAGTGGCCCCACTCCAGCTAATACTTGCATTTGGTGAACCCTTTTCCAAAGTTATAGTGGATTGTGTTGGCCCATTGCCAAAGACTAAAGCTGGCCATCGGTATTTGCTAACTATTATGAGTACCTCATCCAGATTCCCAGAGGCAATACCTCTCAGGAATATTAAAGCTCAAACTGTGACGAAGGCTCTTACCAAGTTTTTTACTCTATTTGGTTTGCCTAAAGCAATCCAGTCTGATCAAGGAAGTAATTTTACATCTGGTTTATTCCAGCAGGTGGTTTATGAACTGGGAGCTAAATGAATTACATCATCTGCATACCATCCAGAATCACAAGGGGCTTTAGATAGATTTCATTCTACCCTCAAAACAATGAATAAGACATACTGTGTTGAAAATGGAAAATACTGGGATGAAGGAATATATTTTTTTTGTTCACAGTAAGAGAGTCAGTACAGGAATCACTGGGCTTTAGTCCATTTAAATTTGTATTTGGTCACTGCGTGAGGGGACCTTTGACCTTGTTAAAGGAACAGTGGATTGATGGGATGTACATGTTAACTTCTTAGACTATGTTTTGAAGTTCAAAAACAAACTACACTAGTCCTGTAGCCTAGCAAGACAAAACTTATAGATTTCTCAAAGCAAAATGAAGTTTTGGTTTGATAAGCAGGCTTGTGAAAGAAAATACCAGGTGGGGGGTAAGGTGCTTGCCTTATTTCCAATGTGGATGAATCCAGTTAAGGCGAAATTCAGTGGACCGTATGAAATAGTCTCTCAAGTTAATGACGTGAATTATGTTACTAAGACACCCGACCGACACAAACCAACACAGGTGCTACACATAAATATGATACAGACTTATTTTGACAAGCAGGCACCATCTGTGGGTGTTGTTATCAAATCATATGAATCTGGCAACCCTGAGAATGAAACAATTGACTCATCTGAGACTTTTCACAAGCTAAATATGGTCCCAGTTAGGCTAATGAACTCGGTTGTTCAAGGAAACATTGATAACAAGTTGGCTCATCTGCAGCCACAGCAACAGTGGTACCGTTTCCTGGATTGTAGCAGCAGGATCAGTTTGTGGTTGTGGTGAATTGGGTCCTCAATATCCTCCGGGCCCTTTTATCACACCTGCCTCTGCAAATGTCCTGAATAGTGGGAAGTTCACATCTAGAGATGTGCTGGCTGTGCGCACCCCTCTCTGTAGGTTCCTGCAATTAAGGAAAGTGCAGTTTACCAGGCAGTGATTCAGCCAGTCAGGATGCTCTCATTTGTGTTCCTGTAGAAAGTCCTTAGGATTTGGGTCCCCATCCCAAACTTCAACCGTCTGAGGTGAAAGAGGTGCTGTTGTGTTTTTATCACAATACAGCTAGTATATACAGACCATGTCAGATCCTTGGTGACCCTCTCAACCCCAGATCCATTGATGCCAATAGGGGTTAGCCTGTCTCCATTCCTTTTGTTATCCACAATTAGCTCCTTTGGTTTTGTGACAATGATTGAGAGGTTGTTTTCTGGACACCAGTCAGATGTTGTTCAGACCTCAGACAGAGTCAGCAATCAAATGGTTGAGCATGGTGTGATGAAAGTGCTGAGCTGTGTATATCACAATGCAAGAAGCATCGTAGGAAAGCCGGATGAGCTCAGGACATGGAATTATGATATTGTAGCCATCACTGGGACTTGGTTACACCCAACAGTCTGAGAGATTTAGAGGAACAAATTTGTAGAGAGATCACAGACCATGCCAAGAAACAAAGGTTGATTCAGTTGGTGATTTTAACTTCCCAGATATTGACTGGGATTCCCACACTGTGAAGGGACTGGATGGGATAGAGTTTGTCAAATGTCCCCATAATCAGGACGTAGAATTCCTGATGTAAAGTGTGCAATAAGCTGTTAGGAAATGATCCAGGGCTGATGACAGAAATTAGTGATCATAATGCCATGAGATTCAAAAGTAAATATGGAAAAAAAGAGGTCTGGACCACGGGTTGATATTCTCAATTGGAGAAAGGTGAATTTTGATGGTATCAGAAAGGATCTGACAAGTGTGGTTTGGGACAGGCTGTTTTCTGGCAAAGGAGTACTTGGTAAGTGGGAGGCCTTTAGAAGTGAAATTTTGAGGGTGTGGAGTTTGTATGTGCCAGTCAAAATAAAAGTTGAAAGGTAACTGGTGCAGGGAACCTTGGTTCTCAAGAGATATTGAGGCCCCGGATATTTTGTTCCTCTAAATGCCTCAGACTGTTGGGTGCTGCCAAGACTCATTAACGACTGACTCATTAATCATCATTCCAATTCCTGAGCTCGTCTGACTTTTTTTTTAGTCGTCTTCTGTTGGTTCCTAAAAGCTTCCCAATAGTTTTTGCTCTTTTGTTTGCCCTCTCTTTGGCTTCTCATTTCAGCCATGGTTGTGTCCTCCTGCCTTTCCAATGCTTCCACTTCTTTCGTAAGTATCGATCACTCAACTCCCGAGTTGCTTCCAGAAACTCCAGCCATTGCTGTTCCATTGTCACTCCTACTGGTTTTCCCTTCGAAGCAAGTTAGACCAGCTTCTCCATCATAGAAACGTGGAGAAGTTCAGCACAGAAACAGGCTATTTGGCCCATATAGTCAATGCCAAAAAAAACATTTAAGCTGTCTAATGCATCCACCTGCACTGGGACCATTGTCCTCCATACTCCTACCATCCAGGCTCCCATCCAAACTTCTTTTAAATGGTGAAACCGAGCTCACATTCATCACTTGTGCTGGCATCTCATTCCACACTCTTGCGACCATTTCAGTGAACGGCTTTTCCACATGTTCCTGTTAAATTTTCACCTTCCCCACTGACCCACGAGCTCTGGTTGTCGTCCCACACAACCTCAGTGGAAAGAGCTGCTGGCATTTAACCTATCGTTTTCCTCAAAGTTTTGTACACTTCTAATAAATCCTCAAAGCAATGTATAATTTCCTTGTTTATGTTTAGAGCCTCTTTTTTAGGTGGATAAGATGATGAGGGGCATTGATCATGTGGATAGTCAGAGGTTTCTTTCCCAGGGCTGAAATGGCTAACACAAGAGGGCAGAGTTTTATGGTGCTTTGAAATAGATACCGAGGGGATGTCAGGGGTAAGTATTTTTACACAGAGAGTGCTGGATGCGTAGAGAGTGTTTCAGTTCCTGTGGGACCAGGCACCCATGCAGCTCATTGGGAACAGGGAATAATACCAATGGAGAGAGACAACTGAGCCAGATCACAGGTTGGAGATGGCAGAACTGCCCCTATGTTATAGAGACAGGAAGAGCATCAGAGAGTTTGATTGACATTCCAGATACCAGCACTGTGCCCAGTTAGAAGATGATTTCTCTCTCCAACTTGGGTTGAACTTCACTGTAACAGTGTGATGTCAGCTCACACCTTGCCAACTCAAGTGATCTCATCTGAAATGTCCCACACCTATTGATTGATTTTGTAAATCTTTTTACAGGTTAAATATGACAAGGAATTTGTCTATGGGAATCTCGAACACAACACACCAGTTTTGCTGTCTTTGTCCAGATATTTAAGAAGAGGAGCAAGGGATTCACTCGGTCATCAGACCAACTGGCGTGCCCGTCATTTTACACGGGGGGAACGCATTCACCTGCTCAGACAGTGGGAACGGATTCACTCGGTCATTTCAACTGAAGGTACATCAGCAAGTTCACACTGGACAAGGCCATTCACCTGTTGTAAGTGTGAGAAGGGATTCAGTCAGTTATCCCACTTGTGGACACAGCAGTCAGTTCACACTGTGCAGAGGCTGGTCATTTGCTGAATTTGTGGGGAAGGATTAACTCGATCATCTGACCGAATGGCACACCAGCAAGCTCACAGTGGAGAGAGGCTGTTCACCTGCTCAGACTGTGGGAAGGGATTCACTCGCTCATCTAAACTGAAGGTACATCAGCGAGTTCACACTGGGGAGAGACCGTTTACCTGCTCAGACTGTGGGAAGGGATTCACTGGATCATCCCACCTACAGTTGCACAGGTCTGTTCACACTGGGGAGAGGCCGTTCACTTGCTCAGACTGTGGGAAGGGATTCACGTTTTCGTCCCAACTGAAGGTACATCAGCGAGTTCACACTGGAGAGAGGCCATTCACCTGCTCAGACTGTGGGAAGGGATTCACTCAGTCATCTGAACTGAAGGTACATCAGCGAGTTCACTCTGGGGAGAGGCCGTTCATCTGCTCGGACTGTGGGAAGGGATACACTTCTTCGTACCAACTGAAGGTACATCAGCGAGTTCACACTGGAGAGAGGCCATTCACCTGCTCAGTGTGTGGGAAGGGTTTCACTCAGTCATCTGTACTGAAGGTACATCAGCGAGTTCACACTGGAGAGAGGCCATTCACCTGCTCAGTGTGTGGGAAGGGATTCACTCAGTCATCTGAACTGAAGGTACATCAGAGAGTTCACACTGGGGAGAGGCCGTTCACCTGCTCAGTCTGTGGGCAGGGATTCACTCAGTCATCTGTACTGAAGGTACATCAGCGAGTTCACACTGGAGAGAGGCCCTTCACCTGCTCAGACTGTGGGAAGGGATTCACTTGCTCATCTAAACTGACGGTACATCAGCTAGTTCACACTGGGGAGAGGCCATTCACCTGCTCAGTGTGTGGGAAGGGATTCACTCAGTCATCTCAACTGAAGGTACATCAGCGAGTCCACACCGGGGAGAGGCCATTCACCTGCTCAGACTGCGGGAAGGGATTCACTCGCTCATCTGATCTGAAGGCACACCAGCGAGTTCACACTGGGGAGAGGCCGTTCAGCTGCTCAGACTGTGGGAAGGGATTCACTTGCTCATCCCAACTGAGGGTACATCAGCGAGTTCATACTGGAGAGAGGCCGTTCACCTGCTCAGTGTGTGGGAAGGGATTCACTCAGTCATCTCAGCTGATGATGCACCAGTCAGTTCACACTGGCGAGAGGCCATTCGCTTGCTCAGACTGTGGGAAGCTATTCACTTCTTCGTCCCAACTGAAGGTACATCAGCGAGTTCACAGTGGGGAGAGGCCATTCACCTGCTCAGACTGTGGGAAGGGATTCACTTCTTCGTCCCAACTGAAGGTACATCAGCGAGTTCACACTGGTGAGTGGCCGTTCACCTGCTCAGACTGTGGGAAGGGATTTGCTCTGTCATCTCACCTACTAACACATCGGAGAGTTCACACTAGGGAGAAGCCGTTCACCTGCTCAGACTGTGGGAAGGGATTTTCTCAGTCATCTAAACTGAAGGTACATCAGCGAGTTCACACTGGGGAGAGACCGTTCACCTGCTCATATTGTGGGAAGGGATTCACTCAGTCATCCATCCTAATGACACACCAGCAAGTTCACAGTGGCGAGCGGCCATTCACCTGCTCAGACTGTGGGAACGGATTCACTTACTCATCTAAACTGAAGGTACATCAGCGAGTTCACACTGGAGAGAGGCCGTTTACCTGCTCAGTGTGTGGGAAGGGATTGACTCAGTCATCTCATCTACAGACACACAGGCGAGTTCACACAGGAGAGAGGCCGATCAGCTGCTGAGACTTTGGGAAGTAATTCTGTCAGCAAAATCAACCAAATGTGCATCATTGAGTTCACAGTGGGGAGAGGCCGTTCACCTGCTGTGAATGTGGGGAGCGATTCACTCAGTCATTTAACCTTATGTAACTCTTGCTTCAGCTAGCAACTTAATATAGGGGGTGATAGCCCCTGAACTTGGCCAAACCTAAGCAATCTCGTTTGTGTGAATGCTGCATGATGTGTCTCCTGTTACAAATCAGTACCCCAAAAATAACAAATGGTACACAATATGCGATTAAACAATTGAGCTATTTAATTCTTACTTTGACTATAGGATTAGTAAAGGAAACAAAAAAATAGAAAAAGGGCCCTTTCTCTTCACTCATGTCTTCTCATCTCTCCCTGACAAAAGACCATGAAAATCTACCTTCCAGTCTCACAGGAAAGAACAATATCTCTCTCATTGGGTAGCTAGGCACTCCAAAACTCCTGTTATTTCTAGTCATAAGCTAAACATTGCTGCTGCAGAGAATCCATTAGCTCAGCAGTGAAACATAACAGAGAGACCATTACATTAGCAGTGAAATCTCACAGCATGTTACACTTGTGACACACTACCGGGTTCACACTGGGAAGAAAGTTTCAATAAGCTGCATGCTGGATATTTGTCCATCACTGTTGCTAAAGCTATTTTGAGAGTGACTATCGGTGCTGAACTCTACAATTATTGCTGCTGCTCACCACATCCAGTTCTGGGCATGGGAGGAGTTTCTTCTACTGCATATTCACCTTTAATGGGACTGGAGATTAATATTGACTGGGGTGGAGTGTGGCCAGTGAAGAAGTGGAGCTTTGAGGCTTTGGCTCAAGTAGTTTTGGCAGATGGATTGTGCAATCAAGATTTGAATAGCTCCTGGAGGCTGCGCCTGTCTGTGAATGGAGTAACAGCAGTTTCTGAGCTGCTCCTAGTTTTGTCCCTTTCCCCCTAGTTTAAACCGAATTTAATATCTTCAGTTGCTGATTCTTGAAGGGGAACCATATGTCTTTGAGGAGTGGGAAATACTTGTCTGAACCTAGTGATAAAGGCAACGGGAAAGGAAAGATGCAAAAGGAAGGATCTGATGAAATGCCATTGTGGGCTGAAGATATGGCTTGGACACAGTTCATTTAAAGACGAACTTGAAAAGAATAGTAATGAAATGATGTCATTTCTGGGAAAACTTAAGGATCTGGAAGCTCAAGTCACTACACACAAAGAGGAATTGAAGATAATTAAGCAAAAATTGCTTGAAAGTAAAATAAAGTAAAACTCGTTTGGAATGATATCGAAATAAGATTATAGACCTGGAAACTAGGTCTCGCCGAAGGAATATACAAATTGTTGGGCTGCAGGAAGGAGTTGAAAATGGAGATTTAACTGCTTACATGGGTAAGCTTTTTCATACCTTATTTCCTTCTATATTATCACAGCCGCCTACTGTTGAAAGAGCAGACAGAACTTTTACTTCGAGATCTCAAGATCCAAATAAACCAAGGGCTATTCTGGTTTGTTCTCATTATTTTAAGATTAAAGGTCAAATAATGCGACAGGCAAGACAACAGAGTTTTTAGATTTGAGACATCTGAGCTCGGTTTTTATGAAGATTTTTCTAAGGAGGTAATGAAACAAAGATTAAAATTTGCTCTGGTAATTAAACATGCATATGATAAGAAATTGTTTCCTTCCTTGTGTCACCCAACAAGGATTAAAGTTTTTCCTCCTGATTCTCCTCCTCGTACATTTTGTGATCCTAAAGTTGCCCTGCCGTTTGTTTAAACTATACCTGCTGTGACTGCCGATTGAACTGTCTGGCATATTATCTGCATAATAACATTTCGGAAAGAAGATTTATGAAGGCTACTTGGACATTTCATTGAGAGACTATTAAAAGAAGATTAGGGGACTTGTTTATTATTGCATACCATTGTTGTTTTTGGTAAGAAGATTTATGGTTCAGGTATGACTGTTTAAATGGTTATTTGGACATTCGATGGAGAAAAAGAACATAAAAGGACTTACTCCTTTAACCTAATATCTGGTTTGATATTTTGTGTGTTTTTTTTCTTAATTAACTAACTGGTAGTTTTTCCTACTAATGGGGCTATTTCCTTCTCTTATATATACTTAGCGGAGGTTTCAATTATTTGTATACTATTAGTTTTAAAGATTGTGTTGATCTGTTATTAAACACTATGCTTGGTTTCTCTAGGTAATATGTTTTAGATTTTAATAACTGCTTATTTTTTAAATTCTTTTCAATATATTAGTATGTTTTTTATATAATGAATATTATTGCATCTTATAACTGAATTTAAAGCTTTTTTTTGGGGATTTAATGTTAAGTTTAAGATGGAGCTGGTTTTTACTTTTTAAGAGATAACAATTTTTTGGTGTCCTCTTTGTTTAAAAAAAGATTAAATATAAACATGGGATAGTTTGTAGATGCTGGAATGTAAACATTTTCCTTTGTTCAGACTTTGTCGTTCCTCTTACAAGGTCAGTGGGTTTCATTTTTTAACTGGGGGAGGGATAGAGAAGCTTTTTTAATCTTTTTTTCAGACAGACAGAACAGTCTTGGCTGTGTTTTCTGTCATAGGGTGCCTGCTTTTTCTGGGCTGTGGGTGGAGTGGGATGGAGTTAGAATGAGGGTTTTTTTCCCCATTGGGTGGTTCTGGAGCATGTGTGTTTTCTGTGTGGTTGTATTCTCCATCGCCACCATTTTTGATCATCCCGTATTGGTATGTGCCAATTGGTATGTGTAAAGTAGAATAAAATTATAGTATGGAATCTAAACAGATTAATGTAATAAGTTAGAATGTACATGGTTGGAATCATCCGATCAAATGAAAAAAGACTTTTAAAATCATTAATCGATTTCAACCTGATACAATTTTTGCCCAGTAGACGCATATCAAGGCGGGAGATCAAAATAGGTTTTTTGGATCGTGGAAGACTTTGCAATTTCACTTCACTTCTCAAAGTAAAACTAAAGAAGTGTCTGTTTTTATTAAATCCAGTATTTTGTTCATTCAAGAGGATATTAAGTCAGATTCTTTAGTGGATTTTTAATTGATAAAGGAGTAATTTGTAACAGAAAAGCTGTTTTGGTCAATTTGTATGGTCCTAACTTAGATGATCTTTTTTTTAAAAATGTATTTGCTGTACTGCCTCATTTAAATGAATGTATGTTGATAATGGACGGGGATTTTAACTGTTGTTTAAATCCTTTGATTGACAAGAGCTCAACCTACCAGCAACTTCCAAATCACTCCGCATTACTTATTAATTCCTTTTTGACTGATTTTTGGATTGATTGGATTATGCAGATATTTACACCCTGATGATAGAGAATATTCTTTTTTGTCACATGTTTATAGAAAATATTCAAGGAACGATTATATCATAGTTGACCTTTGCTTCTTGCCCAGTGTTAAGAATTGTGAATATAAAACTATCGCTGTATCTGCTCATGCAGCTTTCAGTTTGTCTTTCGAATTCGATGATGCCATCCTTGCCCACCCACCTTGGCGCCTGTCTCAGACATCATTGCAGAATTCAGACTTTGTTAGCTTCATTGAAAACCAGGTAAAATAATTTTTTCTTTTTAATGTTATAGGGGGTACATCTAAATTAATCATATGGGATACATTTAAAGCATTTTAAGGTGGTCAGATCATTTCTTCTTCTGCTAACCTGAAAAAACAGACTAAAGTAGAATTAGATAAGGTTACAAAACAAGTTACTTAGATAATATTTATGCAATTTCCCCTGATATTGACTTATTTAAACAATGGATGGAACTTCAATCACAATATAATTTATTATTAACTCATCCTATTGACGGCTATTTGCTTAAGCTAAAAAGTCAATTTTATATGTTTTGAGATAAAAATAACAAACTGCTTGCATCTCAATTAAAAATGGCCAGAGCCAAAAGGCAAATTTTGAAAATCTGTAGGAAAGATGGTACCCTGACTTGGGAATATGAAGACATTAATAAGATTTTTCAAGATTTTTATGCTGAACTTTATAAATCTAAATTTCCAGTAGATTCTTCTAAAATGAATTTTTTTTTACAAAAGATTGTTTTTCCTCGAATTTCTGTTAAGGATCAAAAAACTCTTGATGCCCAAATTACTGAAGCCAAAATTCATAAAGCTATTTTTTCAATGCCATCTGGTAAGGCCCCTGGACTTGATGGGTACCCTGTAGAATTTTATTAAAAAATTGGAAAATTGCTCTCTCCGTATATGTAGGAAATGTTTAAGGACTCTTTTGTGAAAGGCGATTTACACTTTACTTTTTAAGACGCTTCTATTGCTTTAATTCTTAAAAAGGATAAAGGTCCTTCTGATTGTGCCTCATATAGACCTATTTCATTATTGAATGTTGATGCTCAGATCCTGTCAAAGATAACGGCCAATTGGTTGGAAAATTTTTTGGTAAAGTTATTTTTAAAGATCAAACAGGCTTTATAAACGGCCGTTATTCCTTTTCAAATGTTTGGAGATTATTTAACATTATATACCCATCTTCTTTTAAAATTCCACAATGTGTCATCTCTTTCGATGCTGAAAAAGCGTTCGATCGAGTTGCATGGAAATATTTATTTAATGTTTTAGAGAAATTTGGTTTTGGTGTTAATTTAAATAATTGGATTAGAATGATATATAAAACTCCTATTGCCTCTGTTATTACTAATAATTGTAGATCTCTTTTTTCAGTTTTCATGGAGGACAAGACAAAGTTGTCTATTAAGTCCTTTGTTATTTAACTTAAAATTAGAATCCCTTGGTATCACTCTTCATGTAGCTAAAGATATTCATGGGATTCTTGTGAATGAGATTTCTCTTTATGCTGACGATTTTCTGGTTTATGTATCTAATCCCGAGGAATCTCCCTGCCTTGCTAAAATTATTTAATGAATTTGGAGATTTTTCTGGATATAAAATAAATTTTAATAAAAATGAACTGTTTACTTTAAATGAATCTGTTTCTATATATGGTAATACTCCTTTCAACATTATGGATTCTTTTAGATATTTATGCGTTATAATCTCTAAAAAAAAATAAGGATCTTTACAAAGCTAATTTTGTTCCCTGAGTAGATTCTATGAAGTATTTATTTAGTGGTTGGAACCCACTTACATTTTCACTTGTTGGTCACATCCATGTAGTCAAAATGCTAATTTTACCAAAAATGTTATATTTATTTCAGAATATCCCTGTTTTTTTGACGAAGATGTTTTTTTTGATCGGATTGATTCTATTATCTCATCTTTTATATGGAATGATAAGAGACCAAGAATTAGTAAATGTCACTTACAAAAATTGAAAAAGGATGGAGGTCTTACTTCACCTAATTTAAGAATGTATTACTGGGCTGTTAATGTGCCATATATGTCCTTTTGGTTACACTGGGTTGATAAGAAGGAACGGCCAATTTGGGTAGATTTGGAATTGAAAGCTGTGAAACAGTTTTATTTAACCTCGTTATTTGGAGCTGCTTTACAATTGGCTATACAATTAGCTAAAGTTGCTAATTTAAATTTATATCCTGTGATTAAGTATTCTTTACAAATTTGGCTCCAGTTCTGTAATTTTTTAATCTTAAAAAATGTAAACTTTGTAGTTTAATTTATTATAATTTTTAAAGCATTCTTTGAGTGATCCAATTTTTTTACTTTGGAAAATAAAGGTATTAATTCTTTTTTGGATCTATTTAAAGAAGATAGACAATTAGTTGATAAATATTCTCTTTCGTACTCACACTTTTTACAATACCTTCAAGTTAGACATTTCTTACAAAAACATTTAACTAATTTTCCTTACATATTGAATGCCGGTTTGTTAGGTACTATTACGAGTATGAACCCTTTGATGAAGGGTTCCATTGGAAGAATTTATAAATTACTATCACAATGGGATAAGTGTCCTTTATTTAAGATTAAACAAGATTGGAAATTAATTTGACTTTTTTGACGGAGGACTGGACATGGATTCTGAAGTTGGTTAACTCTTCTTCGATTTGTGCTGTCATGCACTGATTCAATTTAAAATTGTACATCAT
This sequence comes from Hemitrygon akajei, assembly GCF_048418815.1. Taxonomy (NCBI): domain Eukaryota; kingdom Metazoa; phylum Chordata; class Chondrichthyes; order Myliobatiformes; family Dasyatidae; genus Hemitrygon; species Hemitrygon akajei. Next base: position 521,146 of record NW_027332046.1, on the reverse strand, counting down.
TACTATTTGACGAAGGAGAGATTGTCTAAAAAGTTTCCTGATGTCGATAGTTATTGTGATAGATGTAAAACTGAGACAGCTGCACTGACACACATGTTTTGGTCTTGTTCTACACTAGAACAGTTCTGGAAGTCAGTTTTTTTCTACAATTTCTAAAGCACTTAAAATTAATTTACAACCTAACAAATTAACTGTACTTTTTGGAATAATTCCTGAAAATATCTAAGCTATTTCTTTGTCTGACCAACATGTTATTGCATTTGTTACATTAATAGCTAGGAGGGCAATTCTGTTGAAGTGGAAAGATACGTCGGCTCCCACTCTGTTACAGTGGTTCTTCCAAGTAATGCTATGTCTCAGTTTGGAGAAAATTAGAAGTTGAACCTTTGAAACTGTGTTTGATTTTGAGAAAAGAAGGGGTTCATTTTCTCGTTATTAACATTTGAGTTAATTGATAATTTTCTCCACGACCTAATTGTATTTTTTTTTCTCTTTGCTGGCGGTTTGATGGTTATCTTTAGAAGCTTTTTGTATGATGCATGGCTCCGGGGTTGAGTTCTTAATATTTTTTTTCCTCACTTTTCTTTGCTTTAGTGTTTTTTTCCCTTTTTTTGTGTCACCATATTTTTCAATCTTTAAAACAATGTTTTTTTTTCTTGACACATTGTAAGTGTTATTTACTTCGATGTACTCTTGTTATTTTGGACAATAATAATGAAAAGATTTGAATAGATCAGACTCAGCAGAAAGCAGCTGATTGGGCAATCGAGGTCAGGTGACCAAGCAGTCTGATTGGGCAATCGGAAATTGAAAAGCTCAACAAACAAATAAAAAGAGGGGTAGCTCAAGCCGAGCGGCCAGTGAGTGAGTGGGGCCAGAGCAGCAGTGGAGCTTTGAGGCTTTGACTCGAGAGGTTTTGGCTAGCAGAGGCGGAGGACAAACTTGCTCCCAGTGGGTAAGGCCGGGTAAGGTCCTTTAATTAATCTAATTAACTTAGGAGTTGGTGATGGAGGCAGTAGATAGGACAGTCCAGTGCTCCGATTGTAGGATGTAGGAGTCAGGGACAGCACAGTTGTCTCTGATGACTACACCAGCAAGAGAAGCATCCTGCTTCAGCTCTTGTCAAACTGAGTTAGGGAACTGGAGCTGGATGAACTTCGGATCATTCGGGAGGCAGAGGTAGTAATAGATCAAAGTTTCAGGGAGACAGTCTCCCCTAAAAGTCAGGAGACAGGTAACTAACTGGGTGACTGTCCGGAGAGGGTTGGGGAATATATAGAGAGAGCAGAGCACCCCTGTGGCCGTTCCCATCAACAATAAGTTTACTGTTTTGGATATTGTTGGTGGGGATGACCTACCAGGGACAAGTTGTAGTGGTCGTGTCTCTGGCACAGTGACTGGCCCCTTTGCTGAGAAAGGAAGGAGGGAAAAGAGGAGAGCAGTAGTGATTGGGGATTCGATAGTTAGGGGGACAGATAAGAGGTTCTGTGGGAAAGATCGAGAATCCTGGATGGTGTGTTGCCTCCCTGGTGCCAGGGTCCGTGATATCTTGGATCGAGTTCTCTGTATTCTCAGGAAAGAGGGTGAGCAGTCAGCTGTGGTCCAAGTGGGGACCAATGACATAGATAGGGGTAGGGATGACGTCCTGAAGAAGGAATATAGAGAGTTAATATAAAAGTTAAAAAGCAAGGGTGGTAATCTCAGGATTGCTGCCTGTGCCACGAGGCAGAGAGGGGAGGAACTGGAAGTCATGGCAGTTGAATGGGTGGCTGAAGAGTTGGTGCAGGGGACAGGGGTTCAGACTTCTGGAACTTTGGGATCTCTTCTGGGAAAGGTCTGACCTGTACAAAGTGGACCGGCTGCACATGAACTGGAAAGGGACCTGGCGGCCAGGTTTGTTAGAGCTGTTGGAGAGGGTTTAAATTAGTTTGGCAGGGGATGGGAATCAGAATGTGAGTGCAGAGATTAGGGTACAAGGACAAGGGCATGATGCTATGTGTTCTGAGTTGGTGAGGAAGGACAGGCAGGCGATAAAACATAAATGTAGCCACTTAGAGGGGTTGAAATGTGTCTATTTCAACGCTAGGAGTATTAAGAATAAAGGGGATGAACTCAGAGCATGGATCAGTATGTGGAGTTATGACACTGGCCGTTACTGAAACCTGGCTGGAGGAAGGACAGCATTGGCTGATGGAGGTACCGAGGTTGAGGTGTTTTCAAAGGAATAGGATGGGAGGTAGAAAGGGGGGGGGGGCGGGGGGAAGTACCATTACTGGTCAGGGATAGTTTCACGTCTATAGAAAGGGAGGACGTGTTCATTGAGTTGGTCAGGGTGGAAGTCAAAATAGGAAAGGAACAATTACGTGTGCTGGGAGTAGTCTATATGCCCCCAAATAGCCCTCGGGACACCAAGGAGCAGATAAGCAGGCAGATTTTAGAATGGTGTAGGAAATACAGGGTTGTAGTTATGGGTGATTTCAACTTCCCTCATATTGACTGACACCACCTGACTGCAAGGGGGATAGATGGGGCTGAATTTGTCAGGTGTGTTCAAGGATTCCCGATACAGTATGTGGACCGGCAGATAAGAGGAAAAGCCATACTGGGTCTACTTCCAGGTAATGAACCTGATCAGGTGGCAGAACATTTTGGTGAGAGTGACCTCAACTCCCTTAGCTTCAGCATTGCTATGGAAAAGGATAAAAACAGGCAATGGGAAAGTGCTTAACTGGGGAATGGCTAACTGAAGGGATGAGGCAGGAACGAGCAGGAGTAAATTGGAAACAGATGTTCAAAGGTGAAAGCACAGAAGTCATGTGGAGGAAGTTTAGGGAACACTTGTGCTGGGTTCAGGATAGGTTTGTCCCACTGAGGCAAGGAAAAAATGGTAGGAAAAGGGAACCGTGGCTAACAAAACATGTGAGGCAACTCGTCAAGAGAAAGAAGAAAGCATATGTTAGATATAAGAAGCAGGAAGCAGGAGAGGCTCATGAGAAATATAGGATAGCCAGGAAGGAGCTTAAGAAAGGATTAGGGAGAGCTTGAAGGGGGCATAAAAAGGCCTTGGCATCTAGGATTAAGGAAAACCCCAAGGTGTTCTATGCATATGTGAAGAGCAACGATGACAAGAATGAAGATGGGGCCGCAAAAGGATAAAGAGGTCAACATGTGCCTGGAGGCGCAGGAGGTTGGAGAGTTCCTCAATGGATACTTTGCTTCAGTATTCATTAAGCCATGTTGACTATCCTTGAGTAGACTGTACTTCTCCAAATGCTCGTAGATCCTATCCTTAAGAATCCTTTCCAATGGTTTGCAGACCACCGACGTAAGACTCTCTGGTCTATACCAGGTCACAACAGGTTTCTCTGTTACCTTTTTAAACAAGGAAACTACATTAGCCGTTTTCCAATCCTTCGGCACCTCCCCTGCAGCCAAAGAGGATTCAAAGATCATAGCTACTGCTCCAGCGAACTCTTCTCTCACGTGCCACAGCAACCTGGGGTATATCTCGTCCGAAACCGGGGATTTGTGGTTTTTAAGAAGATCCAACACTTCTTCTTCCTTAATCTCCACATTCTCCATCACACAGGCCTGTTCTATTTCGACCTCACCCTGATCAAGATCCTTTTCACTTATGAATACTGAAGCAAAGTATCCATTGAGGAACTCTCCAACCTCCTGCGCCTCCAGGCACATGTTGACCTCTTTATCAAGAGGGGATCGTTTTAAACAAGATGTGCCAACACCCTACCACTCTATGTCGGCAAGACCAAGGACTGATTGTTGTCCTCAGCAGAGGGAAAACCAGAGGTCCTTGAGCCAGTTCTCCTTGGAGGATCAGAGGTGGGGCGCGTCAGTAACTTTAAATTGTTGGTATAACTCTCTCCTCTGCTCTCTTAGGAGACTGCGGAGATTCAGCATGACATCAAAAACCTTGATGAGCTTCTATAGTTGTGTCGTAGAAAGTATATTGTCTGTCTGCAACAAGACGTGGTACAGAAATAGCATACCTTTGAAGGAAAATCTTTAAAAAGTTACTGAATCCGGCCCAGTCTATCACGGGAAAACACTCCCAAACATTAAGCAGATCCACATAAAACGATGTAATCGGAAAACAGCATCCACCGTCAGAGGTCGTCACCATCCTGCCATGCTCTTTTTGCGCTGCTGCCATCGGGTAGATGGTACAAGAGCCTCAGGACTCGCACGGCCACGTTCAAGAACAGTTACTACCCATCAGCAATCAGACCTTTGATCAACTGGTGATAATGTACGCTCACATGCCCATCCATTAAATAATCTGACAACCAATGATTTCACTTCAGAAACTTTTCTATATTGAATAGCTGAGTATGCTAGGAAGAGCTCAGCAGACCAGGCAGCATCTGTGGAAAAGCGTAAGCAGTCGGCGTTTCGGGACGAGATGCTTCACCGTGAATTGTTTTTCTGAATAAATCACTTACTCAGAATTCGGTGTACGGTGATCTGTTGCAATACGATGAACAGTGCCAAAAACATAATCTTATCCTCCAACAGTTTTTCTAATCCACCTCAAAAACCCAGGTTTTGTTTGCAGAAATTATGTCAGGAGTGGGATTCGAACCCACGACCCCAGATGGAGACCAGAACACTCCCGTTTGTCGGAAGGACTTTCATTCCTTGAGTCTGGCGCCTTAGACCACTCGGCCACCCTGACAACTTTTGACGTGTGTTTGAGAACGGAATAAATGCCTGATTTGTAAGAACAGTCATATACACTCAAACACATATATCATCCTGTCAATCGGAAATGAAATCAAGCGTGTTACAGTTTGCTCAGGTTAGGCAGCTTCTGTGGAGAGTGAAGCTGTAAAATATTACGATTCGAAGACTCGTGAGACGCGTCTCGGCAAGAATTTGAGAAGGACGTTTGTTGAGATGGATGAGAACGCTTGGAAGTCTCATTGCTTTCACATTTAGGGAAGCGGAGAAATAAACGTTTACAGACAGGACTAAATCTAAAAACTGGGTGGGAGTTGATCGCAACAATGTCAACAGAAACTGAACGCAGGAGGTTCCATTATAGCCGGCAACGCTGCTTTACAGATGCATGTTGGTAAATAAACTATAAGGCCTAATAATCTGATGATTGTGGAAGAAAGCGAAGATGTGACAAGGTTAACAAGAAAATGAGACATCGTGCGGAAAGGCCGTCCGGTCTCCTGTGTCTGTTTCATCATTCCATCATGGATGAGTTATGACAGTCAGAATGTTGTTCCGGCTTGTAGGTCAATGTTTAATCTAAGAGAGGAGACGGAAACAGGGTCTTTTGGACGTTAGAGCAGCGGCCTTTCTGAGAGATGAGACGCTTAACAGAACGTAATTCGCTCAGGTTCTCTGATCCAGTGTTAAAGGCACAGAACACATTAAAGTAAGACACGGACAAGCGGGCGGCCACCGTCTAAGTAAAAGGCTCCTCGCGGGATGTGGAAGGCGGGGATACCTCCGGAGTTCCTGATGACGACACCTGCGAGAAGTACACACAGCTGCCGCTTGTAACAATCCGCCCTGAAGCGTGATGGACTAGGACATATAGAGTGGTAGATACACCCACGGTGCAGGACACAGGGAACTGTGGGACAGTCAGGAAGAGGAAAGGATTTAAAGAGGCAGTGCAGACTATCCCTATGGCCATCACCATCAGAAACATCTGGATGCGGTTTGCTGTTGGATGACCTGGTAGGGGAAAGCCACAGCGGTCGGACCTCTGGCACTGAGTCTGGTTTTCTGACTCAAAAGGGAAGGGGAAGACAGATTCCTGGATTGTATGTTACCTCCCGGGTGCCAGGGTCCGGGACAACTTGGATCAAATCCTGAACATTTTTCAGCAGGAGCGTGAGCAGACAGCGGTCGTGGTACCAATGACATCGGAGTGACGACTTTCTGCAATGGGAATTCGGAGAGTTAGGTGCTGAGGTGGAGGTCAGGATCTTCGGGGTTGTGACAGCGACACGTGCCGCGTCCTATTGAGGTAAGGAATGGAAATATGATACAGATTAACACGTGGCTAAGGGTTTGGTATAGGAGACAGGCCATACGATTTTTCGATTACTGATCTCTTTTCTAAGGAAGCTGAGACCTGTGGATAAAGACGGTTTGTGTGTGAACTGGAAGTGTAGTAATATCTTGTCGGAAGGTTAGCTAGAGCTGCATGATGAAGCTTGAACTACATTTACAGGGGAATTGGAACCAGGGTGCCAGAACAGCTAATGCAGAAATTGTGCAGACATGTTGATAAGATCTCACACAACGTCAGGAATGCAATCATTGAGCAAGGTCCAACTGGTGGCCTGAGGTGCGTATGTTTCAGTGGTAGAAGTATCTGAGAATAAGCCGGTGAACTCACTGCTTGGATCAAAACCTGGAATCATGGTATCTGAGCCGATAATGAGACTGGGTTGCAGGAGAGTCTGGTCTGGCAGTTCAGTATTTCAGAGTTCCTTTGCTTCAAAAGTGATAGAGCGGGATGGACTAAAGAAGGAGAGTAGAGTTAATAGTCAGGGAAAATTCTCGGCTGTCTTCCGTCAGTGCAGATGCTGAATTTGACTAATCCAGGTCCCTCTCCTCCGCGGGGTCGTTTAACGCGCTCAAAGGCACGGACAGACGCGCAATGGGTGAAACCGTAAACAAGGAAAGGTATGATCACGTTAATGGGGATAGATTACTGACCACCCAATGGTCAAGAGTATTTAGACGGCCAACTTTGAGGAGATATCACAGACTATTGCAAAGGCATTACGGTTGTTAGAGTAGGTGTTTTTAACATTCCTCCCGTTGACTGTTAATTCCACACTTGTAAAGGACAAGATGGGTAGGAGATCGTCCAACATGTTCAGGATAGTTTTTTTTGTGCGCTGACGGCCCAACGAGAGCGTGCGCGATACTTGATCTGCTATGATGAAATAAATGAGACAAGACAAGCGAAAGAAGCTTGATTTAACGAACACTTTGTAAATCGTGATCACAATGCCATTGGTTTCAATATAAATATGGGAAAAAGATCGTTCTAGTCCGTGCGTTGAGATTTTTCATTGGGGAAGGTCAATTTGGACGGTATTGAAAAACATTTAGCTATTGTCGATTGAGGCAGGATGTTTTCTGGTAAGAGGGACGCGTTCAGAAATGAAAATCGGAGCGTAGAAAGCTCGTATGTGCCTGTCAGAAATAAAGATAGAGACAACAAGAGTGGATAACCTTTGTTTTCAAGAGTAATGATGTTTTGGCGCATCATTCCCTCACTGTGATTTGGCTGCTGTTTTCACATAGACCTCTGGGGGAGAGTTTGTGGTGTAGAGGACACTAAATGAGCCTAATTCGGCCGGCTTGTTATGTCTTCAAGTCATTCCAACAGATTTTTGAGGCCAAACTTTCCCTTGACGGAACCATGCTGTCTCTGGTCTACTTTATCATGTGTCTCCATTCCATGTCCCCTGAGACCTCATCCTTAATGATTGACTCCAAAATCTTCTCAATCGCTGTGGTCAGACTGAGCGGCTTAGAATCTTCCTGTCTTCTGACTCTCCATGCTTGAAGTGTGAAGTGATATTTGCAATTTTCCAGTCCTCCGGAAAAATTCTAGAACCGAGTGGTTGTTGCAAGATCATCACTATTAACCCACCATGTCTTCAGCCAGCGCTTTTTAAACTCTGGGGTGTGCAGCGTCTGGTCCCTCCAGTCTACCTTCAGACACTTGAGTTAGTCACTTACCATCTCTCCGTTCATGGTAACTTCACACACTTCATACCCCTGACACCTGGAACTTCCATCACGCGGCTGGTGTTTTCCAGACTGAAGACTGATGCAAAATACTATTTAGTTCGTCCGGTATTTCAAGGTCCCACAGCGCTACATCTCCAGCATCGCTGTCAACGATCTCGCTACTTTTGATACTTTATGTATCAGAAGAAATTTTTGGTAACTTTGCTAATATTATTAGTCAGCTTACTTTCGTACTCTATCTTTACCTTCATAATGCCTTTCCAGTACTCCAACTTCCAACTAATATTGCTCAATTGTACTTTTTATACTCAATTGCTCTTTTGCTTTTTTATATTGGTTTTGAAATCTCGTATTAAGACTTTAAGATATAGGAAAGAAGTAGGCCGTACGGCCTATTCAGTCTGCTCCGCCAGTCAATCATGGACTGATCCCAAACTTCCATCATTCTCACGACCCTGTCTCTTCACCCCATAACCTTTGAGGCCTTGGCTAATCAAGAACTCATCTATCCCTGACATAAATACACCGAGTGGCCTGGCCTCCACAGCCGCTCGTGGCACCAAATTCCATAGATTTACCACCCTCTGACTAAACAAATTTCTCCTCATCTCAGTTCTAAATGGACGTCCTTCAAACCAGAAGTCGTGCACTCGTGTCCTAGAATCCCCTACAATGGGAAATAACTTCGCCATTTCTGATCTGTTTAGACATTTTAACATTCGGCATGTTTATGATATCCGGCTTAATCTCCTGAACTCCATTGAATACAACCCAAGAGCTGCAAAATGTTCCTCATACGGTAACCCTTTCATTTCTCGAATCATTAAGGTGAATCTTCACTGAACCATCTCCAACAGCAGTATACCTTTTCTAAAATAAGAGCCTCAAATTGCACACAATACTCTACTGTGGTATCACGAGTGCCTTATAGAGCCTCAACATCACATCCCTGCTCTTATCGAGAAATTAATGCCAACGGTGCATTCGACTTCCTCAGAAACGTTTCAACTTGGACGCTAACCTTCAGGGTATCTTGCCCAAGAACTCCCAAGTCCCTTTGATCTCTGTATTTTGAATTCTCTCTCCATCCAAATAATTGTATGCACGTTTATTTTTTTCCTTCAAAATGCATGACCATACAATTTCCAACATTGTATTTCATTTTCCACTTCTTTGCCGATTCCCCTAAATGATCTAAGTCGCTCTGCAAGCTCTCTGTTTCCTCGACACTTCCCGCTCCTCACTTATGCTGCACCGGTGAATCACCACTGGTAACCGGCACCCAGACCAGTAGCGCAGGAGTTTCCTTTCAGAAAACTATACTGTCTTTGTCCTGTCTTGTCATGTGCCTGCAGGTACTCCGTGATCTCATCCCTAACATCGATTCTGACAACTTCCCAACCACTGATAACTGGCTAACAGGCCTTTTTAAATAGTGAAATAACGTTTGCAATTTTTCTGTCATCCGGTACGCCAGAATCTATGGATTCTTGAAAGATTATTGTTAATGCCTCCACAATCTGTAGCATTAAAAATGTGGGGGTATAACTCAGTGGTAAAGCATTTGACTGCAGATCAAAAGGTCCCTGGTTCAAATCCAGGTGCCCCCTTCAAAAATAAACAAAAGTGACCACAGCGATGATATAGAATGTAATTTCATTTATTGAAGATTAATTGCACTAATGTGAGGTGCTAAATTTTGCTTGGACTGATCAAAATAGTCCACACATGGTAAATGGTACGGCACTGAGGAATGCAGTAGAACAAAGTGATCTAGGAATAATGATGCATGGTTCCCTGAAGGTGGAATCTCATGTAGATAGGTTGGTGAAGAAAGCTTTTTCTATGCTGGCCTTTATAAATTAGAGAATTGAGCATATTGAGAATTGGGAAGTAATGTTAAAATTGTACAAGACATTGGTGAGGCCAAATTTGGAGTATTGTGTACAGTTCTGGTCACCGAATTATAGGAAAGATGTCAACAAAATAGAGAGAGTACAAAGGGGATTTACTAGAATGTTAGCTGGGTTTCAGCGCCTAAGTTACCGAGAAAGGTTGAACAAGTTAGGTCTTTATTTGTTGGAGCGTAGAAGGTTGAGGGAGGCCTTGATAGAGGTATTTAAAATTATGAGGGGGATAGATAGAGTTGACGTGGATGGGCTTTTTCCATTGAGAGTAGGGGAGATTCAACCAAGAGGACATGAGGAGAGTTAAGCGGCAAAAGTTTAGGGGTAACACGAGGGGGATCTTCTTTACTCAAAGAGTGGCAACTGTGTAGATCGTGCTTCCAGTAGAAGTGGTAGAGGCAGGTTCGATATTGTCCTCTAAAAAAATGGATAGGTATATGGACAGGAAAGGAGTGGAGGGTTATTGGCTGAGTGCAGGTCGTTGGGACGAGGTGAGAGTAGCCGTTCGGCACGGATTAGAAGGGCCCGGATGGCATGTTCCCGTGCTGTAATTGTTATATGGTTATTCTCTCCCGCTACTTTCGTCAGAACCTGAGGGTGCATTCCATCAGGTCCAGGAGATATTTCGACCCTCAGAGCAGGTAGCTTCCTGAGCACCTTCTCAGTCGTAATTTTTCCTGCACAAACTTCACTTCCCTGGCGCTCCTGAATGTCCGGTATGGTGCAGACGTCTTCCACTGAGAACACTGATGCAAAATACGCATTCAATTCCTCTGTCATCTCTGCATCTCTCATTGCAATATCTCCCGCGTCATTTTCTATTTATCCAATATCGACCCTCGAATCTCTTTTACCCTTAATGTACTTAAAACAGATTAGTATCTTCATTGATATTAGTCGCCAGCTTCCTCTTGTAATTCATCGTTTCCTTCCAAATGACCTTCTTTGTTTACTTCCGCAGGTTCTTAAAAGCTCCCCAATGTTTTATCTTTCCAATAGCTGTGGCTTCCTTTTATGCCCCCTCTTTTGCTTTTACTTCGGCTCTGACTTCACTTGTCAGCCACGGTAGTGTCATTTCTCCCTTTGAAAATGTATCCTTATTTTTCTTTCCTGCAAATGTCCCGTTCCAGTCAACTTCGGCCTGTTCCCCTCCCCCCCCCCCCCCCATGCCATTGTAATTTCCTTTATTCCACTGACATACCGACACATTGGATTTTATTTTTCCCTCTCAAATATCAATATGAACTTGATAATAATGTGATCTCTGTTCCCTCAGGGTCCTTTAACCTTCAGCTCTCTTACCAGTTCCGATCATTGCACAACACCCAAACCAGCACAGCCGATCCGCTAGTGGGCTGAACAACAAGCTGTTGTAAAAAGCCATCCCTTAAACATTCTGCAAATTCTCTCTCTTGTGGTCCAGCACTGACGTGCTTTTCCCAATCCGCTTTCATGTTAATATTTCCGATGATTATCATGACATTGCCTTTCTGACGCGCATCTTCTATCTCCTGCTGTAATTGGTAAACCAACAGGCTGTTTGGAGGCCTGTATATAACTGCCATTAGTGTCCCTTTACTCTTGCCATTTCTTAACTCAACCCGTGGAGACCCTACACCTTCCAATCCTATGTCACCTCTTTCCAATGATTAAATATTATTTCTTATACACAGAGCCACAGCACCCCTTCTGCCTACTAACCTATCTTTCCGATATACCGTATATCCTTGGATGTTTAGTTCCCGATGTCAACCATCCCTTAGCCAAGTTTCAGAGATAGCCACAACGTCATGTTTGCCAATCTGCAGCTGAGTTTTCAGATAGTCCATTTTATTCCTTATGCTGCGTGCACTCATCCTACTTAACGTCGACCTGTTCAAGCATATCAGCCTGTTCTAGTTTGCTCACATTTGTCAAGGTCTTTCTTAATCGTGAATACTGAGAGAAAGTATTCATTCAGGACCTTTCCTACCTCTCCGATACCAGGCCCATGAGTCCTCTGTTATTCCTGATCGGTCCTGTCGTGACAAACTTAATCCTTCAGTTCCCACATACGTGGAAAACGCCTTGGGTATTTACTTTCTTTCCTAGCAATATGTTAACCCTGTCTGATCGTAGATTCCATGCTCTCTAACTGTAGGAATGCGTTGCCCAGCGCATCTGTGCCGCCGGCTCTCCACACTCACCCGGCCAAGCACTGCCGCTTTCTGAGATCGGTTCTCTGCTGACCAAAACAATCCCGTCAATAAAGGGACAGCGGTTGCACTGAGGAACGTTCTCCTCACCTCTCTCTGTTTCACCTTTCAGTAACGAGGTCTGGTTCGTTGCCACTGGCGAAATGGATTGCCCACTCATGTGAGGTCGAGCCCTGGATCGCCCGCCTTGCTTCGTATCAATCACCGCTTTCGGTACGCTCTCCACAAACAACGTGTTCCCATATCGCTATTCAGTAATCACAGCAATGGCCTGTTCACCCAGCCTAGCCGCGGCACCCTGTAACCAACACGTGACGGATCATCACCCACTCTCACAGTAACCGCAATGTGGCTAGATTATAGACAATAGACAATAGGTGCAGAAGAAGACCATTCGGCCCTTCGAGCCTGCACCGCCATTCTGAGATCATGGCATTTCATCTACTATCAATACCCGGTTCCTGCCTTGTACCCATATCGCTTGATTCCCCTATCCATAAGATACCTATTTAGCTCCTTCTTGAAAGCATCCAGAGAATTGGCCTCCACTACCTTCCGAGGCAGTGCATTCCAGACCCCCAAAACTCTCTGGGAGAAGGTGTTTTGCCTTCACTCAGTCCTAAATGACCTACCCCTTATTCTCAAACCATGCCCTCTGGTACTGGACTCTCCCAGCATCTGGAACATATTTCCTGCCTCTATCTTGTCCAATCCCTTAATAATCTTATAAGTTGCAATCAGATCCCCTCTTAATCTCCTTAATTCCAGCATGTACAAGCCCAGTCTCTCTAATCTCTCTGCGTAAGACAGTCCGGACTTCCCAGGAATTAACCTCTTGAATCTCTGCTGCACTTCCTGTATAGCCAGGATGTCCTTCCTTAACCCTGGAGACCAAAACTGTACACAATACTCCAGGTGTGGTCTCACCAGGGCGATGTACAACTGCAAAAGGATTTCCTTGCTCTTGTACTCAATTCCCTTTGTAATAAAGGCCAACATTCCATTAGCCTTCTTCACTGCCTGCTGCACTTGCTCATTCACCCTCAGTGACTGATGAACAAGGACTCCAAGATCTCTTTGTATTTCTCCCTTACCTAACTATACACCGCTCAGATAATAATCTGCCTTCCTGCTCTTCCTCCCAATGTGGATAACCTCACACTTATTCACATTAAACTTCATCTGCCAAGTATCTGCCCACTCACTCAGCCTATCCAAGTCACCCTGAATTCTCCTAACATCCTCATCACATGTCACACTGCCACCAAGCTTAGTATCATCAGTAAACTTGCTGATGTTATTCTCAATGCCTTCATCTAAATCATTGATGTAAATCGTAAACAGCTGTGGTCCCAATACCGAGCCCTGTGGCACCCCACTAGTCACCAACTGCCATTCCGAGAAACACCCATTCACCGTTACCCTTTGCTTTCTATCTGCCAACCAGTTTTCTATCCATGTCAATATCTTCCCCCCAATGCCATGAGCTCTTATTTTACCCAACAATCTCCTATGTGGGACCTTATTAAATGCCTTCTGAAAATCGAGGTACACTACATCCACTGGATCTCCCTTGTCTACCTTCCTGGTTACATACTCGAAAACCTCCAATAGATTAATCAAGCATGATTTGCCCTTGGTAAATCCATGCCGGCTCGGCCCAATCCTATCACTGCTATCTAGATATGCCACTACCTCATCTTTAATAATGGACTCTAGCAACTTACCCACTACTAATGTTAGGCTGACAGGACGATAGTTCTCTATTTTCTCCCCGCCTCCTTTCTTAAAAAGTGGGATAACATTAGCCATTCTCCAATCTTCAGGAACTGATCCTGAATCTAAGGAACATTGGAAAATGATTACCAATGCATCCGCAGTTTCCTGGCCACCTCCTTTAGTATCCTAGGAAGTAGACCATCTGGACTTGCCTATTTGTCAGCCTTCAGTCCCATCAGTCTACTCATCACCGTTTCCTCCCAAATGTCAATCTGTTTCATTTCCTCTGTTACCCTATGTCCTTGGCCCATCCATACATCTGGGAGATTGCTTGTCTCTTCCCTGAAGACAGATCTAAAGTACTTATTAAACTCTTCTGCCTTTTCTCTGTTTCCCGTAACAATTTCACCCAATTCATTCTTCAAGGGCCCAACATTGTTCTTAACTATCTTCTTTCTCTTCACATACCTAAAAAAGCTTTTGCTATTCTCCTTTATATTCCTGGCTAGCTTGCGTTCATACCTCATTTTTTCTGCCCGTATTGCATTTTTAGTTAAGTTCTGTTCTTCCTTAAAAATTTCCCAATCATCTGTCCTCCCACTTACCTTAGTTATGTCATATTTCCTTTTTTTTTCAATGCTATTCAATCTCTGACTTCCTTTGTCAACCACTGTGGCCCCTTTCCCCCCATTGAATCCTTCATTCTCCGGGGGATGAACTGATTCTGATTATTCCCAAGAATGCCTGCCATTGCTGTTCCACTGTCGTTTCTGCTAGGATATCCGTCCAGTTTACTTTGGCCAGCTCCTCCCACATGGCTTCATAGTTTCCCCTGTTCAACTGCAACACTGACACCTCCGATAAGCCCTTACCCTTCTCAAATTGCAGATAAAATCTTATCATATTATGGTCACCACCTCCTAATGGTCCCTTTACTTCAAGATCGCTTATCAAATCCTGTTCATTCCACAAGACTAAATCCAGAATAGCCTTGTCCCTGGTCGGCTCTCGTACAAGCTGTTCCAAGAATGCATCCCGTAGGCACTCTACAAACTCCCTATCCTGTGGTCCAGCACCAACCTGGTTCTCTCAGTTCACCTGCATGCTAAAATCCCCCATAACTACTGCGACATTACCTTTACCACATGCCAATGTTAACTCCCTATTCAACATGCACCCAATATCTATGCTACTGTTTGGTGGCCTGTAGACAACACTCATTAGGGTCTTTTTGCCCTTATTGTTCCTCAGTTCTATCCACACAGTCTCTACTTCTCCTGATCCTATGTCCCCTCTTGCAAAGGACTGAATCTCATTCCTCACCAAAAGGACCACCCCACCCCCTCTGCCCACATTCCTGTCCCTACGATAGGACGTATACCCTTGTACATTCATTTCCCAGGTCTGATCTCCCTGCAGCCATGTCTCTGTTATCCCAACAACATCATAGTTACCCATTCGCACTTGAGCTTCAAGCTCATCCGCCTTATTTCTGACACTTCGTGCATTCAGATATAGAGTTTTTAGCCCATTTCTCCTCTCTCTGTTTAAATCGCTGCCTATTGTGCATAACCCAGGTCCCCGAACTCCCTTCGGGCTATATGCCCCTTGAATTTTGTTGTCCTTTCTAAATTTACTTATTCTTTCAGCACTTTTAGCTCCATGTTCCGTCAGACCATCCCTCGGTACATGTGTCCTCCTTATCACTTGTTCCGCCTCACCTTACTCTACTACACACTTAATGTTCCAGGACCGTGTAGTCCCCACCTGTCCTTAGTTCATCATCTCGCTATCCTCTCTCGCATTCTGGATCCCTGACCCTGCAAACTTAGTTTAAACCCCCCGAGAAGCACTAGCAAACTCTCCTCAGTTCTCGGACTTCCGGCCACCATGGTCCTCCACTGACCCAGGAACATCTGACCACTTTGATAAGGGAAGCAGCCCTGAGAATACTGTGCCCATGTCGGGAACAGACAGATGTGTCCTGCCCCGGGGTATTTTGCATTCCTGGTGCAAGAGTGAGATCCAGAACACATTATAAACCCCGGGCCACGCAGGTTGACGCTTGGGGGTTTAAGGGATGTCTGTGTCTCCTCGGGGAAAGCACTGGGGAAGATGGAGGTCACAGGTCACTTCTGTCTCACCGCCCGGGTTGTCGGCGCTGGAGCATCGTCTAATACAGAGATGTACACTGATTTGACGTGGTGTACAGATTCAGCAGTGTGTTGTCCAATACAGGGGTGCACACTTATTTGGGGATGTGTATATATTTAGTGGTGTATAAGCCAATACCGGGATGTTTAACGATCTCGGGCTTCTCACAGATTTGTAATTTTTATCGATTTGCAGTTGCGACGCATCTCAAGGTTGTTTCATTTATAGATACTTTTTAAATAAATGCACTTTGAACTTTCAACAGTAATCTTGTTATTCTGTGCTGCAACCTGCTATTTTCTGAACCGTTTGAAATTACTCTTGCTCCACGTATGGTACGCCTGGATTTGGAGTTGCACACGCATTCTGGGCCGCATGCCGATTTTGGGTGAGTTGGCGAATCAGGATTTGTAGACGAATAAGTTTTGGTTTTCATGTGGATTTTTAACGACTAGGCTGCCATTTTGTGAACTGGTTGAAATGGTCTCTGCTTTGGGATAATCTAATGTGCATGTGGACATGCCAGTGGGTTTGTGGTTCACACTGTTTTGGGGACTTTGCAGACAGGGCTGACTTCACTAATATGGGGTTCACACGGTTTTGGGAATGCACATGAATCTGGGGATGTGGCATTTAGGGATCTGTTCTCGAATTTAGGGTCCACACGTATGTTACGAATTTAGGCATGCCTTGTCGAATATGGGGGGAGGGGCACACGTATTTATTGTTAAACTGAGAGTTGCGACTCTCGGCCGATTTACAGTTCAAATCGTATTTTGGGGTACATGGGAATTGTAATGTCGAAACAGCCATTTTGAACGGTTTGAAATGATTCTTGCTCTGGAAAAATTTAATATATGTGGTGTGTCAGCGTATTTGAAGAGCTCACTGATTTGCTGATATGCGCAGAATCCGGGGTATGTTTTCAAAGATGGGCGTGCACATGTGTTTAGAATCCATATAGATTTGGCTGTGTTTGGCGTAAGAATATTTGCCTGCGTGCAGATTGTTCATGACGAGGATGCCATTTTCTCAACTGTCTGAAGTGATTCTTGCTCTGGGAAAGTCTGATGTGCATGTGGGAGTTTCAGCAGTTTTGGGGTGCGCACTGAATGCAGATTGCGCATATTTAGTTTATGTCGGCGAAAATGGGAGAGCACACGTTCTTCGGGACGTCATGAATCCGGGGATACGCACGGATTTTGGTGAGTTCTCGAAAATAGGTTTGCAGACGCATTTGCACCCGTGCTTTGATTTAGGGGTGTGTGCTCCAATATTGGGGCTGCGGATCTATTTGGGGATTGAGCAGATTTAGGGGTGTGTCGACGAATATGGGAGTTGCCAAGTTTTTGTGGGTATGTATGATGATTCAGAAGGATCTGGCTGTGTCGGACCTTGGGATGCGTGCGGATAATTTAATGTCCAGGTCGCCATTTTGAGTTTGCAGTGAATCTTCGTCGGGATAATTTAATGTGCATATGGGAATATGCGCAGATATGGGGGGTGCACGTGGATTTCAGTGATGTGCGCATTTTTAAGGGGGCATTTTAAATACGAGGGTGCACACGAATTTGTGTGGCAACCAGATCTGGGTGTGTAGGCCGATCTGCAAACGGATTTTAGGAGCCGTGAGAGCTTTTATTGCCGGGACAGCCATTTTCTGCTCTGGACCAGATCTCTGTAACAGCTGGCTCACTACGTTACGTATTATTCCAGGTTCGAAGTACGTCTGTCTTAAGTGTTACACACCTTTTGTGACATAAACTGACCTCGGCCTCGGAGCCACCGGGATAATTAACTGGGTCCAGTCTGGCCTTCAGTTTGGCGTTCCTTTTCCTCGTCTGTGCCTTTTATTCAATGCTACTTGATCACCTGTGGTTCTAGTTCCTACTCCATCGCCCATCCCCCAACAGCAGGCATGCGCATACTACATGTTAATGCCAGGGCAGCTGCATCAAACTCCCCAGTTAGAATATTAAATCTCTTTCAGTACATGTATAGAACACGTGCTCCTTACACCAGTCGTACCAAATGCTGGAAGAGAGTCCAATAACGTGTGTATACGATGACCTCCAGCACAAATCGTTAGCCACGCATTTACCTGTACTTCCTTAGCATCTCTTCCCTCGTCAGATCACTAATCCGCAGTTGCTAGTTCTTAAGCCATGAGCCTTCGGAACCACTAAATTAACTTATTTGGAAATGTTGGGGGATCTATAGGCTTGCATAGCACGACTCCCCTGTTCCTCCACACTGCGAACAAATCTACAATATGTACTCTGTAATTCAGTTTAAAATTTTATTGTGTATGAACTTTTTATTGTGATGAAATTCTACGCTATCCACAATATCACATAGGTGTCATTGATTCATTTAGAGATAAAGCGAAGAATAATGAGCCACGGCGCCCAGTAACCTCAATTTTACCACAGCATAATCGCTAGGTTGTTTTTTGTTTTGTTTACCTTGTGAGAATACTCAATAATATCACGGAGAGGACATACAAATTCTTTCCAGAAAAAAAACCCGGAATGAACTCCGATTTCATTGCCCTGAGCTGGAATCGTCTGATTCTAACTGCTATGCTACGTGGAGCCCCAAACTGCAAGTTACCAAACCACATATCCACTTCTTCTCTCAGGTCATTTACAAATATCAGAAAAAGCATGGTTACAGAACAGAGCTTTTGCAAACGCGACATCAACTGCCAGCCCCATACTGACCGTGCCTCCCGACGTTCTGGATCGAAATATTGTGGGGGCTCTTGTCAAACGCCTCACTCAATTCCATACACAGATCATCCATCTCCTTAATATGTTTTGTCACTCTCTCAGAAAATCATTCAGGTGCGTCAGGTATGACCTTCCCCTCACAAAGCCATTTGATTGCCTGTGATTCTGCTTCTCCAATTATTTGTCAAATCTATCGTGAAGTATCCCCTTCAAACGTTTAGCCTCCATAAATGGCAATAGTCACTGTTTTACAATTCCCAGGGTTATCCTTACTACTTATTACCCGTCTTAACCAAGCTTATATTTCGAGTTTATACTTCGATCTTACCGCTCACGATTAAAATTAATAAACATCATGGACCAGCTCAATTCAGATTTCTCTGGAGAATGTAATATCTGAATACAAACTGCCGCTACTCCCAACATCTTTCTAATTGTATAAATAATTTATCCCCGATCCTGTTTGTTTAAAGAGACCCTCCAATTTCCCAGTTGCGTCAATTCAAAATTAGCTGAACCTTTGTTCCATTAATCATCAAGTTTCTGTTTCTATCACACTGTCCTTTTCAACCATTCTTTGCTTGTTCTTTGTCCAAGGTCAGTTCTGCGTTGACATAGTCGAATATCTCGTTGACACTGACTGAGGTTCGACCAGTCACAAGCAAGAGACAATCTGCAGACTCTAGAATTCCAAAATGCTGACGGAGCTCTGCAAGCCAGCCAGCAGCTTTTCCTCTCTCTCCAATTCTGCTGCCTGAGCTGAAGTCTTTCGTCAGCACTTTGTGTCGGATTAGATCAGATCAGTTCCCATTTCGCTTCGCTGTGTCTTCTGTTCTTGGGTTCACAGCATCGTCTCGTCCACCTAACACCGCTCCTCCACCTTCCCTTTGAAAGCTAGCATTCTGTTACTGGAAATTAGTTCAAACCGGAAAACAGAAGGAAAAGCTACAGGTAGGGACAGAGGAGAACATTAGCGTGAAGTAAAGGACGGGTAATGATGGGAGCAGGAGTGGTTAATATCGACGGATGTATACTCCATATCAAGCTGTTTTGTCAGAATCGGGAAGAAGGGTTGACAGGTTCGTCTCAAGGCACAACTTAAGCGGGACGAGGGTGAGATGCAAAGGGGATTTTGCTGGGATGCTGAGTCTAGTGGTGACGTCGCGATCGACTGTATATATTTGTTGTATAACTGTAAGGCAACACACACAAAATGTTGGAGCAACTCAGCAGATGGATGGCAACGTTGGAAAAGAGTAAACATTCAACTATTCGGGCCGACAACCTTTATGATTGTGTGTGTGTTGTTCTGTATTTCGAGCATCGACAGATTTTCTCCAGCTTTGTTTGAAACTCTGTTCATCATATTATTTCCGATTATTACGAGTGGGAGTACAGAATAGCAGCGTGAAGGCAGCTGAATTGTACTACTGCATAGCATTTATTTCTATATTTTAATGATTTTCAAAATCCGTTTCAGTGGGTACTTCACCACATTCTTAAGATCCTCTCGGAATTTGCTCTGTGTCAGGGCGTAAATACACGTGTTGGTGCAGGAACTGAGGATCTTTAACATTCCTGATGTCTCCTCTATAATGTAAACGGGATTCATGACAGAATAATAAACAAAACTCTTTGAAATCCGTTGATAGATGAAAAACACCAAACGTGTTCCCCACAACAATATGAAACTACCCGTTATGCTGAAGAGCAAAACGATGGAATTCCGTCGGTTCTCCATCTCCCGGTCCTTGTCATTCTCTCGACCTTTTTGTCCCCGGATCCTCCTGCGGGCTCGACTGACCACCAGAATCCGTCTGGCTGTCAGAATATTGAAAAACAAAATCAGAAAGAATGGGACACAAGGGGTAAAAGTGCGGTGAAACATCTCAAATACCACCCATGAGGGAGAGTTTCTGTAGCTCGGTGTAAGAATACAATACCAGGGGATACCATCAATTATTATCGTAGGCTCGTATACAAAGCCCCAGGGAACACACTCCAAACAGGCCAGCACACTCTCTGTCCAGATAACCACAGCCGCCGTTCTCTCGGTGCAATATTTTGTTTTCAGCTTCTCACAGCAAATAGCCACAAATCTATCGATGGTGAAAGAGACAGTCATCCAGACAGAGGCAGTAGTGCTCGCATGAATCAGCCATCTAGCGATACTGCACACAGGAGTGATGAACAGGAATGATCGGCGAAAATAAAGCCAAGCAGTCCACATCAGGAGCGGTAGCGAAATAACGACCAGGAGATCGGCCGCTGCCATTCCCACCAGATAGAGAGTTACACATCTGGAGAGACCGCACTTATCCCGGGACAGGATCACAATCGTCATCAAGTTCGCTGAAGGGAGAGGGGAAATAGGAAATTGAAAAAATACTGAGTAAAGCCCATTGCCGCAGTTTTCGGGGATCATGTAATATTCCCGTTTTATTGTTGCATTCAGCGGTAGAAGGGTGAAGAGAGGGTCAAGAGCTGGCTGAGTTTACACATTAAAATAAAGTCAAATGATTTAAATTCGGATTCCTTTCTGATGACCAGAAATATAAAGAGGCAATGGACAGATGAAACTAGGTACCCTCAGAGTCAGTACAGTTTGGAACATTTTTATCTGCTTCATCCGCGTCTGATACGAATGAAATGAATCAATTCGGACGCCGATGGCGGGATTCTTGCATTAAACAATCATCAACTTCCCTGTGACTCCCTGTGCGACAGAACAGCCGAAGGACACAACAGAAACAGGAATTCCCGGAACCACTCATCCAGAAAAAAATAGAATATGTGGGAAAGCAGGTAACGTGTATTTTCTGAACTATTTTCAGAGAGCCCCCATGACACGACTTTCCCTTACTCTTTCTATACAAGCTGCCTGAGGCTTTGTGTTTCCAGCATTTCCCGTGTTTGTTTCCTATTCCAGCATCTGCCACCTCGCCGACTTTACAGCAGAACTTTGACTGAGGCAGCAGTCACAGCCTAGTCTGATACAGCCTCTCAGATATACTTGACGCCCCCGACTGACTCCATCACAGGGAAGCCGGGAGAATAATTCAACATCCAGTAGCAGGCACGGTGACACAGTCAGATGTCTGTAGCGGTGTCAGATATGGATATATTATAATACATTTTACAGTATTTATAGTTATATGGATAATATAATACATTTCACAGTGTTGGTAGTTATGAATCAACACGTCGGTTTTGTTAATTGATCAGTAATGACGTCATTGTGTTGTCCAGCGACTGCTTCACTTTCTGTCACACCGCTCACTTTTACTGAAAATCCTCAATCTTCCTGCTGCAACAGGGAGCTCCTCAAATTTGCTGAATCGTTACCACTGATCGATTGTTTGATCATGACACGTACCTCACACAACCGCTCACATACCAATGCAGACAATTAATTACAATAATCTCCGCGGCAGTATAAACACAGTATTTCCAAATGCAGTGTAGCTGCTTCGAGACCAATAGCACAGAGACCCAGGTATCACATTATTGAACACAAACCGCTGGAAGATATCTGCCTGTCCCACTGAGGTTGGCGGATTCGCTGAATTCTTACAGCGGTTTATTTTTAGATGCAGATATCAGAATCCACAGTCGCTGGCTTTGATTCCATTCCGAAAATGCCGAACACTAGGACTGGACATGTTGTTGCGGAAATGAGCGACAGAAACAATCTCAATGTTGGCATTAACTTCCATTCCCTGCAACGGCAGCCGATACCGCAGCTTACCGAGAATTCCAAAGGCTGAAATAAAAGGATAGTAAACTTCTCCTATCCGCAAAAGGACTGGATAACCCATTTCCGTGATAAACTGCCAATTGTGTTGTTCCTGAATTCACAGCTCCTTCAGAAACTCTGAGCTAATGTATTCAAAACGCCTTTAATTTATAGAAAGGATCAGTCTCCAGAGACACTGTTATGCCGCTGACTGACTACAGTCACTTGAACAATGATGGTAATTCAGCACCATTCATTGTCTCTGATGTAAATATTGGGCCGACAGAAGACAAGCGCTTCTAAATTCCTGGGCATTACCTCTGCGGTTCCTCACCTGGTGAAAAGAATGCCGGAGCTCCATTGATAAACACCCGAAGCAGCCACATTTACAGATTTCATTTTTTCCTCCGCTAATTAACCACTTGTGAACAGAGTTCAACGACACGTCCGAACCCAAACTTCTCTCCCTGTGGTTTTCCATTTCAACATCATCCTGGACGCGCGCACACACACGCGGAATGGCGGTGTTCGGATGACCACGACGCTGATGTACTAAAGATGACAAAATTTGCAGATGCTGGAAATCCTCAGGGGAAGGCGACATACACAAAGTGCTGGGAAAATAATTTTGAGATGTTGCTGATGTAATTGGATTTTAAGAGCATCTCAGACCTGCCAGAACTGAAAGGAAGAAATGAATCGATCTGCAAAGGGAATATTCAATAATAAATATTAAACATAGGACTCTAAATTGGGAGATTAATCGACGTAGGATGGATGAAAGTGAATGAAAGAGAGACAAGCATCATATGCTATATTATAACTGTGTGAAAAAGACAGAGGCTCAGACCGACAGATTGACAGTGGCACACGCTGCAAAGGCCGCTTCACACAACCGTCTGGCATATACCCCTCCCTCCCTGACCGACTTTCCTTTTCCTACCAACAGAGAAAACCTTCAATCAACTCCGATTTTCCCTCCTGTGGAGTCACCAGAGCAGTCGCTCCTCTCTGACACACAAGGTGTGTTACAAAGCACAGAGACACCGACAGCTCATTAGTTCCACAGTTTCAGACCGCAGAGAAATTCAGATTCAGTCCCACACTGAACTCAAGACCCAGACACAGATTACCAATACAACGCCTACACTGAAACACAGATGGTTAATATTTCCATTGACCTCGGCACCACTGTCCTACAGTAGAGACACAGACCCAGTCTCCATATCCACACCCACGGGGTTAGCAGTGCCAGTGTGAGCTCAGGACTGGGCGAACAGCTGGAAAGTTGGAAAATTATGAATGTGGTATTGGAAGAACTTAAGAAAGTTTCGGATAAGCTCGCGGGGTTCTGGATAATATGCGTGTGTCAGAATTTGTCAGCAGGTTAATGTCAGACTGTCAGGAGGGGCCGGTTGCGGTAGGACTCAAGTGCAGACCAATGAATGTTCTTTTACCAGGATTTTGTTGGCGGCCACAGGGGCAACAGTCTTTGAACACCAGGAGGCAGGCACGTAGCCGGAATGGCAGGCGGAGGTCTTACCCGGGAAAGGCTGTCCGAGGGCAGACGATTATGAATGCTTCAGGTAAGAATCAGGTTCTAAACAGGCAGAATCCGGAAACACAAAATTCAACAATTTCAGTTGGCAGTAGTCACTATAGCAGGCTGGAACGACTCAGTTCAGGACTGGGACGAACAGGCAGAGAGTGTGAATCGAGGCAGGGTTTAAATGGACTGGGTAATGGGCGAGAACAGAAACAGGTGAGTGCTATTGAGGAGATAAGTGAGTAATTGGCGAAAGTCCAAATAGGGAAGGGGCTGGTTCAAAGCCCACATGGCCAGTTGAAAGGAGGTAGAATTTAAGGGCTGTCGTGGTCCAAAGATGTCAGCAAGAGCCGCTTTGACCCAATGTTCAGGGCGGATCCTTAACAGTACACCCCTCCCCACGGGCGTCTCCGGACGCCCTTCCTGCCGGTACGGGATGGCTTCTGTGAAAGTCCCTGATGAGAGAGGGATCCAGGATATCCCGAGCGGGACCCCAGCACCTCTCTTCGGGGCCATAGCCCTCCCAATCCACGAGATATTGCAGTCCACGGCCCCTGCGTCGAACGTCCAGTAATCGGTGCACAGTCAAGCCCTCCGAGCCAGCGATGAGACGGGGAGGGGGAGGGGGATTAGGAGCGGGTCAGAGGGTGTGGCAGACGAAGGGTTTAATCCTTGAAACATGGAAGGTAGGGCGAATCCTGCGAAGGGTAGGGGGTAGATCCAGACGCACCGCCGAAGGGCTGATCACCTTGGTGATGGGGAATGGTCCAATGTACCGTGGCGCCAGCTTGCGGGAGTCCACCATTAAGGGGATATTCCGCGAGGATAACCACACTTTCTGACCCTGGCGGTAACGGGGGGCCTGGATGCGATGACTGACTGCTTGCTGCTTCATTCTGGCCGTAGACTGAAGCAGCGCCTCTCGGGCTCGCCTCCAGGTCCGTGAACACCTCTGGACAAACGCTTCGGCTGAGGGAACTCCCACTTCCTCCTCCTGAGGTGCGAATAAGGGGGGTTGATAGCCAAGACAGCACTGGAACGGTGACAGACCTGATGAAGTAGAAGGCAAGGAATTGATGGCGTACTCGACCCAGGGAAGTTGCCGACTCCAAGAGGAAGACTCCCGAGACGTCACACAACGGAGCATCACCACCATCTGCTGATTAGCCCGCTCGGTCTGGCCATTACTCTGTGGATGAAAACCAGATGAGAGGTTAACCTTGATCCCGAGTAATTTGCAAAAAGCTCTCCAAAATTGGGAGGTAAATTGTGAACCACTGTCAGATACCAGTTCAACGGGAAGACTGTGAATACAGAAAACATGCCGCATCACCAGGTCGACAGTCTCCTTGGCCGAGGGCAGCCTGAGAAGGGGCACTAAGTGGACCGATTTGGAAAAACGATCCACTATGGTAAGAATGGTGGTGTTACCGTCAGACGGGTGAGACCGGTGACAAAGTCCAGTGCAATGTGTGACCAAGGCCTTCTAGGGACAGGTAGGGATTGCAGGAGACCAGTGGGTGGTTGGCTGGAGATCTTGTTCTGTGCAAAATTTGGCCAGGCAGAAACGAAGCATTCAGCGTCGTTTCTCAGGGATTGCCACCAAAACTTCGACTGATGTAAGTCGTCGTGCGTCTGATGCCAGGGTGACATGCCAGTCTGGAGGTGTGTCCCCACTGGAGAACCTGGGATCGGACAGACTGGGGGACATACAATAGGTTAGCGACTCACCCTGTTGGGCCGACCGGACCACAGATTCAATCTCCCACTGTGCTGCGGCGACCGGACATTGCTTGGCGAGAACGGCCGTAACCTTGGGTGCCTCGCCGGTTGTGCGAAACTGCCTGGAGAGCGCGTCAGGCCTGCCGTTCTTAGAGCCAGGGCGGTAGGTCAGGCTGAACCGAAAACGGGCAAAAAACAGGGACCACCGAGCCTGGCGGGAATTGAGGCGTTTGGCGGAACAGATATATTACAGGTCCTTGTGATCCGTCCAGACTAGAAAAGGGGTAGTCGTTCCCTCAAGCCAATGCCGCCATTCCTCAAGAGCAAGTTTAACCGCCAACAACTCCCTATCGCCGATGTCATAGTTGCGTTCGACGGGCGAACATTTGTGGGAGAAAAAGGCGCACGGGTGTCCTTTGTCGTCCTCTGCTGAACGCTGTGACAGGGTAGCCCCAACTCCTACGTCAGAGGCATCCGTCTCTACTATCAACTGCCTGGTTGGATCGGCCTGAAGGAGAATAGGGGTCCTGGTGAAACGAGCCGTTAGATCAGAAAAGGCTTTCTCGGCCGCTGGATTCCAGGCGAACTTCGACTTGGAGGAGGTTAGGGGAGTCACCGGGATGCCGAAGTTTCGAATGAATCAGCGATAGAAGTAGGCAAACCCAAGAAAGAGTTGGACCCCCTGTCGAGAGGCGGGTTGTGGCCACTCCTCTATCGCCTTGATCTTCTGAGGGTCCCTCTGGATCTTTCCAGCGCTGATCACATATCCCAGGAACGAAGATGAACTCCGGTGAAATTCACACTTCAAAGGCTTCACAAATAACTGGTTCTCCAGGAGTCGTTGGAGTACCCGGTGGACGTGCTGGATGTTTTCGGAGAGGGACCTAGAAAATATCAGAATGTCATCCAGGTCTACGAATACAAATTGGTTCAGCATGTCCCGGAGGACGTCATTCTCCAGAGACTGGAACACAGCAGGACCATTGCAGAGTCCGAAAGGCATCACCAAATATTCATAGTGCCCGAAGGCTTATTGAACGCGGTCTTCCACTCATCCCCTTCCCTTATGCTGACCAAATGGTAAGCGTTGCGGAGGTCGAACTTGGAAAAGATAGACGCACCATGGAGCAATTCAAAGGCAGATGACATAAGCGGAAGAGGATAGCGGTTCTTAATGGTGACCTCATTGAGACCTCTATAGTCCACGCAAGGGCGAAAGGACCCGTCCTTTTCGGCTACAAAGAACCCTGCGCCTGCTGGGGAGGAAGAGGGACGGATAATTCCTGCAGCCAGGGACTCCTGGATATACTTGTCCATCGCCGCCCTTTCAGGGGGAGACAGGGAATACAGACGGCCCCTAGGTGGCGAGGTTCCCGGAAGGAGATCAATACAGCAATCATAGGGGCGATGCGCGGGTAAGGTGGTGGCCCGAGTCTTGCTGAATACCAGCTTTAGGTCCCGGTATTCTGGGGGTACAGAGGGCAGATCGGGAAACTCTTCTGTAGGCAGAGGAGCCAGACTTGGGGTAGAATGAGCAACATGCAGACAATGATTTAGGCAGAAGGGACTCCAGCTTAACAATCTGTTATTCGACCAATCGATGTGTGGACTGTGCAGAGCTAGCCATGGGTGACCTAACACAACTTCAGCTGTGGGGAAGTCGATCACATGAAAGATAATACTCTCTTGATGATTACCAGAAATGAGGAGACTCACCGGAGTTGTAGAGTGGGTAATCAAGGCCATTTTCACCCCGGATAAGCCTCTGGTCTCCAGGGGTTGCTTTAGACGGGAGAGTGGCATCCCGAGTTTGGCCACCAAATTGGAACTGATAAAGTTTCCCTCAGCCCCGGAGTCGATGAAGACTGAGACGGTATGTCTCCTCCCTTCAGCCATTATCAAAGCGGGTAGCAGGGTCCGCGTGATGGGGGACCGGGAAAAGGAAACTTTGTTCGTCCTTAGTCCCCTCTTTACGAACGAGCGCTGTCTTTTACAGGACAACTGGATACAGTGATCATCCTGACCACAATACAGACAAGAGTTGGTCCGGAGTCTCCTCCTTCGCTCCGAAGGAGACAGACAGACACGTTCAATCTGCATGGGTTCCGTTGGGCTGGATGGGGGTGATTGAGGATTCGGAGAAGGAGACGTGGGTGCGGGCTGGAAGAATATCAGACGTCCCCTGGTGGTTCTTCGGGAACCCCGGATCTCACGCTCCCGCTGACAATGTTGTATGCGGCTATCAATTTTAATGGCCAAATCGACCAGCTCTTGGAAGACGGTAGGCAGGTCACGAGCAGCTAGTTCATCCTTAACCTCCTCGCTCAATCCATAGAGGAACACGTCAGATTGGGCTTCCGAATCCCAGTGGGTAGTGGCGGCTAGCGTGCGGAACTCAATGGTGTAGTCCGAAACAGAGTGATTACCCTGACGAATCCGCAACATTTCCCTCACTGTATCTCGCCCCTGCTGGGAGCGGTCAAAGACTCTCTTCATCTGCTCACAAAAGTCTTCAAACGTGTGGCAAAAAGGGGCTCTGCTGTCCCACCCGGCCGTACCCCACTCTCTTCCTCTTCCCGACAGCAACGTGATCACATAGGTAATACGGGATCGAGCAGTGGGAATGGTAGCGGGCTGCGGCTCAAAAATCAACGAGCATTGGGACAGGAAGGATCTGCAGGTGCCTGGTTTACCATTGTAAGTTTCGGGTGGAGTTCAACGGGGCTCTCGGGCTGGGAGGGTTGGAGTCTGTGGGGCTGATGTTGCCGCAACAGGAGGGTTAAGTCTCAGCGCTAGCTGAATCTGCTGTAGCTGGGAGGCCATACTGCTCAGAGAGGCGGAGAAGGCTTCCATCGACTGGGTGACAGAGGCGAACTGCGCTTCGTGTCTCCCTAAAAAGACTCCCTGTCAGGAAAGGGCCTCACGTACCTGGTTGGGGTCTGCTGAGTCCATATGTCCAGTTCGTTCTGTCAGGCGGGGCCGGTTGCGGTAGGACTCAAGTACAGACCAATGAATGTTCTTTTACCAGGATTTTATTAGCGGCCACAGGAGCAACAGTCTTTCAACACCAGGAGACAGGCACGAAGCCGGAATGGCAGGCGGAGGTCTTACCCGGGAAAGGCTGTCCGGCGAGGGCAGACGATTACGGGTGCTTCACACAAGAATCAAGTTCCAAACAGGCAGAATCCGGAAACAGAATTCAACAATTTCCGTTGGCAGTAGTCACTATCGCAGGCTGGAACGACTCAGTTCAGGACTGGGACGAACAGGCAGAGAGTATGAGTCGAGGCAGGGTTTAAGTGGACCGGGTAATGAGCGAGAACAGAAACGGGTGGATGTTATTGAGGAGATAAGTGAGTAATTGGCGAGAGTCCAATTAGGGAAGGGTCTGGTTCAAAGCCCACATGGCCAGGTGAAAAAAGGTAGAATTTAAGGGCTGTCGTGGTCCAGAGTTATCAGCAGAGTCCCTTTGACCCAGTGTTCAGGGCGGATCCTTAATAGGAACCTGTCTGCTCAGATCCCGGGAGGTCTCCTATGGATGGACATGAGTGGTGAACTTGATCTTCTATAGTGACCATTTCTTCATTTTTCTGGATTGTGTTTTCATTTAACTTTAGTGCTATGTACTTCTTATTAGTTTTACATATGCTGTCATGGAGTGCTGAATCCTGGTTTCGTTGTAGAAAGTATATCCTGGGGAGATATTTTACTTGACCCCACTCCATTCCGATGTTCACCCATGACCTACCACCTTGTACTTCTTCCTCCGCTCTCCACTCTACATTCCTTACTTCGTCTTTGCATCATTTTTTTCCACAAAAATGCCAATACTTCAAGAGCATCGGAGACAGAAGTGAGTATACTGTAGACGTTATTACTAAGGAGAAAATGTGCTTTGGAAACTGAAAGGTCTGAAGGTAGATAAGTCTCCCGGACAGATGGTGAACACCCCAGGCTTCAGAAAGAGGTAGCTGAAGAGTTTGTGCAGACATTACAGCCAGAGAGCACTACAGCACAGAATAATGCCATTCGGTCAATCTAGTCTGTTCCAATCCGTCTATCTGGCAAGTTCCAGCAACTTCCACTGGGACCATATTCCCCCATACTCCTCGCACCATGAACCCATCCAAACTTCTTTTACATGTTGAAATCGAACCTGCCACTTGCTCTGGCAGCCCAGTCCACAATCTCATCGCCTCTGAGTGAAGAAGTCCCCCCTCATTTTTCTCTTTAGGAATGTGTAATGACCTTTCAAGAATCACTAGATTTGGGAATGGGTCTGACGAACTACAAAGTTGTAAATATCACTCCATTCTTTAAGAAGCGAAGGAGGCAGAAGAAAGGAAATCATAGGACATTTCGACTGACCTTAGTGGTTGGGATGATCTTAGAGTCCATTAACGATGATTTTTCGGTGGAAGAGCATGATAAAGTAGGGCAACGTCAGCATAGTTTCCCTCAGAGGAAATCTTGCCTGACAAATCTGTTGGAATTCTTTGATGAAATAACAGGCAGGATAGAGAAAAGAGAAGCAGTGGATGTTGTTTGTTTGAATTTTCAGATGGTCTTTTTCAAGATGCTGCACATGAGGCTGCTTAACAATACCACAATTAGGGTATTACAGGAAAGATACTGGCATGAATGAAGATTGGTTTACTAGCGGGAGGCAAAGAGTGAGAACAATGCAAAGTTGTTATATTTGCTGCCGGTAAATAATGGCGTTCTGCTGGGGTCGGTATTGAGACCGATCCTTTTCATGTTAGATTTCGATGATTCTTTGAGAGAATTGATGGCTTGGTTACCAACTTTGCAGTTGATATGAAGGTAGGTGCCGGGCAGGTGGCTTAGAGTAAAACTGGTGTCTGCAAAAGGACTCAGACAGGTTTGGAGAAGAGGCAATAAAGTGGGAGATGGAATACACTGTAGGGACTGTGGTCTACTGTCTGGTACTCAAGTTCTCTCAGCATAACGTTGGACGAACGTTATTAGAAAAACACTGCGATACAATATGGGTTTCATTTTGTTACATTCAAAAATGTTATTTTAGTACTACAAGTACATTTCCACAGTGGTGGAGAAGTGCCCAATCGCCCCTCGCCAACTATAAAATCCCTTCCAACTCCTACATCACTCCTCATTTCTGTGAACCCCTCCGACCCCGACAGCACTCGCCATCTCTGCAAAACCCTCTACAATCCGCCCTGGTACATTCAGGTGACAGCTGACACGATGAAGACACTGCCCGTGCCATATGGCAGGGTTCATAAAACACCATCAGACTTCCTGTTTGTAAACCTAGCGATTTGCATGGTTATCTTGACTAAACCTCTTCCCACATTACCTCCTGAAACAAAAGAACTATTGTCTTTTCTCAATTCCTTTGTCCCCGCTATATATGTTCACAGGATGCGGTTTACCTTTCCGGGACACCAGAGATGGTCTCTTCCTTCATAGAGTGGGTTTTCCTTCCTCCACCATTGATGCTGATCTCAGTCCAATCGGTTCTATTTCCTGAAAATCCGCCGTCACTTCATCTTACCGTCCCCTTAACATTGGCAGAGTCCTTCTTGTCCTTACTTGCAAACCCAGTAAACATCGGTGGCAGACGCTTCAGGTTAGAGTAATGAGCAGTGCCGAGATAATTAGGCCAGCTCCTTTGGCAATGGGAATTACGGGCATGACCAGGAAATATGGGTAGACTTGTCCAAGTATAGTCAGCCTGGATCAAGCTAGTTCCCTGTGCATTGTGGGGATCATGTCAGTCTCCCAGCCTCCCGGACGGCCATATCTGCACATGCTGTATGGAGCTGTAGCTCCTATTGGACCGCGTTAGGGAACTGTGGCTGCAGCTCGATGACCTTAGACTGGTAAGGGAGAGCGAGTAGGTGATAGAAAGGAGTTATAAGGAGTGAAAGGAATTGGTCACACCGGGGCCACGGGAGACAGATAAGTGGGTAACAGTCACGAGAGTGAAGGGGAACAGTCAGGGACTAAAAAGTCCTGTTTGAGTACTGGTGGGGGTGGTGGTGGTTGAACAGTCTACCTGGGGGAAGCATCAGTGTCCGTGCCTCTGGCGCCGAGTCCGGTTCTATGGTTCAGAAGTGTAGGAAAGGGAAAAGGAAGGCAGTAGTGTTGGGGGACTCTCTAGTTAAGGTAAGAAAGAAACGCAGGAAAGAAACTCGGATGGTATTTGCCTCCCAGGTGCCAGGGTCCGGGATGCTTCTGATTGCGTCCACAATATCTTGCAGTGGGAGGGAGAACAGCCAGAGGTCGTGGTACATATTGGTACCAATGACACCGGTAGGAAAAGGGAAGAGGTCCTGAAAACAGACTACAGGGAATTAGGGAGGAAGTTGAGAAGCAGGGCCGCAAAGGTAGTAATCTCGGGATTACTGCCTGTGCCACGTGACAGTTAGTATAGGAATGGAATGAGGTGAAGGTTAAATGCGTGACTGAGGGATTGCAGCAGGGGGCAGGGATTCAGATTTCTGGATAATTAAGACTTCTTTTGGGGCAGATGTGCCCTGTACAAAAAGGATGTATTGCTCTTGAATCCCAGGGGGAGCAATATCCTATTTTGGAGATTTGCTAACGCTACTGGGGTGTGTTTAAACTGGAATTGCTGGGAGGTGGGAACTGCGGAAGAGGCGGTTGGCTCAGAAGTAGAGGAAGCTTGGAGACAGTGTGTGAGGGAGGACAGGCAGGTGATAGAGACACGCTCAGACCGACAGTTTGAGATGTGTCTGTTTTAACGTAAGGAGTATTGTGAATGAAGCAGTTGATCTTAGGGCGTGGATCAGACCTTGGAGCTATGATGTCGTGGTCATTACAGAGAATTGAATTGCTCGGGAACAGGAAAGTGCCGGGTTTTATATGGTTCAGAAATGACAGGGAGAGAGGCAAAAGAGGTGGGGCGTGGCACTGTTGATCAGAGATAGTATCAAGCCTGCAGAAAATGTGGAGCGATTGTCTATCGAGACTCTATGGGTGGACGTTAGGAACAGGAAGGGGTCAATAACAGTACTGGGTGTTTTCTTTTTTATAGGCCGCTCAGTAGTAACAGGATATCGAGGAGCAGATAGGGAAACTGATCGTGGCAAGGTATATAAATAACAGTTGTCCTGGTGGGAGATTTTAATTTCACAAATATAAATTGACATCTCCTTAGAACAATTGTGTTAGCTGGGGTGGTGTTTGTTAGGTGTGGAGTTCTTCTTCGGTACGTTCCAATGAGACAGGGAAGTTATGGTAGGGTTTGGGCGCGAAGTAAGTTTGCCCGTCGACCTCTGTTTTGAGATTGGCAAGGAAGATCTACCGCAGAAGACATCTGAAGTATGTGTCCCAGATGAGAAGGGAGCTGAAAAAGGCTTATGAATCAGCTGAGTTCTCGGCTACTAAGCCGAATCAAAGAAATAACAGGAAGTATGATCAAAAAGTTAGGTTCTCCTAACTCATGCCTGGAGACTGAGTACTCATAAAGATCTGGGGCTACCTGGGAAGCATAAGGTGGCTGACCGCTGGGTGTTACGCCCTATGTAATGGAGACTCAGGTGTCAAACGTACCAGTGTTTTGCGCGATACCAGAGAATGGGAATGGACCTGTCAGGGTTCTGCATTGGAAGCATCTTCTACCTCTGAAGCAAGAGGTGCGAGTTAACCCAGAGCCTGGCCTGGACCCTACACCTAGTAAGAGGACTCTGCGGCACGGTGGACAGACTGAAGGATCCGGAGGATGAGGAAAAGGGGTTGTGGTATATGCTGCCTTTCGCCAACTCCCCAGAAAGTGAGGAAGAGATTCCTTACCTTTCCCATGCTGAGGCAGGCGACCTGGCTGTGGGAGGGGGGGAGGTTGTGGCATTAGCAGTGCTCAGACAGGCTTGCAGCTGGACCAGGAAGGGGGTGTAGGCTCCACTGTAACTGTGTATGAAGCTGAGCAGAGGGATCCGGTTTGCAGGAAGGCACGAGTGACAGACCGGGGGAAGCCTCGTCATGTACATCAGAGGTGTCCCAATGAGTGTCTGAAACTGAAGGAATAGTTGATGGGACAAGGAGGTCTCAAAGAATCAGGAGACCCCCAGATAGGCTTGCCTATGTAGCACCAGGGGAACAGAGTGCTACGACTATCCCACTAGGGAGATATGTCACTACCCTTTACAAGTGGATTGGAGTTGCTGACATCACGAAATTCCATTGAAAGAGGTGTTAATAATCTGAGATGACAAATTATTTCCAAGTCATGAGGACATGACTATTTTGTTGTGTGGAGAGTGTAATGCCCCGGTTCCTAGTTTTACTGTTATACTGTACATGTTTCATATTGGCTGTTCTGCAAAAGCAGCTTGTATTCAGCTCGTTTGGCTTGTGGTTGAGCATAAGAGATGAGGAGACGAGTGCACCATCCAATTCGGATGGTTGAATTAAGGGGAAGTTTCTCTGGTGAGGGACGCTAAGGTTGGGCTTGGGTTTTGTTCTGCGGGGGATGGGGAGATAAGACGCTGTAGAGAACCGGTTCCGACGGCAGAGCCGTTTGTTCGAGATGGGTTGCGAGCGACGTTCGGAAGGTGGTGTGAGCTTTGGGGTTGACCGAGGGCCCAGCGCGTGATTGACAGAGAAGTTCCAGATGAGTTCCAACTTGTGCATATTTGACTGTTAATTTGGATTGGGCAGTTTATTTTTGTTATTCTTTACTAACCTTCAGGTTAAGTCAAGATTCATAAGTATAATTCCTTTAATCGTATGCAGTGTACAGTCTGTTAGTGGTGACAGGATAGCAAATTACACAGCATCCACAAAAACCGGGGTTTGAGGTGGGCTCGAGCCGTCTCAATCTCACGAGTTCGGTGGGAATTGAGCGTGCTTTCCTTAGACTTACGCAGCCAAGGAAACCGGGGTGTTTCACCAGTATATCAGTGCATGTGGGCAGGCACATAAAGATCAGAACTTAAACGGAATAGGGAATTAAAGTGGCAGGAACAAAGACGTCGACGATAAGCAGGAGCGGTATCTCATCCGCCTGTCGTTTGTCCAACACACAGGTGACGTGTCTTTAAACGTTCCATGAAGCACACAGAATTAACAGATGTACCACTCAATTACTGTTTTCTCTGGATGGAGTGAAAAAAAAAACAAACTGTATGAACATAGACTATTGATATTTACAGCAGTTTACAGGCCCTTCGGCCCACAGCAGAGAGACCTACTCTAGAGACTGCCAAGAATTTCACTAGCGCTTCGCCCGCTATTTTGCTCAGCTCCGGGTACCTGGATCACAGAGGACGGGCCTCATCCAGGACCAGGATGTAATGGTGGCGAGGGCCGAATAGTTCAGAAAATCAGGTAAAAATGTTCCCTTCAAAATGCTGAAAGACGTGGAGTGGCAGAAAAATATAAAAAAGAGTTGTGAAGGTTGGTGGAATCGTGCTGACTCGTAGAAATTGAAGAGCATGACGATCAGGACAATCACACCTGAATTCGGGAGAGGTGTGGGGAGAATATGCAGAGTAAATATTTGAGATGTAGAAAGAAATTTCTGTCCATTGGCAGAGGGAGAGAACTTTAGAGAAACCTGTGTGGAAGGTTACAACATTGGAAAAATACACCAGAGACGTGGAAACTGTAAGAATGGAATATAGCTTCAAATGAGGAGTATGACGGTGGGGAAGGGATGCAGGAGGACGAAGCCGAGAAGATCAGTGGAGTGAATACATGAGTCAGAAATGAACTGAATCAAACATCCACACTGAAGACAGGATACAGAAGAAAGGACACAGAGAGAATTTTCCCCAGGTGAGGAGTTAGGAAACGCGAAAATTTGGAAATGTGACGGGGAAAGTACTCTTCAGCTAATGTAGTGAACATTCGCAACATTTCATCCGAAGTTCCGCGGACGCTCAGTCTTTGAAATACTTCATAATATTCCTTTCTTTTATATGTATCAATGAGATTAGATGCTGAAAATGGGGAAAAAACACTTTTTCGTGGGAAAACATTAGCCGTGATAATGCCTCATTACGGAATAGCTTCTGCATGTATTTCATATGTCCATCCGGATTTCCGCGAATTTTTCGCAGTGTGATCGCTTTTCCCCAGTTATTACCCAGGAGGCTATGCTCTATTTGCCTCATTTCGTTCTCGGGGAAGGCTGTCATTTCTGTGTCCTTTGTCATATGGCTTGGGGAATTTTGGTGGGTGAGTTTTTGTCGGGAAGCGGATCTCGCCCAGTTTTCCACTGAGCCAATGCCCAAATATGGAAGGAAAAGACAGGTTACTGAGCGGACGGATGTTACTGCGGAATTTTCACCTCAGGTAGCTGAAGGATGGATGTCCGCGGTGGAGGGAGGGCCATGCGGGAATGACTGAAAGAGCGCTGAACTCTGGGATCATGGGACTGATTTGGAAGGGACTTTGGAGTGATTTCCATACAAGTGCATAAATTATAAACTCAGCGTTCTTAATTCAGCTGTGCGGTTAGACATGTAAACATCAGTCTTCAATTTATTCCCCAAACTCCGTTTACAGTTTGTGGCTCCATAAATGTATTTTTCTCCCTTCTTCACCGATTCCACATCGCTCCCCTTATCACTTAATTTCTTGAATATTGAGATCAGTTCTCTTTATATCGGTGTGGGAATGCATTGGGGGAAAATTCCTTTTAATAAAATTGATGTATATACAGCCTGGAAGGTAGTTCATCTCAGCGAATAAAGAGTCAGTGTGGTCTTGTGACGGGAACGTCATGTCTAACGAATATGACTGTGATTTCAAAGGAATAATCTAGACGATTTAACGAAGCAGGAAGGTAAATGGAGTTTGGATGGACTTCAGTAATGTTTCTAAGAAGGCTCCCATGGCAGATACAAGGACGCCGAGATGAGTTGGCAAACCTGTCACAATATTAGCTCGGTAAATGGATGCAAATGATAATGTGCGAGTGTCTCTCTCTTCCCGGACGCCGGCAATAAGCGGCGAGTGTAGATTTGCTGCTGGGTCCTTTATAGATTGCAAAACATTATGTGAAACAAAATGTGACTTAATGTACTTTGTGAAATAAAATTCTGGGAGGACATAGAGACCTTTGTAGGGTCGCTTTTAGTTGTAACCTTGCAATGCTAGGTCATACCTCTCTGAATGCAGTGGGACAAGTGGATAGCACAAGGGGTTTTTGTTATACATGCATTGTTCACAGAGGCTTTGAGTGGAAGAATTCCGACTCGGTCTTACAGCTGTACGGAGCACTGGTCAGAGCAGATTGACAGCAACGGGTGCAATTCTGATTCCCACGCCATGTGAAGGATTTTGTAAGAACTGAGTGATGGTAGATCAAAATTCACCAAATTGTTTCTTGGACTATGGGGAAGGGGATAAACAATAAGGAGAAGTTTGATTGTTCCAAATAGAAAATGAAGTGAAGATTCCTTGTAGAAGTTTTTCAATTAGGAGGAGGTGTATATTGTACAGATAGCCAACAGCTTTGTCTTTTCCTACGTCAGCAGTGGCTGAAACTACAGGCACATGCATACACAGATCTGAAGACATTCTCTTTTCACCCAGTGCTGCGTGCTGGATGCAGGTGACAATAAAATAATGGAAAAGTGTCTGGATAGCCCTTGGTAAACAAAGGTAGGGAGTGATACGGGCTATATTATGGCTCTGGGGATTGGCATAGTTCGCTGTAGTCGAGCTGGGGCAGAATCCATGCAATATTGATCCCCCGCTGCAATCTACAAGAAGGTGGCTCTGTCACAGCGTTGACCGCAGCGAATCTCCACTGTCAATATAAAAGTCATTGTGATTGTTCCAGCATTACCCGAGTTACCCTGCGGCCAAATAAGCCCTGAGTGTCAACGCAGCTGTGAAACGGTACGAGTGAATGAAACCAACTGAGCGATCAGATACCGGGAATGACGTCACGGCTGTCAAAGATGCTCCTGCATGGAAATGAAGTTGAGTGTTATTTTATTCCAAGTCAATTTAATAGCGAGACCCATTATACTTAAACACATAAAACCCAGATATACATCGCGACCCAGTGACGGATGCCCGATGCGGAGAATTAGTGGTTAATGAACGTTCAACCTTTAGGAACACGTGCTTTGCTTTACCTGTGCTTTTTAATCAATATTAAAAACAAAGTCCAAGGAGATTTTAACACCAGCAGCATTTCGTCTCTAAACTGAGCCTGGGTCGCTGTACAAATGCAGGTGTTCGTGCAGGAACTCAGGTACATGAGCATGTAGCCGGCTTCAGTGGCGACGTATGCAGAGTCGGTGTAATCGCCGTCGTAATGCGCGGTTCCTGTGAGTCGGATGGTCAGAAAGGTCACGGCGGCCGTCAGCCACAACAGAATGAAACTGCCGGACACACTGAAGAGTAAAATGATGGATATCCGGCGGCTTTCCATCTCCGGATCCTTCTGCGCTTGACCGCGCAGTCCGCGGCGCACTTTACTGGCTAATAAACTGTCAGACAGTTAAACAGGGCTATCAGAACAAAAGGTAATATAACAGAAGCTTGGAGACAGTGTCTGAGGCAGGACAGGCAGGTGATAGAGAATGGACACGCTCAGACCGACATTTCAGATGTGTCTGTTTTAAAGAAAGGAGTATTGTGAACGAAGCGGTTGAGCTTAGGGCGTGGTTCAGAACTTGGAGCTATGATGTAGTGGTCATTACAGAGACTTGGATGGCTCAAGGGCAGGAAAGTACCGGGTTTTAGATGTTTCAGAAAGGACAGCGAGCGAGGCAAAAGAAGTGGGGCGTGGCACTGTTGATCAGAGATAGTGTCAAGCCTGCAGCAAAGGTGGACGTCATGGAGTGGTTGTCTACGGAGACTCTGTGGGTGGACGTTAGGAACAGGAAGGGGTCAATAACTGTACTGGGTGTGTTTATTATAGGCCGCCCAGTAGTAACAGGGATATCGAGGAGCAGATCGGGAAACAGATCGTGGAAAGGTATAAATACAACAGTTGTCATCGTGGGAAATTTTAATTTCACGAATATCAGTTGGCATCTCTCTAGAGCAGGTGGTGTAGATGGGTAGAGTTTGTTAGGTGTGGAGTTCTCCTTCGGTACGTTCCGATGAGACAGGGAAGTTATGGTAGGGTTTGGACGCGATGAGAGCTTGCAAGTCAACCTCTGTTTTCAGACTGGCAAGGAAGATCTACTGCAGAAATCATCTAATATATGTGTCCGATATGAGAAGGGAGCTGAAAAAGGCTTATGAATTACCTGAGATCTCGGCTGCTAAGAGGAATCAAAGAAATAAGAGGAGGTATGATAAAAAAATTATGTTCTCCTAATGCATGTCTGGAGACCGAGTACTCATAAAGAATCTGGGGCTACCTGGGAAGCACAAGTTGGCTGACCGCTGGAAGTTACGCACTATCGGGATTCTGCATCAGAAGCACCTTCTACCTCTGGAGCAAGAGGTGCGTGTTAACCCAGAGCCTGACCTGGACCCTACACTTAGTCAGAGTATTCTGCCGCAACGTGGAGAGACTGAAGGACCCGGAGGATGAGGAAAAGGGGCTGTGGGATATGCTGCCTTTCGCCAACTCCCCAAAATGTGAGGAAGAGATTCCCAACCTTTCCCACACTGAGGCAGGTAACCTGGGTGTGATGGGGGGGGGGGGGGGGATTAGCAGTGCTCAGACAGGCTTGCAGCTGGACCAGGAAGCGGATGTAGGCTCCAAGTAACTGGGGATGAAGCTGAACAGAGGGTTCCGGTTTGCAGGAAGACAGGATTGATAGACCGGGGGAAGCCTCGTCATGTAAACCAGAGGTGTCCCAAGGAGAGTCGGAAACTGAAGGAGTAGTTGATGGGATAAGGAGGTCTCAAAGAATCAGGAGACTCTCAGGTAGGCTTTCCTATGTAGCACCGGGGGAACAGAGTGCTGCGAATATCCCACTAGGGAGATATGTCACTACACTTTACAAATGGATTGGAGTTGCTGACGTCACGAAATTCCCTTGACAGCGGTGTTATCAATCTAGGATGGCAAATTATTTCCAACTCATGAGGACATGACTATTTTGGTTGGGGGAGACTGTAATGGCCAGGTTCTTACTGTTACTGTTATGCTGTATGCGTTTCATATTGGCAGTTCTGTAAAAGCAGCTTGTTTTCAGCTTGTTTGGCTGGTGGTTGAACATAAGAGATGAGGAGACGTGCGCTATCAAATTCGGATGGTTGAATTAAGGGGATGTTTCTCTGGTGAGGGACACTAATGTTGGTCTTGGGCTTTTGTTCCAGAGGAGATGAGGAGAGAAGACGCTAGGAAGGACCATACGCTCCAAGTGGGAGAACCGTTTGTTCGAGATGGATTGCGAGCGACTTTCGGAAGGTGGTGTGAGCTTTCACGTTGACCGAGCACCCAGCGTGTGAGTGACAGAGAAGTTTCAGATGAGCTCCAGCTCGTGCAATATGACTGTTTAATTTGGAGTGGGCTTTTTATTTTTCTATTCTTTATTTACCTTTTAATTAAGTTCAGATTCATAATTTCGTTAATCGTATGCAGTATATAGTCTCTTATTTCTTGGCACTAATTTGTAACAGAGTAGCAAATTACACCGCATTCACACAAACCGGCGATTGGGGTGGGATCAAACCGTCTCAATCTCACGAGTTTGGGGGGAATTGAGAGTGTCTTCCTTTGACTTATGCAGCCAAGGAAACCAGAGTGTTTCACCTATATATCAGTGCATGCGCACAGACAGACAAAGGTCTGTTCTTTTAAAAGGAATAGGGAATTAAAGTGCCAGGAACAAAAAATATCGACGATAAGGAGGAGCCGTTGCTCATCCGCCTGTCGTTTTTACAAAGCACAGGCGAAGTGTCTTTAAATTTTCAATGAAGGACACAAAAGTAATAGATGTACCACTCCATCACTGTTTCCTCTCGATGGAGAGAAAAACTCCATGAACAGAAAATATAGAAATTTGAAGCGTATTGCAGGCCCTTCGGCCCACAATGTTGTGCTGACCATGTAACCTACTCCAGAGATTGCCTAGAATTTCCCTAGCGCACATCGCTCTATTTTGCTAAGCTCCATGCCTCATTCAGGACCAGGACATAATGGTGGCGAGGGTCGAACAGTTCAGAAATCAGGTAAAGAATTGTCTCTCAAAATGCAGAAAGAGATGGAGTGGAAGCGAAATGAAAAGGAGTTGTGAAGGTTGGTAGAATCTTGCTGACTAATAGAAATTGAAGAGCATGAAGACCAGGCCAATATCACCGTGCTGAATTCTGAAGAG
Source organism: Hemitrygon akajei (assembly GCF_048418815.1). Classification (NCBI taxonomy): domain Eukaryota; kingdom Metazoa; phylum Chordata; class Chondrichthyes; order Myliobatiformes; family Dasyatidae; genus Hemitrygon; species Hemitrygon akajei. The sequence continues at coordinate 480,426 of NW_027332046.1, read as the reverse complement.
GTGTGAGGAAAACATGCAGAGGAAATAATTGAGATGCAGAAAAGTATTTATGTACATTGGTGGAGGGACGGATCTTTAGAGAAACCTGTGTGGAGAATTTTCCAACATTGGGAAAGTACAACGGAGACATGGAAGCTGTGAGAATGGAATCAAGCTGCAAAGGAGGAGTATGATGGTGGGGAATGGATGCAGGATGCGGAGCTGAGGAGAACCATGGAGTGAATACAAGAGACAGAAAAGAACTGAATCGAACTTACACACTGCAGACAGGATACAATATAAAGGACGCAGCGGGATTTTCCCCCAGATGAGGAGTTACAAAAAGGGATAATTTGGAACTGTGACGGGGAGAATATCCTTCAGGAAACGTAGTGAACGTCTATGATTTTTCACCCGAACTTCTGCGGAAACCCAGTCTTTGAAATACTTCATAATAGGCATTTTTAATATCACGTCAATGAGATTAGAGGTGGAAAAAGCTAGAAATTCTTTGTAGGAAAATAGTAGCCGTAATGATGTCTCATTAAGCAATAGCTTCTGGTTATGTTTCATGTATCCACCCGGATTTCCGTCCATGTTCATAGTGTGATCACTATTCCCCAGATATTACCCAAGAGGCTATGCTCTGTTTACCTCGTTTCGTTCTCTTGGCACGCTTTCAGTTACGTGTACTTTAATTCTGCTTGGAGAATTATGGTGGGTGAGTTTTTGTTGTAATGCGTATCTAGCCCAATTCTCCACTGGAAAAATGCTCAAAAGTGGAAGGAATAGTCAGGCTACGGAGCTGACGGATGGTACTGGCGAAATTTCACTCGGTAGCTAAAGGTGGACGTCCGCGGTGGAGGGAGGGCTGTGCTGTCATGACTGAAAAAGCGCAGAACTGTGGATTCATGGGATGGATTTGGAGGGGACGCTGGAGTGATTTGGATACAAGTGCATGGCATGATAAACCCAGCGTTCTCGATTTAGTTGTGCCGTTATTGAGATCAGTTCTCTTTATATCGGTGTTGGAATGTCATGGGGGAAAATTCCGGTTAACAAAAGTTAAGTATATACAGTTCGGAAGGCCGTTCATCTAAGCGAATAAAGAGTCAGTATGGTCTTGTGCCGGGGGCGTCATGTCTCACAAAAGTGGCTGTGATTTTAAAGGAATAATCTCGACGAGTTAACGAAGCAGGAAGGTAGATAGAGTTTAGATGGAATTTAGTAATGTTTCTAAGAAGGTTCCCAGGACAGATACAGAGACGCCGAGATGAATTGGCAAACTAGTCACACAATGAGCTTGGTAAAAGGATGCAAATGGTACTGTGCGTGTGTGTCTCCCTCTCTCCCGGACGCCGGCAATAAGCGGTAGAATTGCTACTGGATCACTTGCTGTTTGTAAATCAGTATGTGAAACAAAATATGACTTAATGCACTTTGTGAAATAAAATTCCGGGGGAACATATAGACCTTTCCAGGGTCGATTTCAGTTATAACCTTGCAATGCTAGGTCATACCTCTCGGAATGCAGTGGAACAGTACAGCGAAAGTGTTTTTTGTTATTCCTGCATTGTTCACCGTGAGGCTTTGATTGGAAGAGTTCCGACTCGGTCTCACAGCTGTTCGGAGCACTGGTTAGAGCAGACTGAGAGCAACGGGTGCAATTCTGATTCCCACGCCATGGGAAGGATGTTGTAGGAACTGAGCAACGGTAGATCAAAATTCATCAGTTTGTTTTTGGTCTGTGGCGGGGGGCTTAACCATAAGGAGAAGTTTGATTGTTTCAAATAGAAAATGAAGTGAAGGGTCCTTGCCGAAATTTATACAATTAGGAGGAGGTGTATATTGTACAAATAGCCAACAGCTTTGTCTTTTCCTACGTCAGCAGTGGCTGAAACTACAGGCACCTGCATACACAGGTCGGAAGACATTCTTTTTCCGCCCAGTGCTGAGTGATTATGTCTACAGCAGACGTGCTGGATGCAGATGATAATAAAATAATGGAAACGTGTCTGGATAGCCATTGGTTAACAATGGTAGGGAGGGATACGGGATGTATTATGGCTCTGGGGATTGGCATAGTTCGCCATAGTCGAGCTGGGGCAGAATCTATGCAATATTGATCCCCCGCTGCAATCTACAAGAAGGTGGCTCTGTCACAGCGCTGACCGCAGCGAATCTCCACTGTCAGTATAAAAGCCATTGCAATTGCTCCAGCTTTACCCGAGTTATCCTGCGGCCAAATGTGCCCTGAGTGTCAACGCAGCTGTGAACCGGAACGAGTGAATGAAATCAACTGAGTGACCGGATACCGGGATTGCTGATGACGTCACGCTGTCAAGGACGCTCCTGCACGGAAATGGTGTTGAGTGTGATTTTATTTCAAGTCTACTTAATGGCGAGACCCATTATACCTAAACACATAAAACCCAGATGCACATCGCGACCCAATGACGGATGTCCGATGCGGAGAATTAGTTTTTTTTAATGAACTTTCAACCTTTAGGAACACGTGCTTTGTTTTACCTGTGCTTTTTAACTAATATTAAAAACAGAGTCCAAGGAGATTTTAACACCAGCCGCATTTCTTCTCTAAACTTAGTCTGCGTCGCTGTATAAATGCAGGTGTTCGTGCAGGAGCTCAGGTACATGAGCATGTAGCCGACTTCATTGGCGACATAGGCAGCCGAGTCGGTGTAATCGCCGTCGTAATGCACGGTTCCTGCGATTCGGGTGGTCGGAAAGCTTACGGCAACCGTCACCCACAACAGGATGAAACTGCCGGACACACTAAAGAGCAAAACGATGGATTTCCGGCGGCTTTCCATCTCCGGATCCTTCTGTGTTTGACTGCTGTGACCGCGCAGTCCGCGGCGCACTTTACTGGCTAATAAAATGCGCCTTACTGTCAGACAGTTAAACAGGGCTATCAGAACAAAAGGTAATATAACCGTTAAAATACTCTGCAGAAAAGAGAATGCAACTCCCACAAGAGACGTCATGAACCACGAGCTCGGCTGACAGCCCCGTTGAATACCGTTAACTATACGCACAGGTTTATACTCAAATAGATAAGGGACGCTCTGTAAATGCAACAGGAGCGGCACGGTTATAATGCTGGTAACAGCTGTCCTCTCTGTGCAATATTTCGCTTTCAGTTTCTGACAACAGATCGCTACAAACCGATCGACTGTGAACAGGACAGTGTACCAGACCGAGGTTTGCAGGCTGGTCGACATGAAGGACAGAAAGACCTTACAGGCGGATGTGTAGGACAGGAAGGATGTTGGAATCTGGTACATGACGATATGATAGCCGATTACACAGAACAACATCACCAGGAGATCTGCCATTGCCATGGCAAACATGTAGAGGGATATACATTTGGAAAGGCCGCAATTCCCACGGAAGAGGACCACCATTGTCAACAGGTTCGCTAGGGAAAGAAACACAAAGTGTGAATTACAAACAGGAGAAGCGTTCTCGGAGTCCAATGTGAAAATACTTTTCTGAGTGATCAGCATAATTACCGGGGAAATATATTCCAAGAGAAAATAAAAACTCCTCATTCAGTGAACTAAAAATGATCGAAGACGAACTGTGCATTTGCTGCTGGTTAAGTTGCTGGTGACATGCTCTCGATTTCCCTTGGCGATGTAACCGAGAGGGGGCAGCACTGCTGCTCATTCGCCATCACAAACCGGAAAAACAGAGATTACCATCTTCTCCCATACCTCCCTTGCGCCCTTCAGTCCCTAGCCGTGGGAGCTTCATTTCAATGGCTCTTACCCTTGTGGCCCCATTCAGGCACAAGCCGTAGGGAATCAGAGCCGTGACTGAGCTGAGCACAGTAGCTGTCGTAGGGTCGGCTGATGTGAACTCGACAGATTCCACTCAAAGGAACTTTCATAATTATTGAGCCAGTACTGGCCCGGAATAAGTGGGGTCACGCTCGCTGTCGGTCACCAGTTGCAGTGTGAAACCGATGCACTCGTTCCCTCCTTTTAATCAATGAATAGGAGCGGGGCCCAGTGAACAGAATCGGACTTCACTGACTGGTGAGTGTCATTGTCATTGACTTCATTGTCGCTCATACACAATCCAGCTTAAACTCGAATAGCTTCAGAAACGTCAAACAATAGATAAACTCCTCCACTTGGATATATTTGCCCTTTTACTCACATTCGTTATCATCTTGCAGGTGCAATTGGGAAAAATTATTTCAAATTCCTATCTAGACACCTCAGGCCTGTGCTTGTTATATGTAATATAATTTCCAACGTACGGGTAAGACATATTATTAAAGGTTTGATCAGAAAACCTAAAGTGGCGGGAAGAGAGAGAGAGAGAGAGATGAAGGAAGTAGAATTTAGCCAGCTACTCCTCTCTCTGTCCAATTATAACCAATTGGAGGGTGCTGTGTTCAGCGGCATTTGGTACAATCCACCATGTTCCCACAATTTGTACTGTTCCATTGTTCCTTCAAAAAAAAAGTTATGTCACAAAATACATTTCAATCCGTAACAATCCGTGGGTATCCAATTTACACCTGACAGCGGAGAGGATTCATTTCTCTGAATTTGCGTAGCATCGTCCGGGGTGAACTTTGGAGTTGGGGGGCCGCAGCGAACGTGATCCACCGGAGAAGTGCATCTCAGCAGCAGTAGTCTGCCGTGTCTCCGCGCTGGGTTGGTTTCGCTAGTACACGACACCTGGTGAAATGATGGTTAATAGAAGATCGTCCCTAACATTTCAGACAGAGGATGTGTCAACTTACCCGGAACACCGAAAGCTGCGAGAATAGGGTAAAATATAATCCTTACATGCCGGATTATTGGTAAAGCCATTTTTGGGTATTGTACAAAATGTGGCGCACCCCTAGCTCTGAGTGCCACTCGCGTTCTGAACTCGCTGCCCTTTTATACATTAATCTGTACCCCAATAATAAAAAAAACAACAGCAACAAAAGTTGCACAATAACTCGAGTTAGTTACAGTCAGTTAACAAACAAGGCACCATTTCAAATTCTGTGTTCTCTCGGCACCACAGGGAATACTTAAAGCTCAGTCCATAACACCGTCTAGTAAAATATACAATCAGAAATTTTTGAAAGCTGTTCCGCGCATTCCGGATTGAAATGCTAGTCACGACCTATCACCTATTTTATTTTTGTCTCCATATTCATTTTATTTAATATTAATTGTAAGACACCTCGCTCCATATTTCTCAAAGCAAATGTTAGCTCTTTGCGAGCTCACAATTTATCCTGGAACTCCATGTTATGAACACTACAGCGGGCTTGCACAGTCTTAGTTGCCCAGTAAATGTGTAGAACATTCCGATTTCATCACCTTATTCCAACTTCGCTCATACGTCTTCCGTCACGATGAACTCACCAGCCCGGTGTGCAGGCAAGAATGACAACGTCAGCACGAAATGTTTTGAAGTATCCCCTGCTTGTGACATTGAAGGCTAACAATCTCTGTAATATACCCTGTAACAAATATCACCAATACCAGACGTGCATCGGCTTTTCTGGCTCCGAAAAATGTCTCAGTCAATGATGGTGCATATTCCCATCATGATTTGTTTCCATCATCAGAATCGGAATCACCCTTAGGATCTCTGGTAAATATCGTGAAATGTGTTACTTTACGACAGTATTACAGTGCAATACGTCCAAAAATGTTACAGTAATAATGTCACCCTAAGAAATAATTAAACAAGAGAGATAGCGCAAAAAGAACACAAAATAGTGACGTAGCTTTCATGGGTACAAGAATCGTTTCGAAAGCTGAGGCCTGACGGGAAGAAGCTGAGCTGGGACATGAAGAGGCTTGGCGAGCATTTCAGAGATACTGACGGCAGCTCCCTGAGCATTAGCATAGCTATGAGCAAAGATGAGAACGGGAAATGTGGTTAAGTGTTTAATTTGGAGGAGTGTCCATCTCGATGCCATTTGTCAGGAACCTGGGAACGAAAACTTGGAACGGGATGTGTTCAGGAAAATGCTCAACAGAAATGTGGGCATCGGTCAGGGAGCTCTTGCTTGGTTTTCAGGGTGGGATTGTTCCACCGAGGCAGGGACAGGATGGTAAGGTGAAGGAATCATGGCTGTGACGAGATGTGAAATATCCATTCCTGGGGAAGAAAGAAGCATACTTAAGATTTAAGGCTAAAAGATCAGAGAGAGCTCTGGAGAGTTAGAAAGTCGCCAAGAAGGATACAAAGAATGGATATGAGCTTGGAGGGGCTGGAAAAAAATGTGGCGAGTAGTATGAATGATCTTCCCTTTTCTTTGTCCACTCCAGTCGTTTCTACACGTATGTGAAGAACAGGAGGGTAACGGCGCTACTGAATAGTTTGCTTCAACATCGGCCATTGCACAGTTTCCAAACAGGTTTTATGCCATGGACCAAACCCATTCGGCAAGGGCTCCGTAGACGCCGATTAGGAACCTCAGAGGGATATTGAGGAATGTGATGTAGGCGTGAACGGGCTGATATGCTGGATTATGTCAAAGTTTAGAAGGAAGATGCGTTGGACATTTTGATGAGCATCAAGATAGATAGGTCCCCGCAACCGAAAGAACAGTATCACAGGTTAATACTGCATGCAAGGGAAGAGATTGCTTCAGCTTTGGCGTCCTTGCTGGTCGCATGAATAGGACCAAAGGATTAGGTGGTGTGAGGATGCGGCATATGTCATTACTTTGTCCAAGAAATTTAACAGGATTAGCCCTGAGAACGGTAGACCAATTGATCAATTCACTAATAGGCGATGTTGGGGAGAATTCCTGGAGATACGATTTGGGAACTCCACGATTCTCGGCTTATTAACCTGTAATTGGATCTTGGACTTCCTTATTAATCGTACCCAGGCGGTGAAACTAAGCAAGTGTGCAGAAACTTCCCAACCTTGAACACAGAGCACTCACCTCTACTCTCTCTTCGCCTGTGACTGCGCTCCCGCTCATGCTACAAACTCAGTCATCATAGTCGCAGATGACACAACTCTGATTGGATTAATCACAAATGCTAATGAGTCTGCAAATAGAGATGATGAACCTCACACTATCACTCGACATCAAGAGGACAAATGAAATGATAATTGACTTCAAGAATGCGCGAGGTCTCGACCAAGCTCCACTGTTACTAACTGGTGAAGCAATGGAGAGTGTCATCATGTTCATGTTTTTGGGGATCAATATCACCGAGGACCTCTCTCGGCCAATCAACACAACCTCGACAGCAGCGAAGCTACGACAGTGACGATGCTACCCTGGGTGCTGAGGCGATACTTTTTGAATTTAATACAACTGAAGGAATGTCAAATCTGGTTATATGGGACACGTTGAAATCTTTTCTTAGGGGACAGATAATTTCATTTTCAGCAGCCTTAAGAAAGAAAACTAAAGCGGAATTGGCAGTGCTTAATAATAAAATTAAACAGATAGATAAAGCGTATTCAGTTAAACCTACTGAAGACGTATATAAAGAATGGGTCGAACTTAAATCACAGTATGACTTGCTTCAGACCTTTCCCATTGAACAACATTTTTTTTTTAAATCTAAAATTTTATTTTATATACATGGGGAAAAATCTTCTAAGTTTTTAGCAGATCATTTAAAAGCTGGGATGTTCAAAAGTCAGATTTTTAAAATTCGTCGACCAGATGGAACAGAAACATTAAATCCTTATGAAATTAATAAGATATTTATGGACTTCTATTCTAATCTTTACAAATCTGAATTCTCTGATAGCACTATTATTATGAATGGATTTTTGCAAAGGTTAAACTTTCCTCAAATTTCGATTCAAGATGTTGATATGTTACAAACGTTTGTAGATGCACCTATTAAACAAGAGGAGATAGCCAAGGCTATATCCTCTATGCAGTTAGGTAAAGCTCCGGTACCTGATGATTATGCGGTAGAATTTTACAAGACTTTTCAAGAAATGCTTATACGACATCTTCATCAAACGTTTACCGATTCTACATCCTCTGGATACCTTCCTAAAACTTTTTATGAGGCACTAATTTCATTGATTCCAAAAAAAAAGGGAAAGGCCCACCGGAATGTGTATCCTATAAATCTATTTCTTTATTGAATGTAGATATTAAAATCCTCTCTAAGCTTCTAGCAAATAGGCTTGAGAATATCTTGCCTAATGTTATCTCAGACGATCAAACAGGATATATCAAAAATAGGTAATTACATTTTAATATTTGAAGATTGTTAAATATCATTTAATCCACCTTAGCCAAGGATTCTGAATGTATTCTATCTTTGGATGCAGAGAAAACCTTTGATAGGGTGGAGTGGCCTTATCTATTTCAGGTTTTGAAGAGGTTTAATTTTGGTCTGGGATTTATTTCCTGGATTAAATTGATTTATCAGGCCCCGGTAGCTGCGGTTATGACTAATAATCAAAAGTCTCTTCATTTTAGATTATATAGAGGCACCCGTCAGGGTTGTCCCCATAGTCCTTTATTATTTAATTTGGCTTTAGAAACACTTGCTATTGCTCTTAGGGATTCTAATTCTGTGCGGGGTATTAAGAAAGGGGATAAGTTATATAAGGTTTCGTTATACACAGATGATTTATTAGTTTAGATTACAAATCCTAGGAAATCTAATCCTTTTATATAAACTATGTTTACCGTATTAGGCATTTTTTCTGGATTTAAACTTAATTTAGATAAAAGTGAACTATTTCCTATTAATAATTATTGTGATTATTATGATCAAATACCTAATATTACCAAAAACCATTTCACTTACCTCGGCATCAAAATTACTAAAAATTTTAAAGACCTATATAGGTATAATTTCTCCCCTTTTGATGAATATACTCAGCAGGCGCTTTCTAAATGGTCACCAATGTTGTTGCCATTGATATGTCGAATAAATGCTATTAAAATGGTCAATCTACCGAATGTTTTATATATTTTCCAAGCAGTTCCCTCTTTCGCTTGAAAAAAAAGATAAAATAGATTGTCTGATTTTGTCTTATGTTTGGAATAATAAAAGCTCTAGAGTCAATAAACTTTTATTGCAAAAACCAAAAAAATGATGGAGGACTGGTCTTATCAAACTTTAGATTTTATTATTGCGTAATTAATATTCGTTATATTACTTTTTGGATTTATGATATAGACGACCAAGATCACCTTTCATGGTTACAGTTGGAGGAAACTTCAGTAACGGGGTTTTCGTTAGCTCCTTTATTAGGAGCTCCCCTTCCGTTTTCGCTCTCCAGAATAGGTAGACAAGCTCTAAACCATTTTGTTAAACATACTTTGTAAGTCTGGTCTCAGTTTCGTAGATTTTTTGAATTAAACGATTTTCTACTTTCCGGTAATATTTATTCTAATTTCTTTTTTAAACCATCAACTTTTGATAAGGCTTTCTTAACATGGAAAATTAAGGTAATACATCTTATTTAGATGTGTATTTACAGGACTGTTTAATGCCCATTTCGCAGTTAATGGATAAATATGACATCTCTAATACGCATTTATTTTAGATACCCACAGGTTAGGAATACTTTACGTGATCTTTTACCGAATTAATCCTTGGCCTGCTCTTTAAATTTGGCTTATGCTATTTTTCAGCTTAAACCTTTTCAAAAACGATTAATGGCTATCATTTATAAACAGTTAACGAATGCTCGCATGTCGCCTAATTATAGGCTTCTACACATCTGGGAAATAGAACGTCAACATTCATTTTCAGATAATCAATGGAGTAAAATATATTATCTTATCAATAATTCATTTATATATGAATGCCATACCTTAATTCAGTATAAAATAGTACACAGGGCCTATATGTCCAAAGATAAATTGGCGCACATTTTTCCTAATATAAGCCCTATTTGTGACAGATGTAACGCAGGTGGGTAAACTAACTCTTATGTTTAGGTCATGTGTAAGCTTAAACAATTTTTGGAGGGATGTGTTTAGAATATTATCTAAAGTTATAGATGTGGATGTTCAACCCAATTCACTTACAGCAATTTTTGGAATTATTCCAGGGGAAGCAAGCAAAGTGTCTGTTTCCGCTCCACATGTGATGGCTTTTTCAACTTTACCGGTTAGGAGAGCCACCTTGCTATACTAGAAAGACTATGAACCGCCTACTGTTGTTATTGGCTCTCCTCCATTATGTTATGTCTAAGCTTGGTGAAAATTATAAACCGGACATTTGATACATCTTTTCGGAGATGACTGGAAGGATGGAAGGATGTGTTTTTTTCTCTCTCTCTTTCTCTTTTTTTTCTAATTTTTCCTCAATTGGACTACCCAATCTTGCTTTATCTTTCTTTTTTCTGTTTTCTTTTTTGTTTTAGTTTGGTTAGTGTTTTCCCTTTATCAAATAAAATTTCCAATCTTTTTTATGATTGTTATTAGGAGTTGTAGTTTTTTGAATATATTGTATATATAACAGAGTAACATTTTACCCGTCCCATGATCCTTTCCCTTCTCCAGCTCTGTATCACTTTCGCCAATCACCTTTCCAGCTCTTGGCTTCATCCCACCCCCTCCGGTCTTCTCTTATCATTTCGCATTTCCCCCTCCTCCCACTACTTTCAAATCTCTTACTATCTTCCGTTTCGGTTAGCCCTGACGAAGGGTCTCGGCCTGAAACGTCGATAAAGCCTCGCCCTGTAGCTGCTGCCTGGCCTGCTGCGTTCCACCAGCATTTTGTGTGTGTTGTTGTTTGAATTTCCAGCATCTGCAGATTTACTCGTGTTAACATTTTATCTATCTGATTTTGACGATATATACTTTCTGTTTTTTTATTGTTGTTTATATGTCTTTTGTATTATCTGTTTGCTAAACTCCTCCACTGATTTGTTTATTCTTTATTTGTGTTACGGATTCAAGCAACAATAAATATATGAGTTAAGCAGGGTTTTTTTTAATAACAAATAACATGTTTATTAAACACTGAAAACAAACCCCCCAAAAGTAAACAAATCACTTACGTAACCGGAAGTCAGCTGTTGTGCGGCAGCTTGAACAGTTCTTAAAGTATTGAAGCTTAAACAGTTCTTAAAGGAATGAAGCTTAAACAGTTCTTAAAGCGATGTTGCAAAAACAGTTCTTCAAAGTAGTATTGCCAAAAGCTCAAAATGCTCACAGTCCATTTAAGGGAGAAACTTTTTAAGACGATTTAAATTCTCTTTTCCGTCGTGTTGTTTCAGTTCCCAATATCGATCTTTTTCCCACGAAGAATTTACGAAATGAAACGGCTTAAAGGCACTGACCTTTCCTTTACAGAACTATTCCCAATCCTTTCTGCTGTTTCGCAGGGATTAACACGAGAACAGTCAACGAATTCCTTCCGAATAAGGATCAAACAAGGTTGAACTTGTTTCACCGTCGAAATCGATTCTCTTCGATCTTTAACTCCCGAACTCCGATCTCCACTCTCCACTGATTCTCAACTAGCAGTATTGTAAACAAACGGCAGGCAATGACCTTTTAAACTTTAGGCATTAGATAAAACTTCATCTTTCGACTATACTGCGTCATAACATTAAATCACGGACTGGCATGAAGTCAACATGGCAAATCCAGCCCGGAACTGCCCCTCCTCACAGGGAGGAGTCTTCCTTTTATACCCTGTGACAAAAACCTGTCACAGATCCTCTACTGGCGGGAAAATGACGTCGCTCCACCATCACAGCACCATTACCTCAAGTCCAGTATAGCTTCAATCCCATTCACGTGACAAGGGTACCACTGTCACGTGTCACGAGTACGTAACATTTGAAAATCAATAAAAAGATAGAAAAAAGAAATGAACAAGAAAAGTCACAGCCAAGATAACAGCCAAAGAGAATGACTACAACAGAGCAGCAATTAGTGGGAGGTTGGAGGATTGAGAAGCTTTTGAATCCAACATCATAAAACTAAATACGTCAGAAGCTTGGAAAATATGGAATGTGAGGGTAAGCCAGCCAATAATGTTAAAGCGGATATCAAATGTTTTTCAGGTACATAAAGTGTAAAAGTAGGGAGGACGTTAATATCGGACCGCTGGGAAATGATGCTGATGATGTAGTAATAGGGGAAGTGGGAAATTTCGGACGAACTGGATAGGGAGCTTTCATCAGTCTTCAGCGTGGAAAACAACAGCAGTATGCTGTTTGTGTTGGGACTTCTTCTTTTTACTTTATACGCCAAGACCTGGATGGTGGATTTGTTGCCTTTTTACAAGGTTTGCGGTCGATCCGAAGATTGACAGGTAGTTTTGAGGATGTAGAGGGGCTACAGAAGGGCTTATACAGATTAGGACAATGGGAAAAGAAGTGGCAGATGGAATACAGTCTCCGGAAGTGCCTGGCCATGCACATAGATTCTGAAGAAATAACTGTTTTAAATATGGAGAGAAAATTCAAAAGCAGATGTGTAAAGAGTCTGGGTCACTTTATACAGGATTTCATAAAGGTTAATATATAGGTTGAGTCGGTGTGTGGAGGTCAATTCAACGTTTACATTCAGTTCAAGTGGACTAGAATATAAAAACAAGGATGTAATTTTGAGAATTTATCTTGCATTGCTGAGGCCTTACTTGGAGAATTATGAGCAGTTTCGGTCCTCTTATGTATGAAAAGGTGTGATTACATTGGACATCGTTCAAAGTGATTCACGAAAATGCTTCTGGGATTGAATGGCTTGTCACATGTACAACTTTTGATGCCTCTGGGCCTCTACTCACTGGAATTCAGAAGATTAACTTCCTTGAGCCCCATCGAATGGTGAAAGGGTTCGATCCAGTGGATGCGGGGAGGATGTTTTCTGTGATAGGAGGGCCTCAGACTAGCGAACGCAGCCTGAAGTTAGAGGAGTATCTTGTTAGAGCGCAGATGAGGTGGAATGCCTCTGGCCAGAGTATGGCGACCTTGGGGAATTCGTTTCCACAAGCGACTACAAAGCCCAATTTTTTTCAGTATATTTAAGGCAGCAGTTGATAGATTATTGATTAGTGCGAGCATGAAGGGATATGGGGAGCAGCAGAACACTGGTGCTGACTTTAGCTTATTTTATCATAAGCCCTCCGGTACCCTGGAACCTCTTTTTAATGGACACAAACTTGTTTCCAAACATTGGGCAAGTTAACTGGTTTATAATTTCATTTTATTTTCCTCCTTCAGTTCTTAAAGTATGGAGTGACATTTCCAAAGTATCATTCCTAAGGTATTCCAGAGTCTACTGACTTTTGAAACATCTTTACTAATGTTTCTACAACATCTTCAGCCATCTCTTTCAGAATTCTGGAGCAGTGTGAAGTGTATCTGTTTCAGGTGACTTTTCTACATTTAGACCTTAGCTGGCCAGAAATAACTATATTCTGCAAATCAGTGAATCACGTTCATTGGAAGTAGACAAAAATGTCTTTTTTCTTAAAGGAATGGAGGCTGCTGTTTGTGAAGCTGTTCTGCGTCCCCCATTATGTGAACCGTTATAGTTCGGAGGATTCACAGTTTTAATGTAGACACTATAATGCTCCAGGGAATTTAGACACATTTCCAAATATAAAGAGACTTGTGAATCAGTTGTTCTTTGGCGTGATACGACAAGCAGGTTTGTGAATAATGGGACCTATGAACTCCCCTATTGATTCAAGCTGGTTAGTAGTTTTCTAACTGACTTCAGACATAGAGCCATAAATTGGAAATTGTCACTTGCAGAAGAGGACTCTCAATGGATAATGTTCTGGACCAGGGCCAATAATAAGGTGACCCAGGTCAGTCAGCTGACTTCAATGGGGGACTGAAACGCGACATTTGTACTGATAAATGATTAACAGTAACGATCTTGGACAGCTAAACAGCGACAACTGTACGGAGAAGAACCATCGCAGATCAATGAAGGAAACTACGTCACGTCAGATGCATGTAAATTCGATCGGGAACAGCAAACCAGCGTCAGCTTCGTTCCAGGGTATTAGCTTTTCTATCCTTTGACTGTTCATACACACAGGGTCAGAGACACCTAGTTGGTGTGCACACAAGCATTCAGCTGTGTAAAATCACATGAATTTTAATTCAGAAAATAAATGTATTTGTCAGCCGATACAGCTTCCCTGTGTGCTGAACTGATCATTATTACTGAGAGGTAATCCTTGTAACGCATTGTCACAATAATAATATCTGCATCTGGCTTCATCGCAAAATGTATGTAAATCTGCTGAAAGCCACAAATCGGAACACGACTGAACCAGTCCGAAAATACCTTGCAATTGAGAAATGGGTATGCTAGGTTATCCCAGAAACTCGGGCTTTACAAGCTGGAGCTGAGAGAAATAGTAAGAAATAACAAAAAATATTGCTAATAATAAGTTACTTGTAATCCCTTTCAACCCCATTCTTCCGTAACCTTTGAGAATAAAGTGCTGGTGTGGTCCTGTCAGGATAACAGGCAGTGTTGATGCTGACGCCATTAGGGAAACGCGGGTTTCCAGAGACACTGACGCGCTGTATAAGGATAAGAAGGATGTGCATGTAACACCCTGGAAAAGGGTTCACTGCTAATGAAATGTTTTTCTTCTGCAGCAGCAGTGGTCGGGTTATGGCTAGAAATAACAGGGACGTAGGAATTGGCGCCATCCAATGAGGGGACTGTTTTATTTCTTGTTGTGTGCTGAGTACCGGGTGATCTAGGTTTTTTGTTCGGCAAGAGGTGAGTAGAGAAGACGCCTGAAAGGAGAGCTCGCAGCAAGCAGGACGGAATGAACTTGGATTGGGGTCGGGAGTCGACGAAGCCTGGGGAAATCGATGGAGGACCAGCGGAAGGGAAACCGTGAACTCCAACATGTGTATATTTGGCTTCATCATTAAAATGGACTTGTTTGTTTCCTTTACTAACCCTTTAGTCAAATTAACAATTATAAAGCTAAGTCGTTTAATTGAATCTGGTGCACTGTCAGTTATTTCGTGGTAATGATTTGTAACGGGGGAACTGGTCACGCAGCATCCGCACAAGGTTTTGCACCTCAAATACGTCACGTTTGGCGGGGCCTGAGACTGTCGGACCGAGACTAACGCCAGTCGAACCGGAGAGTTATAGGTATATTATGTTTAGGCGACAAGGAACAAATGCGGTTCACAGGGAGTATAAGAAGTGCAGAGAACAAGGTATGTTCTTGTGCCGTGTCTCTCCCCACTGTCACGTACTCCGATGACCGCTAGTTCTGTAATGTCAAGATGGAAAAACCTGCGACCGCCTCTGGGAAGCACTTAGGTATTTTGCTTACTAACCAATAGAATAATTGACGTGAGCGGAAATTTCGCTGCACTGATGAACTGCTCTCTGAACTTGGACTGAGTCACCCCATAACTAAACGTGTTCGTGCAACAGCTTAGTGTCAGCAACATGTATCCTGTGTTTTGAAGAATATATTCCGAATCGTTGTAATTATTCGGGTTCAGCCCGGCAATGGTGTCATAAAGAAATTCGGGAACATTCACTGACCACAGGATGATGAAGCTTCCGGAGATGGTGAGAAGTATGATCACAGACCTCCTCCGGCTCTCCATCTCCGGGTCACTGCGGTTCTCCAACTTGCTCTGACCCCTCGGCACTTTACGGACGCGACTTGTCACTAAAATGTGTCTTACTGTCAGAACATTCAACAGTAATATTAACACGAAAGGGAGTAACGGGGTTAGAGCCGTAGAAATCCATCTATATCCCAGCCACCTGCGATCCGTATAGTAGCCTGGCTTTGTAATACATTCGCAGGGCAAATTGCCAATCACTTTCAGAGGATGAAATCTAAAGAAGTAGGGTACATTTTTAAAACAGAGCAGAACGCCGGTTGTTGTCAGAACCACAGCCGCAGTTCTCCCGGTGCAATACTTTGCTTTCCGCTTTTGGCAAGAGATGGCGACAAACCGATCAAACGTAAACGTGACGGTAAACCAGACCGAACAGTCCATGGCTGCAAATCCCAAGGCAGAGATCGCACTGCACACGTGGGTAATGTCCAGGAAACTCCCGGGCAAGAAATAATGACTGATTCTCCAAAGTATGACCTCACAGATGATGGTTAGTAGATCCGCCGTTGCCATGGATACCAGGCAGCGAGTGGTGCAGGTAGAGAGACCACACTTTCCCCGGGACAGGATTACCATCGCCACAAAATTCACTGGGGGAACAACAGAGAGAGCGAGTGAATTACTGTACGTACACAACGCTGGAAGAACTCAGCAGGTCAGGCAGCATCCGTGAGAAAAGAGTAGCCAACGTTTCGGGCCGAAACCTTCATCCTTGAGAAAATACTCAGCATCTGCAGGTGTATTTTTGTGAGTGAATTACTGTCTCGCCGGTCCATGGGTCTCAGGGCAGAGATAAGCCTGAAAAAAGAACACAATAAACCTTTTCAGACAACTCAGTTCCAGAGGTATAAATTGTGTAAGGAAGGCGTAGCAATTGCCTCACACACATGCACGCTAGGTGAAAGTGTACGGTGTCCGGTACCGGAAGATGAGCAGTGTTTGGGAAGGAATAATTGTCAACTAATTTCCGAGGGCGTTTTGGAAAAACAATTTTGTACTCCAAACATCAGGTTTTCGGCTGACGTGCAAAGCCTGGATAACTCGGCAATTTTCTCGGCGATGGTCACTGCCGCGTTCCTCTCACCTATGTTCTAATACACTCCCCATACTGTAAAAAGCCCCGCTCCCTCTCCTCTTTCCCTTTACAAAGTTCAAAACAAGTTTACTTCTCCTGTTCGCTTGTCTTCCCCTCACCCTCGACTCCCGGTTCCCACTTCCGCACAAAAGGCTCGCTTCTTTTAAATTCTGCAACTACGCTTGGCCGTGCTTTCTTCACACTACTCCATGGAATCCAATCAGAAAGATTTAATTTTCGTTTTAACAGATTCTGCATGACCCGCTGGATCTTCCGGGTATTTTCCACGTTGGTGGATATACCATTCAATTTCCGAAGGGAAAAGAATATAAATACTTCAAAACATCAGTCTGTTTTAACGGTTTCACATGTTCCTTACCACGTCTGAACTTCATTGCACACTGCTGAGTTGGCTCTTAATTCCGTCTTCACTTCACTGATAAGGTGTGGAAACAGACCCTGATACATTGAGACGCACAGGAATGCTGTCTGGTTTGAAGTCGAAATCACAAGCGGTGTTCAACGCTCTCCCTTATATCTCACCGGGCTGTCATTTCCAGTGTCGCCTTCAAACTTGCAGCTATTTCTTGAAACAAGGCGCAAAACCTTTAAATTTTAATTGAAAGCATGTTGCTCTATTGATATGAAATTACAACAAATCGCCCGAAAAGGAGCCGAACGCATTGAGTTACCGGACTTTACATCGTTAGCGGCTTTGCATTGATTATTCGAAACTGCTTGTCAGGAATCACAAATAGTAATACATCTGCCGGAACTCCGGCACAACATCCGGTTTAGTGTCAGGCAAGGCCATTATCTAAACTGCAAGGGAAATTCTGAACGGACACAGAGTTTTGTCACAATGTCTGCACCACACTCACTGATACACCGCCATCACAACACTGTCGGTAACTAAACGAGTCAACATACCGCGCACATTGAACCGCAAAAGTTAGCATAAGTTCTTACCAGGAACACCAGTAACAGCAATGATCATGTAATATATCTTTTTCACACGGTAAATTGCTTCAAACATGCTCTTTGAGATTCCGCCTATCTTTCAGCTGCCTGTGATCTCGCTGAACAAATACTGAGCTGATGAATCTCCATGGTCATTCATTTATACCCGCTCCAGCGCATTGAAGCCGACGTGTATTCCAACATCTGGGGTAAAAATAAACCTGATGTATTTCAAGTAAAATCCCAATTGTGATGACGTGTCGATAGCTTCAATGCGAAATTGCAAAATCCCAAATGAAGATTCGAGAAATCAATGAATATTGTTGCGAAACAGTTTCAGGCTCGCTTCACGTTTCATTATTGTTGTTGTTTATCTTCTCTATTCCTAGGCTCCATTGACTATTTCATACATTGTGCACATGACACTCGAGTTGGAGCAATGCTTAAACTGACAGAACGTCTGCATTCGTTACATTTGTATCAACAATGTTATTTTTTGTTTACAATTGAACTAAATTGGTAGCGTTGAGGTAGATAGTCGTATTTACATATTCAACAATCTGAACTGCACTGTAAATACAACTCAACACTGATTTTTTTTGCCTGATGCAGCACCCTGATGCACTTATGGATTGAATTGTCGGAACTGAATGCAAGAAGAGCATTTCACTGTGTCTAGACTGACGTCGCAGCGGCAGGTCGTCAATTCTGGGATGAAACTGATCAGTTTGTCAAATGGATATTAAAGGGCAGACAGCGGTCAATATGGAGGTACTTTTCATGGGTGAGTACGGCTGGGATATTCACAGAGAGTGAAGGGGTACTCGAGAGTGCTGATTTAAAGAAAATAAAGAAAAAAAACACGAGGTGAAAGTTCAAACATCAATGAAGATAGACAGACAGATTGATCATGTGTTGTTCGATACATTCCGAATACCGCCCTTCACTGACGGGAAAGGTCATGATGCAAAATTATACAACAGTAGCGTGATTTGAATATAGTCCTGACCCTTCTACCCATAATAAATGTATGTAATTGCAGCGGAGCCGGTGCTCAGGAGTTTCCCCAGGAAGTTGCCGAACGTGAAACATTACAGATTATCGGCGGATAATCTGTTATTCTCTTCTCCAAGCGGAGGAGAGCGCGG
Source organism: Hemitrygon akajei (assembly GCF_048418815.1). Lineage (NCBI taxonomy): Eukaryota > Metazoa > Chordata > Chondrichthyes > Myliobatiformes > Dasyatidae > Hemitrygon > Hemitrygon akajei. The sequence goes on along the minus strand of NW_027332046.1, from coordinate 461,685 downwards.
TGTTTCATACAGAAGTTTAAACGTTATTACGGATATAAATGTTTTCAGTACTGGGAACCATTTTTTCCATATCCGCTGCATCTTTAGCGAAGGGCAAACTTTCAGTGGAAGTGTAAGTTTTGGTGCAAGTCAGTGTAAGGTGTTGACTGCTTTCGTTTCAGTTTGATGTAAGGGAATGACTCAGCGATTTAGTCGCTCACTTGCTGACCAAGTTATATCGTCTGCTATAACTGTGTTACTTGGACAGAGTTAGAGGGACACAGGTGGACAAATGACACAGTGTGTCAGGAACACTTCGGAGCGGGTGGTCACCCTCTGGCAGGGGAAGCCAATGGCGCCCCAGCTTCCGGTGATGGGAATGTCTAGTGTTCCTGTGCGACCAGCCGGGGAGAAGGGCTCTCCGGGAAAGGAACGCTGACAGCCAAGTCGTTCACTTTTGGTCACTTCCCGGTACCTGAAGTTTGGCAGAGGGGGTTGATAGAGAAGATTTTGAAGGTACAAGATATCGTTTCTACTGACGGGTTTGATGTGGGTTGTTTCAAGAGCCCTCGCCGCTCTATCCGGGTGACAGAGGACACCCCGCTCAGAGAAAGGCAGCGCTGACTGGCCCATGCGGAAATGGAAGACACTCGGCAGAATCTGCGGATGTTGAAGGAAGCTGGGATCTTCAGTCAGTCCAGAAGCCCTGACGTGTCTCCAATAGTAGTATCCAGGAGGAAGAATGGGAAGGTACGGATGGGTGAGGGCGATCGGACTCTGAACAGGGGTTCAGTTCCGCAACGCTATACAGCCTCGAGAATCGAGGACGCGCTGGGATGCCTGAATAGTGCGAGGTGGTTCAGCGTGCTGGACTTGAGTAGTGGGTATTACTAGATAGCCATTAGAGAGACTGAAGGATCAGCAACAGGGAAGAGCAGACCCACCGCCGTCCATGAATGGCACATGGAATCGGAGGATGGCGGAAATGGGTGTGTGGGATATGCTGCCCTTTGCTGAATCCCCACTAATTGAGGAAGAGGCTGCCTACAGTTCTCACGCAGAGGCAAATGAAATCCGGGAGTCTCTCTGTGAACAGGCAGGTTTCCAGCTGGACCTCAAGGGATCCTGGGCTCTAAAGTAACTGGGAATGAAGCTGAGCCCAGCCAAGTGGCAGAAGGACCTGAGCTGCCGGAAGGCACGAATAATAAACCGGGGGAGACCTTGCCATGAAGTATCCCAAGGAATGTCTGAAGCTGAAGACATGAATGATGGTATACGGAGATCTCAAAGAGTCAGGAGACCACCCAGATAGGCTGGAGTTGCGACTATCCTCATAGTGGCACATGTCACTACCATTTATAAATGGATTGGTGGTACTGACGTCAAGAAATTCCTTTGAAAACCTTATTGTAAATGATGGGATGACATATTATTTCATCGTCATGAGAACATGACCATTTTGTTGGGGGGAAGAGTGTAATGTCCTGGTTCATATTTTTACTGTTAAGGTGTATGTATTTCTGTTTGGCAGTGCTGTAAGAGCAGTCTATTCTGTTGTCATGCTTATTTTGGTTACGGTTGATAAAAGATAGGGAAATGTGTGCCATCTAATTAGGACAGTCAGATTAAGGGGAGGTTTCTCTGGTGAGCGACTTTATGGTTGGGCTTGGTGCCTTTGTTTGAGTGGTGCTGAAGAGAGAAGACGCTGGGGGAACCGGTTGCAGCGTACGATCCGGCGGGAGATCCTTTGTTCTCGATGAATTGCGAGCGACCTTCGGAAGGTGGTTGACCGTTGACCGAGGACCCCACACGTGAGTGACAGAGGAGTTCAAGATGATCTCCAACTTGTGCACGTTTGAATGTTTAATTTATTTATAATTTACTATCCCTTTAGTTAAGATTCATAAATATAATTCCTTTAATCGTATGCAGTGCACAGGCTGTTACTTCGTGCCATTAATTTGTAACAGGGTAGCAAATGACAGAGCATCCACAAAAAAACTGTGTTTGGGGTGAGATCGAGCCGTCTCAATCTCACGAGTTTGGCGGGGCCAGAAGTTGACTTCCTCAGGCTTCCCTAGTCAAGGGAACCAGCGTGTTTCAGGTTTAATTCCGTTTATATTTGTCTCCCATACACACATCTCTCTCTCTCTCTCAGCCTGTCTGCTTTTCATGCTTTCTGAAACGTAGTTCTCGAAATATTTCCTTGAAAGCATTCTAACTGTGGTTTACATAGAAGGAATCTGATCAGCCCAGCTAAATATGGGAGAGAGAGAGAGAGAGAGAGAGAGAGAGAGAGAGAGAGAGAGAGAGAGAGAGAGAGAGAGAGAGAGAGAGAGAGAGAGAGAGAGAGAGAGAGAGAGAGAGAGAGAGAGAGAGAGAGAGAGAGAGCGCGAAGGAGAGTGGGGGGAGGGCGGGATTGAAGGGAGAGAGTGAGAGAGGAGAGAGACAGGAGCGAGGAAGAGAGAGAGGGATGGGAGGGGCAGAATGGGAGAGAGAAGAATAGATCGGAGGAAAAGAGTCAGAGAGAGAGAGAAGGAGAAGGGGAGATAATTGCATGTCAGCTTAACTTACGTTTGTGAGTTCACTGGAGGGGACTGTTTTATCTGAGGGCAATCAACATTACCTGGGCAGGAATCTGGTTGTCCCCTCCTTCTAAAACGTAATGTATCGAGCAGCCGGGAGATGGCTCAAGTTGCGTCCATACATAAGAGAGAAGTCAGGGAAATACTTGGAGATGAACTTCACTACAGAGGAGTTTCAGCCAATGGTATGGGATTCGGACGGGAAAGATGTGCTTGCTGAAATAGGTACTGTCTCGGGCAAGGGTTCTACACAAGTATGTTCAGTTTGACAGAATGGGCAAAAGGTGACTGGTGAAATACAGCGTATGGAGATAGGAGCATTGCTCTTGAATGTTTAGAAATTCTTTGAGCTGGGGAGAAAATATATAAATAGGATATGTATATGGTCTTATGAGTTCTGGATTCCCTGGGGCGAACCTGCAGATTGAAAAAAGATATAACCGAGGCAAATGCATTGCTGGCATTTGTTTGCAGAGAACTCCACTTTGTTGCCACAGAAACCCTTGGAGGCAAGTCGTTGGTTATACTTAAGAACATGTTGGAAAAGCTCCTGATTCGTAAGGGGGTTATCTGTTTCTGGGAAGAGACTGAGGTTGAGGAACAGATCACCGAATAAATGAAGGCGGGCGAGATGGAAGGAACGAATGCTCCAATTCTGGTCTTATTTCCTTGGTTTAGTGACCGTTTGAATTAACCATAGGGTCTTCGTCCAAAGCCTCATTAAGGTGTCTATCGACAGTTTTTACTCATTGGATTCATTCAACCTCTTCGATAACTTCTAAAAGACTGATCCTTAATCACATTTTCATGCAAGCCTGTTTAGGAATAGACTTTCTGCAGATGGTAATTTGATTGGGGGTTAGGGGGCAGGATGGGTGGTCATCCTGTGTGTGATGAGAACATCACAAAGAAAGCACCAATTCACTGCACTCAGGTATACTCGAGAATTAAAGTCAGGACGTCTGAAGACGTGGATGTTTTCTGCTCATTCAGATCAGCAGAAAGTATTGATTATGGATGCAATTAACAAAATCTCATTATGGGATTGCCTGCGCACTCTGAGCATGGACCAAGTCCAATCTGATCTCCGGGACGATCATATTGAATTCGGTTCATTATCCTCGTGACGCGAGGTGCTCTGATCCCTCTCCATCACGGAGAAGCAACGGCTCACGGGATCGATGAGCATTTGCTCTCGCTCTGGGAAATGGGATTCATTATCGAAATGGGTGTGGCGGTGATGAAAGTAGGAAAATGCTGAAGAAATATAAGATCAGATTAATGATTAATGCCTTAAGGTTTTATGGCCTTATAATTGTTAGAAAATGGATGCCGTGCTCTGTAGGGGGCGAAGAGTTTGTTCCCGCCATGTGTCTCTCTCGGCGCCTAAACCAGTGAAATTCTCGCCGCTGCCAGGATTTGCAATGACCGCCAGTTCTGCAGTGTCAAAATGGAAAACACAGCGACTGCCTGTCAAAGCAGCTTAAGTACTTTGTTTATTAATTATTTGCATAATTGACGTGAGCGGATAATTCGCTGCGGTGATGAACTGCTCTCTGAACTTGGACTGAGTTACCCCATAAATAAACGTGTTTGTGCAGAAACTTAGTACCATCAGCATCTCTCCGGAGTGTAAAAGTATGTATTCCGAAATGTTGCAGTTATTTTGATCCAGTCCGGCAATGATGTGACAAAGGAATTGGGCAACTCCTACCGACCACAGGATGATGAAGCTTCCAGAGATGGTGAGAAGTAAGATCACAGACCTCCTCCTGCTCTCCATCTCCGGGTCACTGCGGTCCTCCGCCTTGCTCTGACCCCTCAGCCCCTTACGGACGCGACTGGTCACTAAAATGTGTCTGACTGTCAGAGCGTTGAACAGTATTATTAACACGCACGGGAGCAATGGCGTCAGAACGGTAGAAAGCCAGTTATGTCCCACCCACCCGAGATCCGTATATTAGCCTGGTTTTGTAATGCAGTCCCAGGGTATATTGTCAAACAGTTTCACTGGATGATAGATAAAAATGTAGGGCACATTTTTCAAACAGAGCAGAACGCCGGTTGATGTCAGAACCACCGCCGCAATTTTCCCGGTGCAATACGTCGATTGCCGTTTCTGGAAATAGATGGCGACAAAGCGATCAAACGTAAAAGTGACGGTGAACCAGACAGAACAGTCCATCGCTGCAAATCCCAGGGCAGAGATCGCGCTGCATACGGGGGTGATGTCCAGGAAAGTCCCGGGGAAGTAATAATAACTGACCCGCCACTGTATGACCTCAAAGATGATGGTCAGTAGATCCGCCGATACCATGGCCACCAGGTGGCGTGTTGCAGGCGGAGAGGCCGCACTTTCCCCGGGACAGGATAAATATGGCCACCAGATTCACTGGGGGGGGGGGGGGTGGACAACAAAAAGAATGTGTGTATTACTGTCTCGCCACTCCGTGGGTCTAAGGACAGAGATAAGCTGGAAATTAAGTACAATGAAACATTGCAGACAACTCATTTCCGGAGGGTTAAACTGGGTTATGCAGCAGTTACAGACGCCTCAAACAAGTGCATACTGAGTGATAGGGTACGGTGCTCGGTACTGGAAGCGGAGCAGGGTTTGGGAAGCAGGCATTGTCAACTGATCACCAAGGGCGCTCTGGGGACATGAATTTAAGTTTCCCACCATTAGATTTTCTACAGACGTGTAACGCCTGGATAACCCGAGAACTCTTCCCCCGATGCTGATTCTCGCAATCCCGTCACCTATGTTCTGGTCTTCGCCACAAAATTCGAAAAACCCGCTGCCACCGGCTTTGACCATTTCCAAATTTCAAAGCCAATTTACTTCCTCCGTTCGCATATATTCGTCTCCTAATCAGCCCCCGTTTGCCATTCGCGTACCGGGACCTCGCTTGGCCTGTTTATTTTAAACTATGTAACAACGCCTGGCCGGGGTTGCGTCAGACTATGTCAAGGCATCCGATGAGAAAGTTTTGATGATTCTGCCTGACCCGCTGAACGTTTCATACATTGTGCAATTTTATGATTAAATCATCCAGTTGTCGAAGGAAAGAAATGTATTGCCTCATGTAGGGGTTACTCTAAAGTTTTACAGCATTATTTTGAATGCTTCCGTTGTCGTTTCCCCAGAGCGGATTATCGCATCTACCTTCCCCCTCCGAGTTCTCCAACGGATAAAGCTGAGTTGGTCTTATCTCCCGCTTCACTTCACGGATAATCAGCGTGGAAACAAACCCTGGTGCACTAAAACGCACAAAGGCTCTTTGACTTTCGAAACTTCCGATGGTCGAATTTGACTCACATGTGATATCGACCGTTCTTCCCTGAATCTCAACGCCGATTCCCTCCCCGCGTCCCCGTCAAACTTACAGCATTTTCTAAAAACACAGCGGAAAACTTTTTTTTTGAATTTGAATGTAAAGAATGCTGCGCTATTCATCTGTATCAACTGCCGGTTTTTTTTTTCAGCCGAGGCCACGGATTAAACTGCAAGAAAAGTTCTGAACGAACTCAAGGTTTCTTTACAATATCTGCGCCACACTGACTGATAGCGCCCGCATCGCAACGCCGTCAGTAACGGAATGAGTCCAAAGACCGCACACACAGAGCAACAAATGTTAATTCCCCTGTGGCCTTACCCGGAACACCAATAACGGCTATGATCATATACCACATCTTCCTCACACGGTAAAATGTTTCAAGCATGCTGAATGAAGTTTAGCCTGTCTTCCAGCTGTCCGCGATCTCGCTGAAGAAATTCTGAGCTGATGAATCTTCCCGGTCATTCATTTATACTCTCTCCAGCACGCTGATTATTCAATACTACACAAGGCTGACGTGTCTTTCAACAGGGGCAAAAATAAACATGATGTCATTCAAGTAAAATCCCAATTGTGATGAGGTATGGATAGCTTGTCACGAAATTGCAAAATCTCAAAGACGAAGAAATAACGATTCGAGAAGTCACTGAAAGTTTTTGCGAAACACTGTCAGGCTCAACTTTTGGTTTCACGATCTTGCTAATTCTTGTTGATTTTGTTAATCTTGTCCATTTTAACGCTCCATACACTCTGTCATTATCGACCAACGTTGTACTGTCATTGGACTGCTGTGTTTTACACTCAGGATTGACTCGGTTATCGATCACAGCAACAGAAATATATCGAAATTGGATATGTTGTTCCAGTAATATAATAGAGCCTGCAACTAATATTCAATACAACACCATATTCTAAAAAAGTATCCGGGCTTACTGAACACAAACCGCTAATCAAATTAACTAAAAGTTCTTCCGGCACCAAAAATCGAAATGTCCGCGTGTCTAACCATTTGAGTTCATATCCCCATTCCCGATCATACACGCCTCCTATTCTGCCACGATGAGCACATTCATGGTCCAGGTGAGCTACGACTCATATTCGTCCTGGAATTTTCCAAACTCATGGCATGAACATCGATCTCTATAATTTCCTACATTTTTTTCTTTGCCCTCCCTCTGTCTTTGCTTCCTCCCTCTGGCCTCCTCCTGACCTTCCTATTACCTCCCCCTGGCGTCGCTCCTCATTCCCTTTCTCTCAAGATCCACTCTCCTCTACTATCAGATTCCTTCTTCTCCAGCCCTTTGACTTTTTCACTTCTCACCTCCCAGCCTCTTATTTCGTCCCCCTTCCTCATCTTCCTGCTTCACCTATCACCTTCTAACTTGTAGTTCTCCTACTCCTCCAGGATTCTTATTCTGTCATCTTCCCCCATTTTCCCAGCCTGTTGCAGGGTCGCGGCCCTAATCCTCAACTGTATATTCATTTCCATGGATGCTGCCTGACCTGTGGAGATCCTTCAGCAGTTTACATGCGCATCAAATTGATGTGGTCCCTCACATGGTAAACCAGCTCCTATCATAGTTGGCACCAGTATCGCATTTTCAGATGCTTGAAAATGGTGAGGGAAAAGTGAAAAAAAAACAAAAGGTGAAGGCCGTGCGATGACAAACCAGAGATTTTATTGTTTCTGCAGAAAGGGAGGACAACGTGGAGCGTTTTTGTTAATAGACCGTCAGACGAACATGAAGAGCGCGAAAGCCCCATTTTGAGCATTCTATACAGTCGCCCACCAGATTAACCAAACAAAAAACTGCAACGGAAACCGTGGTGAACCGATCGGGAAGCGGCTCTTGGACATGTGCCATGTTATTGACACGAGCTTCCCTAATATTGTTTGGCACCTCCTCAGGGTAAATGGATTTGGTATGGCATCGTTTCCCAGTTATGTCAAATATTGGAAAAGGAAACGGGTCAGGTGACAGATCTCTTCGCGGGTCAGCGTTTCAGAACGACAGGGCAGAACTCCCCGACATTTACTTTGCATAGGGATAGGACAAGAGAGTATGGGTTGTCCTTAATTGGGGGTTTGCGATGTATGATGTTACCTGACAGGAACTCGGGAACATACATTGGAAAATAATGTTTTCAGGGAAATGCGTATCAGTAAGGTCTCACTGAGGCAGGGAAAGGATGATAGCGTAAAGTGAACCTGGATGACAAGATTCAAGAGGAAGAAAGAAATATACTTAAGAGTCAGGAAGAAAGGATCGGGTAGGGTTTAGGCGAGTCACAATGCAGACAGGAGAGAATTTAAAAGTGTACTTAGAAGAGGTAGAAGGGGAATTGAGAAGTCCTTTGCGAATTGCATTGTGATGAACAGGAGGATGACGAGAGAGTATAGGCAGATCAGAGGTAAAAGAGGAAGACTTGTGTGTGGAGTCCAAGGATGCAGTGAAGCTCCTTACTGAATACATTGGTGAATGTGAACACAGCGTCAAACGGCAGATATGCTCGAACATGCCGGCACTGAGAAAGAGGAGGCGCTGGAAACTTGGAAATCATGATAGGTTATTCCCCGGTGCCGAAAGGGATATTATCCAGGTGATTTTGGAAAGCGAGCGAAGATATTACAGAGCTTTTCAACAGGACATTTGTGTCTTCGCTGGCCACGGAAGCGGAACTAGATGATTGGAGGGTGGAAAGTGTTATTCCTTTGTTCAAGAAAGATATTAGGGATACTTATTAGAATTATCGACCTGTGAGTCTTACATCAGTTATGTGCAACCTATTGGAGAGGATTATCAGAGAGGACATTTATGAGTATTTGGAGAAACGTAGTCTGGCTACAGAGAGTCAACACAGCTTTTTGAGGCACGTTGCCCTTTATGAGGCTGGTTGAATTATTTGAAAAAGTTACAATAAACACATGAATCAGAACAGTGGATCTGGGTGCGTGAATTTTGGTCAGGCATTTGATCAGTTCCCCACAGCAGACTCATTCTGAGAGTCAGGGGCATGGGATCTAGGTAATCCTGTTGTGATTCAGAATTGGCTTACTAACAGAAGGCAGATGATGAGTAGACAGAGTGAATTCGGGCTGGAAGACAACGGGCAGCAGCGTCCCGCTAGGAGGGTGGAAATTTTGGGATACTTTACAACTATATTTGGAGTCTGCAGTTACAGTGCCCGAGAAATAGGGTTGTGGAAATAACCGATTTACCCTGACCACCCAGTAGCAGCTGGATAATTTATGCAATTAGGGCTGACGATTTAAGACAATCTCCGAGCTATTGACTGCAGCAGCGCGATATCTAAACTGACCTGCCGTTTACATATTAGAGGGCAGATGCTTCAATGTCCACCAAACAATCTTTTCCAAAAGAACCCTACAATTTAAAACCAGCAATTCAAAATGTTTAGCAGCAGCTTTTGGTGCTCATTAAACGTACTAGACTTCCAAAATGCCAATTTCAAATTCCCAATTCAAGTACACACCAATTTATCCTAATGCCAATTTACCGCTGAATCGTGGTTTTATCGTATCGGGTGTAGATACGCTCGTATTTTCATCCATTTAACCCTGAATACACATGGCTGGTGTGAGATCCGTGTCTCCCTCTGAAATCAATAATAAATGAAACAAATAAAGCTACAGAAGCTAAATATGCAGCGAAAGAAAAACAAGCATCAGGTCTCACACTTATCTTCCTTCCAAACCATCGCAGGGAATTGGAGAATACAGAATAAATAACTTCTAAAGCAAAAGGCCTGAGCACTTATTCTAAAGAACTTCGGAGAGTGAGATGTGGGGAGCTGAGGCTCACACACACTAACACTTCACAGAATTTCGGAAAGATATGCAGCCTCCGAATTTCACATCTGTTCTTGGAAATCACATCTCGCAAGGAACCACAAATTTTCTGCCACATGTCTGGTCAAAAGGACGGTGAATTCAATTATCCCCCCGCACCCCCAACGCAAACTAAAGAAGCACATCACTCTAATAAAGTCAGTTATGACCGTAATGTTTCTTTCTCTTTCTTTCTGAATTGAACTCAATTATGTCCACACCTCGTGCAATATTTTAAATCCGCAATGCATTCATATTTTAAAAATATCTCAGAAAATGGCAATCTCTTATTTGTTCGACAGTTAACAAACATCCGGAATGGCAATCACACAACATTTAATAAAGCCTTTCGATTACAAGACAAAAAGATTATTCTTATTACTCTTATCTCGTTACTATTATTATTGTTGTTATTCTTGTTAAACAGTGTGTCGCCCTCGATGGTGTGGTCTTTCATTGATTATATTATTCTATAATACATTTATTTAGTATGCACGCAAGAAAAGAATAAGACTCTCGGGTTTGTGTGTGGCGCTGACACATTAATTTCGACACTGAACGTTGAGGACGATAATGATAAGAGCTCCTGTTATGACAAGCTGGATAATCCATCACCAGACTGAATCAGAAAAAAAATTCTGAGTGTAGTTGATAGGTCAGAAGGAGAACAGATGTGATCGCATGTGCAGGCATTACGTTTCCATCTGACCCCCAGTGAGATGGTTCAAGTTACAATGTGCAGGAATGAAAGCACATTACACAGTGATTGTGACAGTTAGTTTTCTGTAAGGAATCAACATTAATGGAAGAAAACACAGAAACTTTATCAATTAACAGTTGTTTAACGGAAATGAGCAACTTGCATGCGACCTTAACAAACTCATATTCGCAGTGGTGACAAAGGGGTGCAGTCTGATTTATTTCAGATTGGAGAGTGGTGTGGAGATGTGAAACCAATGCCAGCATGTCGGGAGGGATGAAATACACAGCACGGGAACAGGCCCTTGGCCGGCCATACCTGTTCTGACCATCCACTCACTGTCTACACTGACCCCATTTATCAGCACTTGGTTCGCAGCCGACTGTATCTCGGCAGTTTCAATGTTCATCCACTTTGTAAATGTTATCAAGGGACCTGCTACCAGCACCACCTCAGGCAGTGTTTTCCAGATTTTAACTTCCCTCTGAGTGACACGTTCCTTCCTCAGATTCCTCATGATTACGCCAATTGCTAATTCCCATCTGCATCAATAGCTTGATAGATTATGCATTTGTTATTGGTATCAAGTTTGCAGGAAGTAAGTTCAATGACTTTTATTGAAAGATAGTAGATATCAACTCTCCTCTCTGTCTCCTTCTCCCTACATAGAATCCCCCTCCCCTCTCTCTTTCTCCCTCCCCCCCATCTACCGCCTGTTTCCCTCTCCACAGCATCTTCCCCTCCCTTCCTCTCAGAGTTCCAGAATTGAGGGTGAACAGTGAAATGTTTAAGGGAATCTGAGGGGAGTTTCATTTAGTGTATGATGACTGTGTGGAACGAGCTTACAGCGGAAGTGGTTGATAATGGCTCGATATCGATATTTAATGGAAATCTTATGACAGGATGGGATGTTTGCGGGTGGGGAGGAATAGTGAAGGTTGATCGGAGCACTCAGGAAAAAAAAACAGTCAGCATGGGCTAGAAGGACCTAAGGGCCTGTTTCTGTGCTACTGTGCTCGATGACTCTAATAATGCTCTGATTTGCAATTTCCTCTGTTAGTGGTTTGCTGATAACGACGGAACCTAGAAATTTGCAGTGTGGGTGAAGAGTCTGCCCATCGACTGTTGCTGTGCTGAAAGTCTCTGGGACTACCCATCACTTAGCTGATATGGTCTTCTCCATTCTCTTTCACTCAGTTTGTCACTCAACAAGTTGATTGTTTACAGGAAGCCACAGAACTCACGGAGAAGGGAACCCCTACAGATGATTCCCCGATAATCCTTAACCTAGTGATGGGGAAAGGTTCCCAGTCCCAGGGAATGATGTGGGAATCCTCTGTGGGAAAGAGGAATGGGCTGGCACAGTTGGATAAATTGCTGAAAGAAGCGCTGTAGCTAGGTGCGTTAAAACGATACACTGCAATGAAAATTACAATGACAAGTTGTTGACTTAACATAGACAGAGAGCAAAGAACAATCTAGCACAACTTCAGGCCATTCGGCCCACTATGTTCATATCTCCCTGAAAGAGGCCCAAACTTCCCTCTACACTAATCCTTTGTGCATTCAAAATTTCAATATCCTACCACTTTCCTCTCATACAGTCTCCCTGCTCTACATATATCTCTCACAAACATAAACCTCTATCATATTTCACTTCACAATCCACCTCTCAAGCGAAAACAACCCAAGTTTGTTTAAGAACCTCGTACAACTCTTCAACACTCTCTCCAAAACGACATTTTTCCTGGAGTGAGGCTACCAGAACGGTGCGCAATATTATGATGTGGCCGAACTATAGTTCTATCAGGTGCAACATAACTACCTGAATTTTGAATCAACTGCCTCGCGTAATAAAGCCAAGCATGCCATATGCCTTCTTAATCAGCTAATCAACCTGCATAGCCAATATCATGGAACGTTGAACTAGAATCCAAACATCTTTCTACATATTAACACCTGATAAGTGTCTTGCGCTTAGCAGTGTACTGTCCATTTCCATGTGACCCACAGAGGTGCAAAACGTCACATTTGCCTGTGTTAAACTCCATCTGCCATTTCCCTGCCCATGACTACAATCGAATCACGGTACACCCAGCTGGCTTCTTTGCCAGTTATCATTTCTATCTATACCCATGTACATTTTCAGCAACATCGTTTATATACCTCAGAAAGTGCAGAGGTGACAGTACTGATCCCTGCAGAACACCACTTATCACAGAGCTCCAGCAACAATAGTTCCCTTCAACCACCACCCTCTGTCTCCAATAGGCAGGCCAGTTCTGAATTCAAACGCCCAATTCGCCACTGATCCAAGGCAGTGGGATAATAATAATAATAATAATAATAATAATAATAATAATAATAATAATAATAATAATAATAATAATAATAATAATAATAATAATGATGCTTATGATGATGATAAAATAAGTAATAAATATTCAGAACATGGGCTGATGTTTTCCTGAATGTGAGTCCATTTGTTGTAGGAAAATTCCAATGATGGGGCAAGAGAAGGTAAGTGATGTTACTGCCTTTGGTTCGAAAGCCTGATGTTTGAGGGTGTAATAACTGTACCAGAATCTGGTAGTTTGAGTCCTGAGGCTTCTATACCTTCCTCCTGATGCTATGTCAAGAGGAAGGAATGGACTGTATGGCGGAGTTCTCTGATGATTGATGATGCTTTTCTGCGACAACGTTTCATGTAGAGCTGCCCAGTAGTGAGGAAGGCTTATTCGTGACCGATGGGGCATTTTCCAGTTCTTTTCATGTGACTTTCCGTTCAATGGCAATCATGTTTCCATACCAGGTTGTGGTGCAGCCAGCCAATGTGGTCTTTTCTGCCCATCTATAGAAGTTCGTCAAAGTTTTAGATGTCATGCCAAATCGTCGCAAAGTCCAAAGGAAGTAGAGCACCGGCACGCTTCCTAGGTAACTGTATTTACATTCTGGGCCCAGGACTAGCCTTCCAAGTAATAACGCTAAGGGAACTCATGGACCTCTGGCTTCCTCCTCTTGACTTTAGAAGCAGCTCTTTGGTCTTGCTACTTGGTCAGTCTCCTTCCCATATGCCGATTCGTTACCACTTTGGAAGTAATAAGCTTAATTCGTGAAATATTAATTGTCTCTTCAACCTACAATCAATTGGCATGTGTCTTCGCGCTCAGCCAGTTGATCGGCTTACTCTACTTCAATTGTCATTGATTTCCTTGTGTACATACTAATGCGCGTAGGCCACTCGGCCCCTCAAAACACGCTACTCTTGGCAGTAACCTGATTTAAACTTTGCTTGTCACACTTGCAATTTCATCCCGCATTCGGAACGCCCGCTCCACAGAGCTCTTCACTCCCACGTTGAACAATCATTTGGCTTTCGAATGTTATTGAACACTTTGCTTCCACTGGCCATTATGAGAAATTGCAAACACTCACAATCTACCCAGAATATACATTCATGTATACAATTGAAATGAGATATTTTGAAAACCTAGCAGGCGTTGGCCAACCCCCAAGAATATTCTGACATTGTTGACGTTTTCAAGTGGTGCCTTTCAACTCGCCCCCCTCACTGCCCCGCACATGCCCTCTCGGGGACATTTTGTAATCTTAGCAATATACAAAATACTGCAAGAATTCAGCAGGTCAGGCAGCGTCCATGCATGGAAGTAAACAGTCCATGTTTGAGTCCGATAGCTTTCATAGGGACTGGAAATGAAGTGGGAAGTAGGCAGATGATTTATCGATTTGTCAGGTGCAGGTTGTTGTCCTGTAATATTCAGAACTCAGGTTCCCTCGTAAGCAGCTGCGTGTCCGAGCACATTTCTGAGATCAGGGAGCGGTTCTCCTACTGAAATCAACTCTAATCCGTTCCACAAAACAGTCATATTCAGAAGTGAACAAAGTCGCTTTAATATTGTAAATAACCGTTTCTGCTGCAGGCACGACCATTTCATACTCTAACGTAATAAAAACAAAAACAAGTCTTTAATTTATATTAGACTCGAGTCATCTACAATTTCCTCAACAAAATATTGTTCACGATTCCTTTTGGTTGCTTCTCAACAGCAACATTTTTTAACATAAAAAATATAACAACATTATCTACAGAATGGAACTGTTACAATTTCTACTTACATTTTCTATGCTCTATGTGAAAGCGTGAGGGTGAGTATGAGGAGAAGAGAGAGAGTGAGGGTAAGGATTGGAATACGGTTTATACTGAGGCGAGAGCGATTTTAGGTTGAGAGTGGGGCGGTCGTAGTGTGAGTAAGAGTGAATGTGGGGGGGAGGGTGAGCATGAGTTTGGGGATGAGTTTTAATGTGATGTTTCGATTTAGCAGTGAGAGAAAGAGGGTGATGGAGAGTGAAAGCGGAGGGTGAGGGGGAGGGAGTGGAAAAGTGAAGCTGAGAAGAGTCGCCAGGGGCAACGGAGGGATGGGGAGAAAGTTGACGGGATGGGTGTGTGGAAAGTTGATGATGAGGTAGACGGTTATGGTGAGAGGGAGAGTGAGGCAAATACGGAGAGTGAGGGTGGGAGTGGGTGGTGAGTGTCAATGTCTGAGGGAGCGAGGACAATGGGATGTCTAAGATGGGTAGACAGGAGGGATGGATGAGAGGGATGTAAGGAGAGGGTGAACGTTGACGGATTTTGTTAGGGCAATGTGGCAGTCGGGGTGAGGGAGACGAGCGTGAGGCAGAACGAGTGAAGGAGTGGGGTGAGGACGAAGGGGTGAGCATGAGCGACCGGTGAGTGAGAAGAGCAGATGGAGAAAGTGAGGGTTGAGTTGAGAGGGATGTAGAAGAGGGAGGCATGAAGGAGAAGGGCAGTGAGAGACGGGTGGGAGAGAGAGGCAGCAAACAGGGAGGGATGGATGAATGTGGCGAGGAATGGGACGTGATGGTAAAGGGCAGGTGGAGGGAGGTTTGACCAGTATTGTTAAACTAACTATTTATTCATTCCACAGCAACATGGATTTCATTCCTGGCTGTTCACAAGTCACCGAACAAGTCCGCGGTGAGATTATATTTCCTTGTCTCGTCTCGGTATCGCACACCGGGAGATTTGCCACGCAATGTTCCCTTTCTTAATGTCCCACATGGATAGTTTTACCTCACACGATTACCAGTCTCTATATCCCACCGCACACAATTTCTAGTCTCCGTATGCTACACGGGAGTTTTACCGTGCATAATTCCCAATGTGCCAAACTGGGAGGTATACTGTGCACGTTTGCTGATCTCTGCCGAACTGTTAGTCTACCGAGACCCGTTACCTGGTCTCCCTACTCCTCCCACCCATGTACTTAGCCAAATTTCTAAAACAGATGTTAGTATCGCTGACGAGCCGGGATGAAAAGGTTCCACGCACCAACCACTCTCTGAGTGAAAAACCTTCCTCTAATATCCCCCTTGAACTTCCCTCCCATTAACATAAAGCCATGTCCTCTTGTACTGAACAGCGGTGCCCTGGAGAAGAGGAGATGGCTGTCCACTCTGTCCATTCCTCTTAATATCTTGTATACCTCTATCATGTCTCCTCTCATCCTCCTTCTCACCAAAGAGTAAAACCCTAGCTCCCTTAATCTCTGATCATAATGCGTACTCTCTAAACCAGGCAGCATTCTGGTAAATCTCCTCTGTACGCTTTCCAATGCTTCCACATCCATCCTATAGTGAGGCGACCAGAACTGGACACAGTACTCCAAGTGTGGCCTAACTAGAGTTTTATAGAGCTGCAACATTACATCGCGTCTCTTAAACTCTATCCCTCGACTTATGAAAGCTAACACCCCATAAGCTTTCTTAACTACCCTATCTACCTGTGAGGCAACTTTCAGGGATGTGTGGACATGTACCCCAAGACCCCTCTGCTCCTCCACACTACCAAGTATCCTATCCAAACTTGACATCCATGTACCTATCCAAACTTCTCTGATAGATTGAAATTGAAATCGCATCGCGCTGGCAGCTTCTTCTTCTACCGTCTCACCACCCACTTTACCTTTCAAACTTAACCCGTGACTTTTAGTTGTATTCCACAAACGGGAAAAAAAACTGTTTGCATTTACCCGATCTATACACTTCTTAATTGTGTAAACCCTAATCAAGTGCCCCTTAATCTTCGGCGTTGTAAGCATAAATTTCTGACCTATTCGATGTCTCCTTATAACACAGATCCTCCAGACCTGTCAACATCTTTGTTTTTTTTCTGTACTCCATCGATCTTGTTTACATCTAGCCTGTCGGTAAATTACCAAATTTGTACACTTTACTCCAAATTAGTCCTCACTAACGCCTTATACTGGCAACAAAGAGAACCAGTGGATGTTTTATTACTGCACTCAATTGCTCCCTGAACATTTTCTGGGTGACAGCATAAAGAGCCGTGTTTGTGCAGCAGCTCAGAATCTGCAGCATTGAGCCCAGATCTCGCAGAATTTCAGGAGCAGGAATCGATGTGTAATATTTTAAAAGCGGGACCCATGCGGAATACACAGTGTACGGTGCCCAAAGCAGGACGAAATTGCCAGAGATGATCAGCAGTAAAACGAGGGATTTCCTGCGGCTCTCCATTTCCGGGTCTCTGGCACCCTGTCCCTTGTCAGCACCCCGGAGTCTCCTGCGCCCTCTGCTGGTGACTAAAACATACCTGACGGTTAATCCATTCGTCAGGAGAATCAGCAGGAATGGGATTACAGGGGTGAGGAAGAAATTAAATAAATCTATTAGCCTCGAGATATATGGGGACAAAGACCCGGAAGGCAAGCAAATAAATGGAGCAATCATCACTGCATAATAACCTGCGAGCAGAAAATACCAGTAAATGTTCTTTAAACAGCTGATCACCGTCACCGTCCCCAGAATCAGAGCCGCTGTTTTCCTGATACAATATTTTGATTTCAGCTTTTGGCAACATATGGCCACGAATCGATCAAAGGTGAAAGTGACTGTGAACCAAACGGAACAATCGGTGGCGATGTAAAGCAGAACGGCATGTATATTACACACCGGTGTAGACAGAGACCAGAAATAAACGTCGAATGGCGCGTAACTATTCGGAATCTTGCTCAATATGAGGTCCAGGACAACGACCAGAAGATCCGCCGCTGCCATGGCAACCAGGTAGCAAGTGACAACTCTAGAGAGACCGCACTTTCCTCTGGACAGGATTAAAATCGTCACCAGATTCACTGTGATAAGCATAAAAAAAATCAGTCAGTACGCATCAGGAACCGTTCTCCATTAAATGGACATATAATTTATCTCATGTGTTTCTGTCCTTAGTCATGTTAGAACGTCATTGCACCTCGGGAGGTATTTATTCGTAGCGAAAAGCGATTATTAGAATCCAAAGACAGCTAAAATCAGTGAAGTGTCGAGCGGAATATTTGCGGACAAATATCACCCAAGAAACAGCATTAAATACCAAACATAACGATCACTGATGATTGGACAATTTCGTACATGTTGAGGGAAAAGAGGTAGCTGAGGCATTAAATACTAACTTCGCTGAAACGTAATTGTCATTGAATAAATGTTCACAACACTGACTCTGTTCAGATCAAGGGAAGGCTTCTGCCCTTGATCCTGATAAAGTAATGTGCAAAAGTCTTACGCATATGTAATATAGCTGCCGTGCTTAAGGAATTTGAACAGGACTGTCTTTATCAACGTAGAGCGTGTTTGCGAATCTGGCGGTTGCAAACAATGTTGGTAAAGGGGAGGGTGGAGATGTGGAACTGGTGACAGAGGAGGACTGCCGGAGCGGTTTGGCGCGGGTGCAGTCACACCCAGTCCTGAGTCACCAGGCAAGGTAAATTCATTCCAAACAATTGTTTATTCATCATTACCGAATGTCTCCACAGTGCTTCCCGCTCCCTCCCACTATCTTCTCCTTTTCCCAACCGTGATTCCCCTCTCCCTGCTCTCTTCCCAGTGTCAGTCAACAACAGAGAAATATCAGATCAGCTTCATCATCACTCTCTTATGTCACTGAATTAATTATTTTGTTTGCAGCAGCATCACAGTGCAATGCATAAAATTACTGCTGTACTGGGCAAAGGTCTTGGGCATCCTAACTATCCGAGTTTTCCTCTGTCCTATACATTAACCAGTAGGGTACTGTCACAGATTATCCTCTCAGCAGTGGCTCCGTCGAATTCGCTCACTGAGCGAGTGTGTCAGAGCTGTCGTACCGAACCAAGTTTCACACGACCCATCAGCTGATTCAAAGCAGCCGAAATAAAGCTTGGAGAAACTGGTAGACTTTCAGGAACGCTGAGTGGAAGAGCCGACTTTCCTGCATCGAAGAGTTGACTTTCCTGCATCAAATGATGTGATCACACAGCGGTTACCTGTTCAGATCGTACACACTTGGAATACGTTACCCCCTTCAGAAACACCTGCCCGTATTAGCGGCATTTCCCTCATTCTTATGCATTTTATTCCATTCCTGACGCAATGTTATTTAGCCGCAGCTGTGATCCCCTTCTATCGCCAATCCAAAGTAGCAGAGTAAGAATATCGTTGGCTTTTCGCAATCTTTGAATTTGCAGATATTTTATAAGTTTTGAGCAAGGATTGAGTTCACAGCCCAATACAAACTCCGATGATAACAAAACTATCAGTTCAGGACATTTTTGTACTGCAATAGGAGAACGCACTCAGTTTTAGGCGACGACTACCGTAAATCACTGAGTCAAGTGCGCCCGCCAAATATCAGTACGAACATTGGCATTTTACAAACGTTGAATTCCAATCGTAGGTGTAACTATGATAGAGACAACATGGTGAGGAGGCTGGTCAGAGGAGCATGAGTCATGGCAACACCATTTTAACGGAGAGATAGTGGAGATTGTGATCGCTTTCCTTTTGATGAAGAAAATTTAAACGGATTTCAAGGAATAATTCCAAAATTCTACCAATTACGCCGAAGCATATGCTGTTGATATGAGCATCACTTTTTTTTTTAATGACCAGAGAATGAGAGAGGCGGGAGGATTCACAATAGCTTAACTCTTTGAGGAGAAGACAAATAATGGGCCGTTTCTCTTTGCTTTCATTATTACACAATTCCACCATAGAGTCAGAGTGACAATCTAAAAGGGAACCAAGTAAAATAAAATATTTACTTTGGTGGAGACAGGAAAGGACAATGGGGAATTTCGAAGGAGCGGAACAATTGATAAGTTTAGATATTGTGGAGATGGAGCTGCAGTGAGTCAAATGCCAGCAGAGAACCGCGAGGAAAGGACCAGGGGTTCTCTGGACCTCCCGAGAGTTTACGCATAGACAGCTGGCCCTGGGAGAAGTGGAACGGGGGAATGGTCTGTTTATGACACGGTAGGCCCGTACGAAGCTTCAGCACCCCTGTGGACGGTCTCTGTTGGGGAGTGACCCTGACGTGCAGATGACACAGTCCGAACAGTTGCCTGCAGGAATAGTGCGGATTTGGATCTCAGATTACAGTGCCCATCGCAAGTAGATAACAGAGCAGTTGTCTCCGGGAATATTGCCGATATTAACATCAGATTAAATTCAATGGAAGCACAACGCGAGGAAACACCTTCATTCTGCACCAGATATTCCCGAGCCGAGGATGGTGGAAATAAAATGAAGCAACGTCTACAGATACAAAATGTCAAACCCTCTGCCCTAAACCAATCTGAGCAAAGATTGAACACTGTTTACCGATCAGATCATTGACTATTAAATCGAAACATTTCTAAAAGCCGCAGTGGACAGCATCGGTTGTAGATTTTAAAGTGCTGAAGATGTCATGTCTGCTGTGTGACAGCAGCAGTAATTTGACATTCGTTGTACACATTGGAATAAAATGAATGCAATTAAATATAGTTGCATAATTAAGCTTTGGAGAGAGACTCACCTGGAAGAGCAACTATAGCGAGGACGGGGTAGTAAATCACCCGAATTACTTTTATTGCATACACGATTCGAAAATGCAAGGTAATCCACTCATCATTTGCAAAGATAAATTCAGCAGCCCAGAGAGGATTCTGCCGAATTGTTGTTACATTCCGCACGGCTGTTCGTCGACTCTGATCCATTCCGGAGCCAGCAAAGCTTCTTTCCCCAAAGTATGCCCTCTCTGTCCCGCTTGGTGGATCCTCCAGTCGCTGTCAGTGCCGGGGCGGCTGCTCACGTTGACACTGAGAGAACTCGGTGAGTCGGACGGCTATTCATATGAGAGAGAAACTCTCTTGTGACGTCGAAATCCTCCGTGGAATTTACATTATTTATATTCTGTCAAATGACAGATGCAGTTAACCCATTTTTGCATAGCAGCCGAGCGGCTGGTGTGGGGAATTTTTTTTTAATAATTTCGATAATGAAAGTTGTATATATCCATAATTTGTTTAGAAATAATTCAGCAGATTTAACAAAATATTTAAGCGATTATGCGGATGGACACCCTTTATTTGGACTGCCCGTGTTTGTAGCTGTACCATTTTTACCCTGCTCAAGCATATTTTAAATGTTATTCATAAACCTGTTGCACCCACGTGATCGATCCATATACTGAAGTAAAGCAGTTACCCATCCTTCCCGAGTAAATGTCTGCACTCACCCTGTCCATTAGTGCATGACCCGTGAGGATCTGGTCAGTGATGGCTCTGCAGAAGCAACAAACTTATCTATGTGGTCAGTGATAGACGGGGAGCGGCAAGAACTCCGCTGGCCTGGTCCGTGTGCTGAGGGGAATGTTTGGGCAGATCCAGAAGACTGTGGTTCACATCTCTCCCCAACTGCTGAACTCTCTGTATTCGAACTCTGAGACATTTCTCCCCTATTAGAGCGGCATTTGGATTTATATTTTATTACAAGATATTTTGAATAATTGTACGTCTTGACTGGTTAACCTTTAATTACGTACTCCCTCCTTGCTTTTTGTCGGATGATTCAGCATTCAGTGTATTTCACGGCCGAGTATGCTGAAACAAACACCGAGAACGATATTTCAAACGTTGTGTAGCTGTGTACGGAACACGTGGGAATTGAAACCTTGGCTCCTTGGTAACAAATATTGGAATGAGCAAAGTTTCTGTCATCACCTGACATTATCTTCACTCCTAAACCCGTCATTCCATACAGTTAAACATCTGTTCATCTCATTTGAGGAATGCAGTTTGTTGTCTAATCAATATTCAAATCTTGATGAACGTCTTTTGGCAGAATATAATCCATTAAATAAGGGTAATGAAATATAAGGTAAAAAGTGAAGGTAAATGTTCCTTCTATTATTTTTACCGCAGAGCCGACCAACCATTGCTCTGAGTAGGAAATGTGTACAGAGTCTGAAAGGTCCGGGGCAATTTATTTATTGTAATGTTCATACTATGAATGTCCAGAAAGAAAACTGAAACATCACATACTTTGATTTCATTTATTATTTGAAGGGTATAATGAAATACCTCACAATAAAGACAATCTTCCGCATTTAGAACATTATCCTCCGCAGCTTCCGCCAATTTCAACAGGACCCCACCACTAAACAGATTTTTCCCTCTCTATCCCTCTCTGCTTTTCGCAAGGATCGTACCCTCCGCGAATGCCTGGTCCACACGTCCCTCCCCACGGATCTTCCACCCGGCACTTTTCCTGCAAGCGGAATTATCTTCACTCCTACATCCGTCCTTCCATCCAGTGATACATCAATGCTATTTATTTCATCTCATTTGTAGTATGCAGATTGTTGTCTAATCGATATTGCAATCCCGATGAACGTCTTTTGGCAGAATATAATCCATTAAATCGGGATAATGAAATATAAGGTAAAAAGTGAAGGTAAATGTTCCTTCTATATTTTTTTACCGCCGCGCAGACCAATCATTGCTCTGAGTAGGAAATGTGTACATAGTCTGAAAGCTCCGGGGCTATTTATTGTAAAAGGCATACTTTGAATGTTCAGAATGAAAACTGAAACATCACATACTTTGATTTCATTTATTATTTGAAGGTTATAATGAAAGACCGCACAATAAAGACAATCTACCGCATTTAGAACATTATCCTCCGCAACTTCCGCCACCTTCAATAGGAACCCACCAGTAAGCAGATTTTTCCCTCTCTACCCATCTCCGCTTTCCGGAAGGATCGTTCCCTCCGCGACTGCCTGGTCCACACGTCCCTCCCCATGGATCTTCCACCCGGCATTTATAGGTGTAAGTCCTACACCTGTCCCTACACCTCTTCATTCACCACCATTCAGGGCCCGAAATAGTCCTTCCAGCTGAGGCGACACTGGACTTATAAGTCCGTTGGAGTCATCTATTGCATCCGGTTCTCCCGGTGCGGTCTACTCTACATCGGCGAGACCCGCTCCAGCTTGTGGGACCGCTTCGTCGAACCCCTCCACCCCGTCCGCCACAACAGACAGGATCTCCCGTTTGCCACCCACTTCAACTCTGCTTCACATTCCCATTCGGATATGTCCATACATGGCCTCCTCTACTGCCATGATGAGGCCAAACTCAGGTTGGAGGAGCAACACCTCATATACCGTCTGGGTGGTCTCCAGTCCTTTGGTATGAACATCGAATTCAACTTCCGGTAATTCCTTCCCTTTGTCTTCCCCCATCCCACTTTCACACTGCCTCCTCTTCCAGCTGCCTATCACCGCTCTCATGATTCTGCCTTCTTCTACTACCCATAGAGCTTTCCCCTTACATTCGTGCTTCACCTTTCCTGCCTATCCCCTCCCTGCCTCCCCTCCCCCACCCCTTGATCTTTCCTCTGATTGTTTTTTCACGTGGCACCTTCTTTATCCCCTCCTTCTTCAGTCCTGACGAAGGGTCTCAGCCCGAAACGTTGACTGTTCGTTTCCACGGATTCTGCCCGACCCGCTGTGTTCCTCCAGTTTGTTTGTACGGCGGTGGTAGAGGCGGAAACGATAGGGTATTTTATGAGTTTCCTGTATAGGTACAGGAGCTTAGAAGAATAGAGGGCCAAGGACAACCCTAGGTTAAACATAAGGTAAGGACAAGTTCCGCACCGCATTATGGGCCGAATGGCCTGTATTGTGCTCTAAGTTTTCTATGTTTCTAAAATACCAGAAACCTAATGCCTGAGCCTTCATTTCTTCTTAGCGACGTCTCTTGAGCAAATCTTCAAATCCCCACTTGAATACTGACCAACTCACCGAACTGCGTCTCCCGCAAATGAGGCTCTGCTTAAGTATAGCTTCGTTATATAAATGTTCCATATCACAAACCTGCCGACAACTTCCTGCACGTCCTGCGCACTTTTATGTGGTACACTGTTCCTGTAACTTTCAATATATCTGATTTGAACTCATACTGAGAATCTGACAGTAAACTACTGACCAGTTAGAACGGTGACATTAGTTATATGTACAGTGAGTGTGCTGTCCTGCTAAGAGAGTATCCCTTTGGTCTTGAGAACGGCCGATAATCAGTCATTTTACTCTTCATCATACCTGGAAGTTTTATATTGCTCTGGTTAATATGGGGCATTTCATATCTGCCGACGCATTGCAAAGAATCCTCATAACTCTGACATTGATCAGATTTAAATGGTAGAATCCGCGGGAACGACGCTACAGGGCATTTACCTTCAGATTCCACATATTGAGCTCAACAATCAGTTCCTCGGTCTTGTTGCCTTTCAGTCGGAGGGTCGGAGGTTGTTGTTACGGCACCACGCAGCGAGATTTTGAAACTTCCTCGGATATGCTGATTTCTTACCAGTATTGGGATATACTGATATAGCCTGGGAGAGTCGTGTAGCCTCAATCTTCAAAATGTCATTGGAGCTGTTCTTAGTCACAGAGTTACAAATGAAATCTCGTGGAGGAGGGATTTCAGCACAGATACAGGGATGTACCTGGACTGATAGAGACTGTGGAGGAAATTTGGCCAATCTTAACTGAACTGGGTCTGCAGGTTATAACAGGGTGCCAAAATCATAAAGGCTGATGAATACAGGAGTGGAAGATTTACCTCTGTGTCCTCGAAGGAGACAGAAGAAGGTATATGTTATTGTAATGCAATTAAAGTTTGGCAGGTTCGATGCTGATGGTTTGTCAGAAGCGTGGCTGAATGAAGTTCATAGACAGGAATTAATATCCAAATATGCATTTTGTATCGAAAGGACAGGAAGGTGTGGATCTAAAGATCTTGATGATTGTAGGGATGGTTTACAGCGGACTAGGATCGGCGATTGTAAGGATGAATTGCAGCAGACAGAATAGCTTGAGAATGTAGATAATGAGGAAGAGGATGTACAGGAGCTCTTGGAAAGCATCAAGTTGGATAAGTCACCGGGACAGGACGGGATGTACTGCAGTCTACTGTGGGAAGCGAGGGAGGAGATTGCTGAGCCTCTGGCAATGATCGTTGCATCATCAATGAGGAAGGGCGAGGATTGTAGGATTGTGGATGGTGTTCCTTTATTCAAGTAAGAGATTAGAGATAGTCCAGGAAATCATAGCTCTGTGATTCTTACTTCAAAGGTTGCTAAGTTTATGGAGAAAATCAGGAGAGACAGCAATTATGAAAATTTGTAGAGGCATAATATGATTAGGAATAGTCAGCATGTCAAAGGCAGGTTGTGCCTTACGTGCCTGATTGATATTTTTGAGTATGACTAAACACATTTATGAAGGTAGAGCCATAGATCTAGTGCATCTAGATTTCAGCAAGGCATTTGATAAGGTAGCAGTCAAGGCTTATGAAGAAGGTAAGGACACATGGAATGCAAGGGGACAATGCTTTGTGGATAAAGAACTGGCTTGCCCACAGAAGGCAAAGAACGGTTGCAGATGGTTCATATTCTGCATGGATGTCGGTGATCACTGCTGTGCCTCAGGGATCTGTTTTGGGACCCCTACTGTTCGTGATTTTTATAAATGACCTGGATGAGGAAGTGGACCTGGAAGGGTTACTAAATTTGCTGATGACACAAAGGTTGGGGTGTTGTGGATAGTGTGAAGGGCGGTCAAAAGTTACAGCGGGATATTAAGAGGATGCAAAACTGGGCTGACAAATGTTAGATGGACTTCAACCCAGATAATTGTGAGGTGATTCATTTTGGTAGATCAAATATGTTGGCAGAATATAGCGTTCATACTCAGACTCTTAGCAGTGTGGTTTCCGAGGGATTGTGGGGTCAGAGTTCATGGGACACTCAAAGCTGCTATGCAGGTGGACTCTGTGGTTAAGAAGGCATACGGTGCATTGACCTTCATCAACCGTGGGATTGAGTTTAAGAGCCGAGAGGTAGTGTTTCAGTTATATAGGTCCTGGTCAGACCCCACTTGGAGTACTGTGTTCATTTCTGGTCGCCTCACTATAGGAAGGAGGTGGAATCAATAGAAAAGTGTGCAGAGGAGATTTACAAGGATGTTGCCTGCATTGGGGAGGCATTATGAGAATAGGAGTTGAGAACTCGGCCTTTTCTACTTGGAGCGACGAAGGATGAGCGGTGATCTGATAGAGCTGTCCAAGATAATGATAGGCATTGATCGTGTGGATAGGCAGAGACTTTTTTCCCAGGGCTGAAATGGCTGGCACGAGAGAGCATCGTGCTTGGAAGTAGGTACAGCGGAGATGTCAGGGGTAAGTTGTTGTTTTTTTTTTGATAGGCACTTCCAGAGAAAGTTGCTAAATGAGAAGAAATTCCATTCCTTAATAGAGAGTTTGAAAGATAAACAGATATATTGAAAGTGAAAGCCGCCAAGCGAGTCTCAGGTCTCCCTTCCCATAACAATGACACTTACCAGGAGCGTTGCGGACTTAGGGCGCAATCCATTGTTGAGGATTCCTACCACCCGTTCAACAGTCTCTTTATCTCTCTGCCGTCAGTACGAAGGAACTGAAGCATTGGTACTGGGTCTGCCAGACTGGGTAACATTTTCTTTACTCAGGCTTTAGGTTTAATGAATATCTTCCTAACACCGAGCTGTTGTCACCCGGCTAGCGAGGTGCTAGCTGTATATTGTGCAGTTTACTGATTACTATGTACCCATGGTGAACATTACACATATTTTGAATTACATTCTAATATCATATTTGTGGTAATATTTGGTTAAAGCCCTCTGTGTGGTTTTCTGATGGGTGGACGTACCTTGGTCCAGAGGAAAGGTGTTAGGTGTGATTGTATCTATGTAAAGTCAATTGACAATGAACTTAAACTTCAACGTGACACATAAATATGCAGGCGTTGAGTGAGAGGTTCCTAATGCCGGTAATCTGCATTGGGGTGGATCGGCAAGATGGTCAGCATGGCCAGGACTGAATTACACACGTACGTTATCACCTTCGACCAATTTCTTCGAAGTACTATCTCACATCATATTTATTTACTTTTTCGCTGATATTGAACTTCTCTGCTACACAATGCACTGCACTTGAACTTATGAAATTCAGAATGACAAATAGAAAGAGAAGAACAAAAATGGCGCGAGACTGAGCATGAGCACGAAGGGATGGAGTACAGAAGGAATTAAAAGGAGAAATATTGCGAAACAGTGAGAAAGAAGGTTAGAGTAAGGTATGATGACAAATTCTTGTCAAGCGGCAGCTGAATTTAAATGGCAATAATTTCTTGCAGAAGACGTTGAACGAGGTATTTCATGTAAAAGCTGAAAGAGAACAGCGTTAACACGAGTCATCAGAAGCAGTTGTCGAAAGAGAGACGACATCATAATCGGCTTTTATTGTTGGGCTCTCATCATTCCTCTGCCCATTTAAAGATGTTTGCAATTAGGACAAAGGGATATTTCACCATATTCTTTACCTGCTCCCTGAATACACGTGTTCGTGCAGCAGCTGAAAAGCTGGAACATGAATCCCAGTTTTTGGAGAAAATGGGGAAAGTACGCTGGCCTCAACCCCATAAAGCGGAGCCGTGTGTTGATAGAGGAGAACATGAACAGTGCCCATAGCAAGATAAAATTACCAGAAATGGCAAACAATAAAACGATGGATTTCCTTCTGCTCGCCATCTCGGAATCTTTTGGAGTATCTGCAGTACTCTGACCACGGAGTCGCCTCCGTGCCCTGCTCGCCACTATAATCTGCCTGACGGTCAAGGTGTTGAAAAGCAGGATCAGAGCAAATGCTACTCCAGGGGTAAGGATATAATGAAGGAGTTCTACCGATCCCCAGGCAGACGAATTCGAAATACCGTACCTTGCGTTACAAAACCACGGGAAATTCCAGAGTATATAATTACCAGTGAACATAAAATACCAGAAGATATTCTTCAGACAAATTAGCAAATTATCAATCTAATGCCTAACTAAAACAATATCTCCTCAAATATCAATGGAAATGTATTAATAACATACAGTATGTTTCACCTAATACAGCCATGATTTATTTCTTGCGGGTATACTCAATGCATTTATAGAAATATATCCAGAACAGAGTCAATAGAAGACCGCATCAACTTGTTCTTCCAACCAATGTGAAGAGAACAAACAACTGTGCAAGTAACAAGAAAAATAAGTAATAGATTTCGAGAGCTTGAGTTGAAGAGTCCTGGAAAGTTAAGCCATCGGTGTTGGGAACATATCAACGATGGTCAAGTGAACTCATCTCCTTTGGTTCACTCAGAACTCAAGGACCATTGTCGCTCTTTCAAAGGTCGATCTATGAATGGTTTCAACGTTGCTCTTGTGATTGCCTCTACGATCATCATGGATTTGCATTCCAGGCAAGTATCGCTCTCTGTGGCAATTGTCATATACATCTGGTACCGATGGTGTTAACATTACTATTCCTCCTCCACCTATTTCAGCTAGTTATATGGTGACACCGACTTTTTATCTGTGGAGGGCAGTACTTTGTACACAGATGGACTTGGTTTTCCTGTAATGCACTGATCTTTTGCGGTTCTATTCATTAAATTCAAAGGGACATCTAAACAAGACTGATACATTTTGTGAACAAGTACAGTGGACTAATTATGTTAAAATAGAACTTCTTGGCCGCAATGAGCAAAGGAATGTTTGGAGAAAGAAGGGCGCAGATCTTCATGAAAAGAACATCTGTCCAACTGTTAAGCACGGGGGTGGATCGATCGTGCTTTTGGCTTGTGTTGCAGGTCGTGGCACGGGGAACAATTACTGGCAGAGGGAAGAATGAATTCAATCAAATACCAGCAAATTCTGGAAACAAGCATCACACCGTTTGTAAAAAAGCTGAAGATGGAACGAGGATGGCTTCTACAACAGGTGTGATCCTTAGCTGTCATCCTAAGCACACCTCAAACTCCACAATGGACTACCTCATGAGGTGCAAGCTGAAGGTTTTGCCAAGGCCCTCACAGTCCCCCGACCTAAACATAATCGAGAATCTGTGGATAGACCTCAAAAGAGCAGTGCATGCAAGACGGCTCAAGAATCTCATAGGACTAGAAGACTTTTGCAAGGAAGAATGGGCGAAAATCTACTAAACAAAAATTGAAAGACTCTTAGCTGGCTACACAAAGCGCTTACAAGTTGCAATGCTTGCCAAGCTGGCTGTTAGTAAGTATTGCCCTGTAGGGTTCCAAAATTATGCTTCGGGCCCTTTTCCTTTTTCACTATATTGAAACTGTAAAAGATAGAAATTTAAAAAAAGTTGTCTTGCTGTAAATATTAAAGACATCTGTCATCTTTAACTTTATGCCTGGACTTGAGAAGCTGAGTTACAGAGAAAGGTTGAATAGGTTAGGACTTTATTCTCTGGAGCGTAATAGAATAAGGGGAGATTTGATAGAGGTGTATAAAATTATGATAGGTATAGATAGAGTGAATACAGGCAGACATTTCCACAGAGGCCAGGGGAGAGAAAAAAAAAAACAGAGGTCATGGGTTAAGGGTGAAGGGGGGAAATTTTAAAGGGAACATTGTGTGGGGCTTCTTCACGCAGAGAATGGTGGGAGTGTGGAATGAGCTGCCAGATGAATTGGTGAATGCGGGCTCACTTTTGACATTTAAGAAAAACTTGGACAGGTATATGGATGAGAGGGGTTTGGAGGGATATGGCCCAGGTGCAGTTCAGTGGGACTAGGCAGAAAAACGGTTCGGCACAGCCAAGAAGGTCCAAAAGGCCTGTTGCTGTGCTGTAATGTTCTATGGTTCTATGGTTCTATTATGCTTTTTGGAAATCAGTTAATCTTTTACTCGCTCAGCTATTCACAGTTACAGATATGTTGACCAGGGTTGCGCAAAAGTTTGCATGCCTCGGTACATTTCCTGGCCATGTTCATCCTCTATATATGAGCCTCACCCAGTTCTTCTCTCACTATCCTGTTCTGATGAGAGGCCATATATAAACAATTTGTGCCTTTTTTCTGTTATTTAATCTGATCTTCCACCCTTTCTTTCATTTTTTTTTGTTTTGATACAAACAGACTCTTGATACCATTTGTTAGCATAACTTGAGGCTCATTTTAACATCCTTGATACAGCAGGATATCGGATAACATTAACGTTGTGTTTATATCCTTTACACTAATATTTCTTCTTTCAATAGCAATGTCCATCTAATGATTATGCTTTGGCTTACTCAAACACTTTGAATCATTCCATCAAACGGTAATTGTATGGGAATATGTTGTGTAAGTATTGTATGTGTATTTCACTATGTAGGCGAGCTGTTGTACCGCCCAGACAACCGATAACAAATGGTTCTCGAAAATATTATCCCACTGGTCCGCTGCTGAGAGCATGAGTGATGCATACACTACTGTTCTTAACTTCCCATGCGTCTCCAGTAACAGCACTGCTGAGAGAGTGGTATCTGTTGTCGCCACTTCCAATGAGAATGGCTCATTCCATTAAATAAGCTGCCTTACTACAAAATTCATCAGTGTGATCCTACAGCCCCAGAAGGTAAATAACTTATAATGTTCCCGCTTGGTTTCAGTCTCCAGGAGTAGATGATCTGCATATTGTTCCAAACACTCGAGTTTTGATAACCTTTTTAAATCTTCCCTTGAGGGCTGTTGAAATATAGACGGGGAATTCTGGAACCGCTGTTGTTGACTGCTGTCCCTGAAAGGCAAATGCAAACTTGTATTAATACTCACCATGTACTGAGGTAGAACAAAATCCAGTATTTATGTGTGAAAATGTCAACTACTGCCCTCTTTCATTCTGTTTGACCGCTGTATTCGGGTTAGTTGCAACATCTGTGGCTGTTAACGGAGTTGCTTTATTCAGCTATCGAGAGTCTATTGTGAACCTCCAGCTGCCATCTAGTTTCTTCATTGGTCATATGGGTGAGTTATTAGTGGAGGCTACTGGCCTCAGTATTCTTCGTTGTAGCAAACTCTGTATTACCTAACCGACATCTTCCGGTCATTTTTTTTAGGAAATCCATATTGCTGCTGTGGTTTGGGGTCTGGACCTTGAATGCACGAGCTGCCAACCATCTTTCCGGAGCCATGCTTGTGATTTGGAAACATGTCTGAGTTCTGTGTACTAATTCGCTGCACCTTCTTTTCATTGCTCATCTCCTCTGGTTTGATCCACATTTCACCCATTGTGCATATCTTTCCTCATATTCTCCTACTGTGATCTATATGTTGTGTTTGAGTTCATCTTCTAAATCATACAATTAACTGGCTCAAAACAAACCAAGCTTTGGCTATATAATCATTCCCCAATATATGTTCCCACTACCTGAGTTACTTCACCAAAACTTCTGAATGCTTTAACACCATGTCTCCTAATCTACCTTTCAATGGTACACTCATACAGTATGTCCCACTTGCTAATGTCCTGTGAATCCAAGTAAGATAATTTTACATTGCAACTCCCAGTCTTTTTTTTTTACAATAGTGTTGTTGACTGTGTTTTCGAGATCTTGTAGTGTCCATACCAAGTCCACAGGGTGGCCTGAAACCCTTCCACTATCTAGAGGTCGTCCGGTTTCATCCTACTTTTTGTCACACACCCAGATTGGTGAGGTCTGATACCGTCATTGAGGCTCAGCCTGCAATTCCCTGGATGGCAGTGTCTCCACCATATTATTTTGTAGTTTCTGTCTTGCTCTGCTCTTGCAAGTCTCAGGTTTGGGCATTCCTTCTTAATGTGCCCCCACCCCCTTGAACAAAGTTGCAGCACATAAGTACTTTACCTTCAGTTCTCCCTGTTCCTAGCACTGTTCCATTTCCACTGACCTTACTTGCCTTTTGATACTGTGCCAGGGAGGTGCCCTTCTCTCGTTTCTCCGGACAGACTGATATTTAATAGTCCCGCCTTCGCATTAGAGAGTATTATTGGACTTTGCATCTCTTTTTCCAATGCTTTACTTATGTTCCTCGGTACCCGTGACCGAGTATGTGTGGGTTTCCGTACGGTTTTCGTGAGATCAGTACAGTCAGATGCACCTGTCCTCAACGATCAATTTGAAGCTTCTGTTATTAAATGGTCCAGCTCTAATGCTGCACCATACTCACCTTGAAAAACAGTCCATTAATTGGATGCAAATGCAGTTTGATGTTCATCTCTCTGACAACATTTGACTAGAGCTTCTATCGTGTACCCTTTGTCAAAACACATAACAATCATTATTTCGTTCTTCAAACCGTTACATATTCCCCCATCATATCGTTGTATATATCATAAAGCTGAGTGTATATTTGGATGCAAACACATTATAGTTAACTTCCTTTCGTGGGAGGCATCTGGGCCATGTATTGCTTGCTGATGACTGGTTGATTGGAAAAGCTCTCAAGGACTGACACTGAGCACACATGTTCTGATACATTTAGCAAAATCCTTAAGCTGCTGTATCCCGATCGGTATGGTCTTTGTATGTTCTGATTTGATTTTCTCCCCCTTATGCCCCATCTCTGGCAGTCGATCGATAGTGACATCCCAAGTGTGTAAGACGTACTTCTGAATGTATCCACTCCAATTACACAAATCCAAGTCCATTGGACTTGCAGAATTCCCCTAATTCATGCTTAGTTAGATACTTCTAGCTACCCTACATCGCTCTGTAACTTACCCACGTGGTCCGACTCGAGTACCCCACTGAACACAGAGATTCATTCTCCAGCCCACCGAGGAACACAAATTCTGAATCACTCCGTGCAATAATGATCAGTGAGGTACAGAGAATCTGTATTTACCGACAAATGACTTTGATTGTCTAAACATAGGTTCATAGACTCCCTACCTGTGTGCACCCAGTAGAATCCCTGACTCACCATGAAATGTCAATTATGAGAAAATGTATTACCCGATCTCACCATAGTGTCATCTCCACCTACCTGCCTTTTCCCCATAACCCTTAATTCCTCTACAATGCAAAACTCTGTCCAACTCTGCCTTAAATACAATATATTTATTGAGGTAGCCTGCACCGCAACACTGGGCAGAGAGTTCCGAAGATTCACCACTCTCTGGGAAAAGCAGAACCTTCACAACTCCGTTCAAAATCTAAATGATGAGGCTATATCACCAAGTTCTAGTCTGATCAACCAGCGGAAACAACATTCTTGTCTCGATTGTATCTCTCCGTTTCATAGTTTTATACGTTTTCATCCCTGTAACTCCAGGCGACAGTCTTCAAAAGAACCCTGAAAAGGAAGAAAGAGAGATATTAAAGATAGAAATAGAGCTGTTTCCGAAGATGCAAGCAAAGCAAATTCTGTTAGGCTCCACCATCCTCAGCTCTGCCCTCCGATTATAAGGGAAGCACCACACTAAGGGAATACACTTCCAATTCATCCCTAAGGCGTTAAAGACTATTGTTCCCGATTGGAGATGCTTGTGACAAAGTTCCCAGTACAGTCCAAATCTGTTACTTCAACGCTGGTAATGGCCATTGTTAAGCTAGATACGATGCAACAAATCGATTACTTAGTCTTAATCCTATCTTTGGTTAGTGATTGGAGATAAGAGCACATTTATGTCGTTGGAGATTTCGTCGTGTGGTGACGTTATGATTTTAATATGTTGAATATTAACCCACATCTGGATTCTCACAACCTCATCAACTGGAGGGACCAATTTAACTTACTGACTGGCAACAAACTTATCACCAGTATCTAACGCTAGACCCCTTTGCTGCAATCTCTCTATCTTCTCTAGCTGGAAGTCCCGCTGTTTTCCTGCTTCTTCAGCCTCGAATTGTTTTTGTTGTAGCTCCATGTCGAGCTCTTTTCGTTTTAACCCAGCCTCGAGCTACTGCTGTCTTGGCCTTTCCCACCCTCCGCCTTTAGTCTTCCTAACTTGTACTGGACGAAGTAAACAACAATTAACCGTGTGTCTGTGTAAGTATCAAGCTTAGGAATACTAATTAAAGTCTGAAGGTGCCAAATTTGCACATTAATCCACAGAATAAATAATGGGAGAAAAATTATGAAATTCAGTCTGGAATGTAGAGAGAGCGCGTTTCAGGTCGAATTCCCCAGGTTCCACGCTGGTAAAACTAAATAACAGTCGTCGAATATCTTGTCCGTCGAGTCGTACCGAATCCAGTTAAAATATCACCAGGGGACAGCCACAGCAAATCGCCATCAATTGATTACCAAATAGCACCCCGATTCTAAGCAAGGGCCGACAAAAGTGGTACCACATGATACCCCAACGAATCCGCACACATGGATTATACAAAGTGACAGACACATTTATGTTGTGCACTGCGTGCCGATGATGAACCCCACCTTCTGGGCGGAGGATAGTTCCAAACCCCCCACCTCTCTCCCTCTCTCTCTCTCTCTCTCTCTCTCTCTCTCTCTCTCTCTCTCTCTCTCTCTCTCTCTCTCTCTCTCATTCTCTTTCTGTATATACTCTGTGTGTGTGTGTGTGTGTGTGTGTGTGTGTGTGTGTGTGTGTGTGCGCGCGCGCTTATACACACACATTAATTTAAGCCTGAGACCGAAGTATAGTTCCACCTCACACAGACGCTCTTAAAGTAACACTCACAGTACAAGACCGCGGACTCGTAACACATGAACGTTTGAATTTATGATGTATTTGCCAAATCTACTCATTTTAAAACCGTTTTATTCGAAACCTCCGCTGAATTACAATTGGACATAGGCGTCATATACAGAGACGATCATTTAATGTAAACATATATTTCATTCCATTCTTCAATTCTTTTCTGAATTTCCTCTGTGTCAGTGTATAGATACAAGTATTGGTGCACATACTCAGAATTTGTAACATAAACCCAAATTGTTGCAGTATATACACAGGGGAACTCAAATATTTGTCCTGATAAAAATAGTTTTCCGCTTGCCATTTCAGGGAATGAGCTACATAGGGCATCCAAAATAATATGAAATTTGCTGATATTGCAAACAACAAAATCATTGACTTTCTGCGGTTCTCCGCCTCGGTATCTTTCTGATTATCGCTGCTCTTCCGAAGCCCTTTGCGGACTCTATTTGCCGCAATGATATGTCTTACTGTTAACCCATTGAACACTAGAATTAAGCCAATTGGTAGCAACGGCGTTAAAATGCTATCCAGTAATTCAACTACCTTCCACACAGGTAATGTAGCGTATTCAACCGTGCTGGCGCAACGCCACGGCATGTTGTTAATAATGACGTAAGGTTCAATGGCAAAGTAAAACGGGGCACTTTTCCCACAGCTCACTATAACCACAGTCACCATAACCACCGTTGCTGTTCTCTCAGTGCAGTATCTTTCCCCGAGCTTTCGACAACATATTGCGATGAAACGATCGAAGGTAAAGCTGACCGTAAACCAAACAGAACAGTCCGTCATTACAACCCTAAATACCTCTGTCAGAGCACATACAGGAGTGATGAGCAGGAATCTGGAATATATGTAGATATTGTTGGTCCGTTGCACTAAAGCAACAACGATAACCACCATCAGATCCGCTGTTGCCATTGCAACCAGGTAACGGGTGATGCATTTGGAGAGTCCGCACTTTCGTCGACATAGAATCACAATTGCCGCTAAATTAACTACAAGAAATTAGAAGCAAAACAGGATTATCATTTGCTGCAGCAACCTGAATGTCCACCATTCTTCCAATACTATGCATGGTATGACGTTTGGAAGTGAAAAGCAGAAATTCAATGTGTGCCGTCTCCATTGTTAGACTCCTGCTGGAGGACCACAATAGACCGACGACATTCCAATAGTTCAGAGCAAGGCATCTGATTTCCGCTTCTCACCTATCGGTGAGCGTTCAATGGCTCCTGCAAACATCACCATGAGCAACACCATTTCCATTACTGGAGGTGAAACAGCTGAAGGGATTATTGGAAGAGAAATTCGGGAAATTTAAAACATAATTTATTATTTCGTTACTTCTGGGAGAACAGACCTGCGTGTCGATATTTGACTGGCCATCATTCGAAACAGCCGATCTGTAGAAGCGATCTCTGCCGTTTCAGAAAGCCGAGAATGACCAGCTATGAAACTAACGGCAACATAGTATTTGACAAAAGAGAAGGAAAACAACCACATCGACAAAATGTGGAAACTGAATTTCTAAGAAAATCAAATGAGTGAGTCTTCAGTTCTGGAAACACATTTCAGTCACATTTGTGCTGAGTAAAACTCCGAACAGTGCGGCGGAACGAAAGCAAGACGACGGAACCATACATAGAGTGGGCAGATCCAGTATCTTACCAGGGATACCGATCGCTACAATTGCAGGATAGAAAACGCCCACGATATTGTAAATCGCTGGATATCCCATATTCCGACAGAAGCCCCGTTCTGGTGTACAGAACGTTCCAAAGGTTCGTATGGACGGGTGATCGGTTTTACAGTGTTATATGCAATTAAGAGTAATTCCACTGAGGCAATTAGGGTGGTTATCACGTCAGTCGAATTAGGGACAACCAGCCACACAAACACTTACGTTAAATTGTTTTTCTCACTCTTTCATCTTGCCATGACTTCGTATCCCTATGGGATGTTACAAGTTACTAACTTTTAAACGAAAGATAATATGAACGTTGCCAATTTAATTTCTGGCTTCAGCTGCTGAAATGGGATATTTTATGATGTGTTGTTTCTAACATAGACAATCATCTTGAACAATTAACACGGAGAATCACCTTCCATCAGGTTTATTTTGTCACATCGGCGGAGCACATTCGCTTCTCACATTGAGATCAGTACATTAGCTCAGCAGGTGAAATGGAGTGCACTTTATTGAAGGGGAAGATAAGTTGTATTTTTCTATCGCTCCTTCTCGTCATTTCGAGTTATTTGACTGATGCAAGTCACAGCAATAGCTGATGACATGTTTCGCAATAAAAGACGCTCCTCTAAGCATATAAACGAGATCGAGAGCAATATTACAGGGACATTTCAGAATAAAAAGTTAAAGGCTCATATGACTTGATCTGCGGATTGTGAACGGATTGATAAACGTTCTTTTCTGGATTAAAAGAGAGTGGATGGTTGAATCTTTGACACTGACAAGCCTACTGCAGGTATTGATGTCAGGCAATTCGGAATTTATCATGTATTTTAATGACTTAGATGTCGATGTAGTAAACTGAATCAGAAAAAAAAATTCGGACGAATCCTAGGCTGTGGGCGTAGTTACAGCCAGGAACTCTATCCAATCTTGTAGCTTGATGTTGGCTGGTTGGAAAACGGGTTGAAAAATGGCAGAGGGAATTTAATAGAGACAAGTATGTGTTTGTCTGCATTGTGAGGATAGATACAACAGGTTAGGATGCACACTGAATAGGTGGAATTTAGCGTGCAGAAGGAGACCTGGGAATAAAGATTGATAATTCCAGGAAAGCAGCGTCACGGGAACATCGGCTCATATTGAGTTCCAACCACATTGACCTTCACAGTCAGTTCACTGAGTATAGGAGTTGGGACGTTATGTTGAAGCTGTATAACACGTTGATGCGGCCGTAGGTAGGATATGGTGGGCTGCGCCGGCCACCTGCCTACCGTTTTACAATGTCAATCAGCTTCAAACTGTGTAGCGAATATTTGAAAGCAGGATTTCGGGAACTGAGGACAAGAGTTAGACGGAACTGTTAAATTGGAAATCATTCCCTTGACAGAAGGACAATGAATGGAGATCTTACAGAAGTATCTCATTTGTGAGAGTTACCGACAGGGTGATTGTTCGCAGATTTTCCCCATCCGCTGAGTAAATCTCAAACTACTTCATAGGTGTGGAGTGGAAGTTGAAATATGCAGGAGGAATGTGTGCT
This sequence comes from Hemitrygon akajei, assembly GCF_048418815.1. Classification (NCBI taxonomy): domain Eukaryota; kingdom Metazoa; phylum Chordata; class Chondrichthyes; order Myliobatiformes; family Dasyatidae; genus Hemitrygon; species Hemitrygon akajei. The sequence continues at coordinate 424,065 of NW_027332046.1, read as the reverse complement.
AAAGCTGACCCACCAGGATGGTCGAGGAGTGTGGAAGAATCTGCCAGCGTAAGTGGCAGATGCGGATTAAGCTGCATTATTACAGGGAAGGTTGTCTAGTTAAGTGGATGAGGGGCGGACCGAGTGTGCAAATGAATGGGACGAGGTGGAGGATCACAGAGGAACGATCCAGATGTACGGAAGAGCCTATTTCTCTGTAGTAATAATCTGTGACTCCATGAAGTTCTCTGTCCCATTTCCCCGTTCAGAGTCTTCTGATTTTCCACTTCGTCATCAATCTAAGAATGTGCAGAACTGTGGATGTGTTCAAATTCACATTTCCACCACATTTCCTTCTGCTCCGGCAGTACTCACTCTGTGCCTATTGAGGAGCTCGTAGCGACGAGCGGCTCTCGTCTCATTGGAAAAAAAGTCTCACCACTCTGTATTCATTGTGGTGCAGGCATCGCTGTGCGGCCCTCTGATCACTCTGGGATGACTCACATCTCTGCATCTATTGTGGTGCTAGTATCGATGAGCGGCCGTCGGCCACCCTGCATCCATTGCGACCCTCGTACTGATGCCTGGCCCTCGGCTCATTTGAGATTATCTCAGTGCTGGTACACGATTTCCGCTCTTACACTTTGAATACCATTTGTGAGGCTGACTGCACCAGTCTCACCGTTTTACTCACTTTTTCTTGTGAATTATTTTCACAACTAACTCGTGAACAGCCACCCTGTTTTGCGACAGCTGTTCGCTCAAATCCTACTCCGCTATTTTATAGCCAACGGCGCGATTAATCAATACATCGGATTATCTGATTAATACATTCACGCCAGCATTGGTTTTGTTTACTTCTCCGATATATGCGTTGTTACCAAAGCATCATTTATTTTTTTTGTTTCCGATTGTTCCTCAGATGGAACTGAATGACTTCTGTTCTGTCCGATTGCAGACTTTCAAGCAGTGAATGGAAAGAGGTAGACTGAAGAACAGTGACAGATGGAGATATATTTCTGGCAAAGCAGGTGCCTGACTCGCAGGCATTTCTGAGGTGGCGAGGTTTCCCTGTAACTGTGGTCATGGCTCCAGACGCTGGAGATGCTGCCTGGACGATCACTGCACGCGGTACACAGTGCCGAATGAAATATGATAAAGTGGGGTTCCTTTCCTGGATGGTATTCATCACCTTGCGACTTACTGAAGACCCATTTCCCCGTTCAGCGGGCAATATTCCATCATTACTCTTGTTACGTGCAGTGTGCAGACAGAAAGTAGGATATTTTAAGAAGCGAGTCACAAATCAGGACTCCACCGTAAGACTGTGCCTCCTGTTGCAAGGCAGTCTGAAACTCAAATTTATCAACCAACCTGGGAATCACTGGAGTCCATGCTTACAGACCGACCGCATATCCATTTGGATAGGGATACTGAGAATTGTTCACACGCCCATTCGTGAATGCAACGACCGTGGATTGCAGACAGTGACTGCAGACGACCGTGTTCCACAATGCCACATCCCATCTACATTGGGTCTCACCAATGTGGGGCTGCCATACCGGCAGAACCCGATATAAAGTTCTTGGAAGGACAGATTTCCGTGAATAGCTGTTGGTGATGGAGGAAGTGTAGTGGCACTTGTAACGCCTGCAGAGATAAGTGCCAGGATGGAGAGCAGTAGGAAGTCAAGTCAAGACAAGTTTATATATATCACATTTAAAAACAACCCACGTTGACCAAAGTGCAGTACAGGTCAGAGCAAATAGCTAAAATCACAAACACAAGAAACACAGACATAACCAACTGGGCAAACAGCTTATAGGTACAAAATAAACAACACAAGGTCCTAGGCACAAGCCAAACATCAGCCACATCAGAAGGATTCAAAACGCTAGTGAATAAAAGTAAGTCTTGAGCGTGGAATTAAAAGAGTCGATGAAGGGGGCAGATCTGATAGGGAGGGGAATGATGCTGTTCCACAGTCTACGGGCTGCAACAAAGGCGCTGTCACCCCTGAGCTTAAGTTTAGATCGCGGGACAGCCAGGAGCTCCATGTCGATGTCTACCCCTTGTCAACTTTAGGGTGATCCTTAGCCCGAGAGCTTCAAACGGACGTTACTAAACGTGCTAGGAACTTTGGAGATCAGTTGGAAGAACAGGTGGATTCAACATATTGGGCATCTGGACCACTGCTATAACTGTGCTGTGAGTGAAACTACCAGGTACTCGCAATTGTACCAGATGTTTGGACGCGAGGCAAGGCTGCACGTCTGTTTTGGGACTGGAGGGTAGGGTACACAAAAAGTTTGTGTCTGATGTCTGGAAGGAACTGAAATGGACCCATGAACTAGCGGAGGTCGCGGCTACCAAGCAATATTGAGGGAATAAGAAGAGGTACGGTCAGAACGTTCGGTTTTCCCAGATCATGCCTAGAGAACGAGTCCTCCTGGGTAACCTGGGTTGCATAAGTTGGTTGATCGCTGCACGGATGAGTCCTATGCAGGGAGAGTCAGATTCCAAACTTACTAGTTTTCCAGGTTAAACCACAGAATGGGAATGGGCCTGTTAAGACTCCCTATCGGAAACGCCTTCAACCTCTGGGACAAGAGGTGCGTGTTGATCCAGAGACTGACATGGTCCCAACACTCAGTAATAGGACTCTTCGGCGACGTGGGAGAACCGAAGGACAAGCAGCAAAAAGATCTGGGCAGGACTTAACTACTGAATGTGTTACCGACTCAGAGGATGGCCAAATGGGGTATGTTGCCTTTTGCAAACTCCTTAAGTACAGAGGACGAGATTCCCAAATCCACCAACTTTAATGCAGGTGAAATGGGGGGATCTAGCAGTGGCAGATAGATTTTCGGTTCGAAAATTATGGGAGACTGGACTTATTAATAAATGGAGCTGAAATAGAGGTTAGCCAAACGACAGGGGGGCCTGAGTTGTAGTGAGGCGATAGTAATAGACAAGTAGACCCATTCCCGTGTAGACAGAAAAAAAAACTAGGATGTGACCGAAAGAGTAGATGATGAGTCTTGAGTTCCCCAAATAGTTTGGACAATGTCGCACCGGAAATATGTGTGTTGTGCTAATCTTCATATTGAGATATGTAACTGCCATTTTCACCTGGATCAGAACGACTGACACAGCGAAACTCCTTTCAAAATCGGGCTTATTCATGAAGGGGGATCAATTATCTCAAAGTCAAGGGAAAACGACTATGTTTAGCTTGGGGAGAGTGTAACTCCCTCGTAAGGGTTTCACTGCTAACGTTGTAGGATAACCCATGTAATGGTCTTTCTGTAGAGACAGTGTTTGGATTGCCAGTGATGAAGGGTGCTGAGGAATGTGAGTCATCCAATCGGGAGAGAAGTCGGGGTAAGTGTTTTTTTTTATTTTTACTTTTATTTTATTTTATTTTATTTTGTGTCTGACACCGGTGTGAGCCTTTGGCTTTGATCGTCGTGAGATCAAGAGGGAACAGCGGGTCGTAGATTCGATCCAGTGAAGACCATGGTTGATGGAGCAAGGTGCGGGAGACTACTCACAATCGACGAATGTGACTTATGGAAGAGTTGAGCTCCAACGTGTGCATATTTGTCTGTTTAATTATAATTAGTCTTTTGTTTTGCTTTTATCTGATTTAGAAATTCTTTATTTAAGTTGATATTAGTTTTTATACATCCTTTAATTAGTTACAGTATGCGGTCTGTAACATCCTGGCAACGAGCTCTAAGTGACACAGGATTTACAAAATCCAGAACTTGGGCGGGAGAGACATCTTAATCTCAACCGATTTGGCGGGAACAAAGTGTGTAATCCTCAGACGTACGCGGCTGGAGAACAGCAATTATTTCGGTGCTGTGTTGGGTTCCTGCCATCGAGGACTAGTGACCATGTTTTAGAGACGCCCGGGAAGAAAAGGAGTCCGTACGGGTTCTCTAGTTAAGGCTGAATCATGTCAAATACCCTCTGCACCATCTAAAAAGTTACCACATGCTTCCGATAATCAGGCGACAGGAAGGGAACACAATATTCTTGGTTGGTGCAACTGTACGAAACCCAATTTCCCTCGGGGTCAATAAAGTATGTCTGTCTGTCTGTATTCAGTGTGGTGAATCAGAGTTTTGCAGATTTGTAATAATGTCACGCGGCTCTTCAACTTAATGCTCGGAATAATGAAGGCCAACACATCAAAAGCTTTCATAACCAGCCAATTAACATACGAGGAAAGCTTAAGGGATCTGTGGGCTTCCAAAGCACGAAGATCAAATGCCGCCATTTTTTTTTCATATTGTGACTGAATTCTGCCACCTGTACTCTGTAATCCAGTTTCACTTTTCATTCCGTAGTGCCTCACATTTTTCCGGATGGAACTCCATTTTCCATTTCTCAGCTCAGCTCTGCAACGTGTCGGTGTCCCGTTATAACCTATGAACACGTCCTACACTATTTACAACACCACCAACCTTCCTATTATTTATTGATTTATTATTTGTTTATTTAAAACATACAGCGGTAACAGCTCTTTAAGGCACAATGAGTCACGGCACCCAGCAACCCTACCGCGACAGTAGCTGAGACAGTACCAGTCACGGACCTACCTGGACATTACCTGAGGAGGAAGGTAAAACTGCGCAGGCGCTGGTGACGTCAGCGGCGAGCGCGGGCTGAGGAGCGGGCAGCGGAGTGCGTGGGAGCAGATTGCTGGGCTTTGGCTCAGCGGGCTTCAGCGCAAGGGGACTTCGGTGAGAGGAAATCAGTGAGCCTGAGTACGTGCTTGCTGAGGTAAAAAGGTAAGGTCGGTAGGTACTTTTTTCATTTATTCTGACTAATCTGGGATCAGGTAATGGGGGAGACAGTTAGAGCAGTGGTGTGCTCCGTATGCAGTATGTGGGAGGTCAGGGTCAACACAGTTGTCCCTGATGACCACACCTGCAATAGGTGCATCCAGCTGCAGCTCCTATCAGACCGAGTTAGGGAATTGGAGCAGGAGCTGGATGAACTACGGATCATTCGGGAGGCAGACGGAGAGATAGATAAGAGTTATCGGGTGGTAGTCACACCGAAAAGACAGGAGGTAGGCAAATGGGTGACAGTCAAGAGAGGCAGGGGGAGCAGACTGAGAGAGCAGAGCAGCCCTGTGGCCGTTTTGGATACTGTTGGTGGGGATGACCTACCAGGAACAAGTTGCAGTGGTCCTGTCTCTGGCACTGAGGTTGGACCCTCGACTAGGAAGGGGAGGAGGGAAGAGAAGAGAGCGGTAGTGATAGGGGATTCTATAGTCGAGGTGGGGGGGCGGATAGGAGATTTTGTGGGGAAGATCGGGAGTCTCGGATGGTATGTTGCCTCCCTGGTGCCGGGGTCCGGGACATCTCAGATCCGGTGCAGGTTATTCTCGAGAGGGAGGGCAAGAACCCAGATGTTGTGGTCCATGTAGGGATCAGTGACGTGGGTAGGATGAGTGTGGGGGTCCTGCGTAGTGAGTTCAGGGAGTTAGGTGCAAAGCTGAAGGGCAGGACCTCCAGGGTAACAATCTCAGGATTGCTACCTGTGCCACGTGCGAGTGAGGCAAGGAAAAGAAGGAGTATACAAATTAATACGTGGCTGTGAGGATGGTGCGGGAAGGAGGGCTTCAGGTTTTTAGATAATTGGGCTTTGTTCCAGGGAAGGTGGTATCTGTTTCGACGTGACTGTTTACACCTGAACTGGAGCGGTACTAACATTCTTGCAGGACAATTTGCTGGTGCTTCTTGGGGGGTGGGGGGGGGTCGTGTTAAACTAAATTTGCAGGGGGCAGGGATCCAGAATGCGAGAGAGGATAGCGAGATGAAGAATAAAGGACAGGTGGGGACTACACGGTTCCGGAATATTAAGTGTGTAGTAGAGAAAGGTGAGGCGGAACAAATGATAAGGAGGACAAATGTACAGCGGGATGGTCTGACGGAACATGGAGTGAAATGTGCAGAAAGAATATGTACATTTAGGAAGGAGAACAAAATTCAAGGGGCTTATAGCCCGATGGGAGTTCGGGGAGCTGGGTTAAGCACAATAGGCAGCAATTTAAAAAGAGAGAGAGGAGAAATTGGCTAAAAATTCTATATCTGAATGCACGAAGTGTCAGAAATAAGGCGGTGAGCTTGAAGCTCAGGTGGGAATGGGTAACTATGATGTTGTTGGGATAACGGAGACTTGGCTGCAGGAAGATCAGACCTGGGAAATGAATGTACAAGGGTATACGTGCATTCGTAGGGACAGAAATGTGGGCAGAGGGGGTGGGGTGGCCCTGTTGGTGAGGAATGAGATACAGTCCTTTGCAAGGGGGGACATAGGATCAGGAGAAGTAGAGACTGTGTGGATAGAACTGAGGAACAGTAAGGGGGAAAAAAACTCTAATGGGTGTTGCCTACAGGCCACCAAACAGTAGCATGGATATTGGATGCAAATTGAATAGGGAGTTCACAATGGCATGCGGCAAAGTTAATGTCGCAGTAGATATGGGGGATTTCCACATGCAAGTGAACTGGGAGAATCAGGTTGGTGCTGGACCCCAGGATAGGGAGCTTGTAGGTGCCTACGGGATGCATTCCTGGAACAGCTTGTACGAGAGCCGACCAGGGACAAGACTATTCTGGATTTAGTGTTGTGTCATGAACAGGATTTCATAAGCGATCTTGAAGTAAATGAGCCATTAGGAGGTAGTGACCTTAATATGATAAGTTTTTATCTGCAATTTGAGAAGGATAAGGGCAGATCGGAGGTCTCAGTTTTGCAGTTGAACAAAGGAGACTATTGAGCCATGAGGGAGGAGCTTGCCAAAGTTAACTGGACGGATATCCTAGCAGAAAAGACAGTGGAACAGTAATGGCAGGTATTCTTGGGAATAATGCACAAGGTGCAAAATCAGTTCATCCCCCGGAGAAGAAAGGATTCAAGGGGGGGGGGATGGGGCCACAGTGGTTGACAAAGGAAGTCAGAGATTGCATAGCATTAAAAAAAGGATGACAGAGCTAAGGTGAGTGGGAGGACAGATGATTGAGAAATTTTTAAGGGACAACAGAACTTAAGTGAAAAGGCAATACGAGCAGAAAAAAATGAGGTACGAACGGAAGCTAGCCAGGAATATAAAGGAGGATAGCAAAAGCCTTTTTAGGTATATGAAGAGAAAGAAGATAGTTACGAACAATGTAGGGCCCTTGAAGAATGAACTGGGTGAAATTGTTATGGGAAACAGAGAAATGGCAGAAGAAGTTAATAAGAACTTTAGATCTGATTTCAATTGGGAAGACACAAGCAATATCCCAGTTGTATGGATGGGCCAAGGACATAGGGTAACATAGGAAATGAAACGGATTGACATTAGGAAGGAAACGGTGATGAGTAGACTGATGGGACTGAAGGCTGACAAATCCCCAGGTCCAGATGGTCTGCATCCTAGGATACTAAAGGAGGTGGCGCTGGAAATTGCGGATGCATTGGTAATCATTTTTCAATGTTCCTTAGATTCAGGATCAGTTCCTGAGGATTGGAGTATGGCTACTGTTATCCCACTTTTTAAGAAAGGAGGGAGGGAGAAAACACAGAACTATCGTCCTGTCAGACTAACATCAGTAGTGGGGAAGATGCTAGAGCCCATTATTAAAGCTGAAATAGTGGCATATCTAGATAGCAGTGATAGGATTGGGCCGAGCCAGCATGGATTTACCATGGGTAAATCATGCTTACTAATCTATTGGAGTTTTTCGAGGATGTAACCAGGAAATTGGACAAGGGAGATCCAGTGGAGGTAGTGTACATCGATTTTCAGAATGCATTTGATAAGGTCCCACATAGGAGATTGGTGGGTAAAATCAGAGCTCATTGCATTGGGGGGAAGATATCGACATGGACAGAAAACTGGTTGGCAGATAAAAAGCAAAGGGTAGCGGTGAATGGGTGCAGAATTTCCACGATCATTCCGAGTTCATGCTTGGATTTTACCCGCTCCAGATGAACTGGATTGACTCTACAGAACAACAAATCAGGAGCAAACCCTTGAATGAAGGACCTCAGTTGAGCTTCATCTCCAGCAGGTAACGTCTGAATACAAATCATTGCATGCCTCAGGCTTCATTTCAAGATCAATATAATCGTGCGAATGGTGCAAAACCGATGTCTCTCGGCTTCAGATGCCAGTGAAGCCGTCGGCATCAGCTATGAACTGCTTTTTAGTAACACCATGCAGTATGCTGGAGGAGCTCAGCAGAACCTTTGAAAACAGTAATCAGTCGTTTTGGGTCGAAACCCGTAATCGGGACTCTGATTTTGTGTGTGTTGTTTTGTATTACGAGCATCAGCAGATATTACCGTGTTTGATTTGTAACCTTGTTGCTCACAACATTTCAATTCACCCAAGTATATACAGAAAATAGGAAGCATGGAAGCAACTGAATGGTAATAACTTACAGGAATTATTTTTAACGTTTCATGAGTTTCAAAATCCGATTGAATGGGTACTTCACCGCATTCTTTAGTTCGTCTCGGAATTTGCTCTGAGTCAGTACGTAAATAAAAGTATTGGTGCAGGAACTGAGAACATGAAGCATTGCTGCAGTATATACTGTGATGTAACGGGGATCAGTGACAGAATAAACAAAAATCATTGAAATCCGTTCGTAGAAATAAAATACCACCTGTGTCACCCACAACGATATGAAACTACCGGTTATGCTGAAGAGCAAAACGATGGATTTTCGTCGGTTCTCCATCTCCCGGTCCTTTTCTTTCTCTCCACACTTTTGTCCCAGGAGTCCCCTGCGAGCTCGACTGGCCGCAAGAATCCGCCTGACAGTCAGAATATTGAACAGCAAAATCAGAAAGAACGGGACACAAGGGGTTAAAATGCGGTGAAACATCTCAAACGCCGCCCATGAGGGAGATGTATAGTAGCTCGTTTTAGGAACACAACCCCAGGGAACCCCATTGATTATATCTGTAGACTCAAATTTAAAACCCCAGGGTGCACTCTCCAAACAGGTCAGTACACTCACTGTCCCGATAACGACAGCCGCTGTTGTCTCGGTGCAATATTTTGCTTTCAGCTTCTCACAGCAAATAGCCACAAACCGATCGATTGTGAAGGCGACAGTCAGCCAGACGGAAATCCCAGTGCTCGCAAAAACCAGCCATTCATGGAGGCTGCACACGGGAGTGATGTCCAGGAATGATCCAGGAAAATAACTCCAAGCTTTCCATCTCAGCAGCGGGTCCAAGATAACGACCAGGAGATCGGCCGCGGCCATTCCCACCATGTAGCGTGTGACACATTTGGAGAGACCGCACTTTCCCCGGGACAGGATCGCAATCGCCACCAAGTTCGCTGGAAGAAAGACAGTGAACAGCAAGTTGAGAAAATACTGAGCAGAGGCGAATATTGGTGACTGAACTGTGAAGTGACAGCTCAAAGCTAAAACTGAGTACAGAACTCTTCAGAGTCATTAATAATGGAGCGTTCTCGAGCCGCGCCTTCCGCGTCTCGTGCGTATGACGTGAATAAATCCACGTGCTGCTGGCGGGATTCTTCCATAAGAAAATCATCAATTACTATAGTGCTCCCCGACCGCGACAGAACAGCCGAAGGACGGAACAAAAGACAGGAAATGCTGGAAACATTCATCTGGACAAAACGAAACATGTGGAGAAAAAACAGTTGAAGTGTCTCGGCTCAGAATTGTTCTCAGGGAGGCCTACGACACGTGTGATAACGTTTCCCTTTCTATCTAAGCAGCCTCGGGCTCAGTGTTTCCAGCATTTCTTGTGTTTATTTTCAATCCCAGCATTAGCCAACTGACTGACTTTACAACAGAACATTGACTGATTCTAACCAATACCGCGCAGTCTGACACAATCTCACAGACAGACATGACGCCTCCCATTCAATCCATTTGTAGGATGCAGAAACTCAACATCCAGCAGTAAATCCGGTGCCGTAGTCAGATGTCTGTAACAGTGTCTGATGTCAATATAATAGAATACATTTCAGGCTGGTGATAACATTAACACGTTGGTTGTGTTAATCAACTCTGCAACGACTACATTGTGTTGTCCGCCAACTGCTTCACATTCAGTCACTGCGCACACATTTATCAAAAATACACAAGTTTCATGCTGCAACATGGAACTGCTCACATTTACTCAATTGTCACTACCAGTATTGGTTTGATTGTTACACCTAATTCAGACAACTGCTCACATACAAATGTAAACAGTGAACTGGTGTAATCTCCACGTGCTGTAACAACACAATATTTGCAAAGCAAATGCAGCTGCTACAAGACCAAAGTCTCAAATACCCGAACATCACATTATTGATCACAAACCGCTGGAGAACGCTGCTTGATCGTTGAATTCCACAGATGTTAGTGGATTCGCTGAATTCCTGTTTTCAGATCCTAATCCCGAGATCCACAGTCCCGGTGTTTCCTCTTCACTCCTGAAACGCGGAATACTGGGACTGGGCAGATGGCAAGGAGACAGAAACAACCACAATACTGGAATGAATCTCAATTTACCACCAACAGCAGCTGGCACCTCAGCTTACCGGGAATTCCAAAGGCTGAAATGAAGGGATAGTAAACATCTAGTATCCGCCAGATGACCGGATAATCTAACTGAGAATCGGTGACTGCTGTTGCTCCTGAATTCACAGCTCTGGCGGACACTCTGAGCTGATTCATTCCAATCAGTCCTGCTTTATAGAGAGGATCAGTCTCCAGAGATACGGTTATACCCCTGAATTACTTGCTTAGTTACACTTACTTGAACAAACACTTTAATTCGGCACCAATGTCTCTGATGTAAATATTGGGATGATTGAAGGCAAATGCATCAAAAATTCCTGGGCATTACCTCAGCATTCTTTCATACGGTGGCAATGATGCAGGAGCTCTAATAACAAAGAATGAGCTTTGTCTCGGAGCAATCACATTTACAGCTATCAATTTTTTGTTGTCTAATTATATATCTGTAAACGGAATTCTCCGACACCGACCGAGCCCTAATTCCTGTACTTGGGGCTTACCGTTCTGATCTGCTTTTCAGTTTCTCAAATCCCACAGAATTACAGGTACGCACGGAACTATAAGAAACAGAACCTCTGCAGAATTTGAAGATCCAAGCCAACACAAATTAAGTGCTGGCAGCTCTCTGCTGAGTTCCTCTCGTATGTTGTGTACGATGTTGCTGATGTAACAGCCTTTTGTAGGGATCTCAAATCCATCAAAGGAAAACTTGGGAGAAATGTTTCCATCTTCAAAGGAATGGTCAGACTGGTTAAATAATAAAAATACAGTACTCTAAATTTCGAGATGAAAAGATGCAGGATGGCTGCAAGTGAACGTGGGATACAATGTTAGTTTCGAGAGAGAGGGAGAGAGGCTGATGGGCAAACAGATAGAAGGATAGATAAGCAGGCAGGCAGACAGGCACGGGTAGATTCATACAGTGTAGGACTGTAACGTTCCTGCTGTATCTCCTACTCTCTGGTACAGTGTGAGAATGTCCGACTCATACTGTTCCTGTTTGTCTCTGCTAGAGTGAACCAAGTAGCTGGTCAGGAATTAGGCATAATTGTAGTTCTACTGAGATCCAGAGTACAATCTCCCCACCTACCCCGCCCGATTTCTCACAACTTAATGGACGTCCTTCAAACCAGAAGTCGTGCCCACTTTTCCTAGACTTCCCTACCATGGGAAACAATTTTGCCATTTCTAATCTGTTCAGGCCTGTTTACATTTGCAATGTTTCTATGCGATCCCACTCATTATACTGAACTCCGGCAAATACAGACCCGGACCTGCCAGATTTTACTCATACGGTGCACTTTCATTCCTGGAATCATTCTCTTGAACCTTCTCTGAACCCTCTCCAATGTTTGTATATGCTTTCTAAAATGAGGACTCCAAAACTGCACACAATAGTCTGGTCTCACCGGTGCCTTATAGAGCCTCCACATCACATCCCTGCTCTTATATTCTATACCACTAGAAAAGAATGCCAGAATTCCTTTCGCCTTCTTCACAACCGGCTCAGTCCTGAGACTAACCTTTAGGGTATCCTGTACACGAACTCTCAAGTTCCTATTATCTCTGCATTGTGAATTATCTCGCTATCTAAATAATAGTCTGCCCGTTTATTTCCTCCACCAATGTGCATGATCATACACTTTCCAACAATGTATTGCATTTGCCACTTCCTTGCCTAGCGTGAACGGGAACAAAGAACTGCTTGTTTATTTCAGGAAGAGGTAGCAGGCAGCACAACCAATGTTAACTCGTCTTGAGGGGTAATTTGTGGAAAAGATAAGTAGCTTATGCTCCTGTACGTGAATATATCAGAGGATTTTCAACCCACAAACATTTCCTCAGTTCCTATTTGGGAGTATTCGTTGCCACCCTACCCCACACTGCTGCATCCTTTCAAGTCCTTACCAATAAACTATATGTCAGTCTCTACCGTGAATATATATAAACACATGACCTCTACAGCAGCCTTTGGCAAAGAAAAAAATAATCCATAGATTCACTGCTTTCGGGCTAACGAAATTCCACCTTCTGAATCTTCTAAAAGGACGCGCCTCTATTCTGACACTCTGTCTTCTGTCTTTGACTCTCCCATCGTAAGAGACAACCTCTCCGCATCCACTCTATCAAGGTTTTTCACCATTAAATAGGTCACAATGTCTACCCCTCATTCTGAATTCTTGAACATAAAGGCTCAGAGCATTAAACGCTCGTCACGTGACAATCCATTCAGTCCTGGAATCCGTTTCGTGAACCTGTTCCGAACCCTCTCCAGTGGCAGTGAATCCTTTCTATGATAAGGGGCCCAGAACTGCTTACAATGCTCTAAGTGATGCCTCCCCAGTGATTCTATGTTCTAGTCCTCTTTATTGAAAGCTAACATTGTATTTCCCTTCCTCATCGGAGACTCAAACTGCAAATTAACTTTTAGGAAAGCCTGTTCAAGGACGTCGAAGCCCCAATGCACCTCAGTTTCTTGCATTTTCTCTCTATTCAGAAAATAATCACCACTTTCATTTCCTCTGCCAAAGTGCATGAACATACACCTCCGAACAATGTATTCGCCCATTCTCCTAATTGACGTCCATCTGTGGACTCTCAATTTCGCAAAACTCCCTGTCTTTCACCTGACTTCATATAGTCTGCAAACTTTGCAACGAAGCCATAAATTCTATCATCCAAATCACTGACAGACAACGTAAAATATAATCGGTCCCATTACAGACGCCTGAGAAACACCACTGGTCAGTTTATTCACCACAAAGAGGCTCCCTTTATTCTCACTCTTTGCGTCTTGCCACACATCCACTCCTTTATCCATGCTAGAATATTTCCTGTGATACCATGGGTTAAGCAGTCTCATATGGCACCATGTGAAAGGCCTTCCGAAAATCTAAGTACACAAAATGAACGGATTCATCATTGTCTATCTTGTTTGTTATTCCTTTAAAAAATTCCAACAAGTTTGTTCGGCAAGATTTTTCCCAGTGGAAACTATGTTGATGGCGCCTATTTTGTCATGTGGATCAAAGTACCCTGAAATCTCATCCATAATAATCGACTCCAACAGCTTGCCAATCTTTGGGGTCACAGGGACTGGCTTAGTGTTTCTTTTATCTGCTTCTCTCCCGTCTTGATGTGTTGACAGATATTTGCAATTTTCCCGTCTTCGGGAACCAATCCAGACTCTAAAGATTATTGAAAGAACATCATTATTGTCTGCATGACCTCCGCATCCATATCTTTGAGAAATTGGTGTGTAGACCTTCTCGTCCAGGTGACCTATCTACGTTCAAACCATTCCGTTTCTAAAGAACCCTTTCTTTAGTTTTGACAGCGTTACACCCTCCATGATCTTTGACACCTGCAACTTCCACCAGACTGTTCTTGTCTTCCACAGTGCAGATTCGAAATATTTATTCACTTCATCTACCATTGGGTTTTCCCCATTACCATCTCTGCAACTTCGTTTTTCAGTGATCCAGTATCCTCTGCCGCCTCTCGTTTAGACTTTATCTATAATTTCCATCATCTGCAAATCGTCTCTATGAGGTCTCAAAGGCAGCTAGAGTAAATTACAACCACAATTACTTAACTAAATATCACTCGTTGAAACTGGATAACCACAGGGAGAATCCACGCAGTCAGTGGGACATCGGGCAAGCCCCACATGATCAACTTCAACACCAGTTGGACATTTTTCATGAAGGTCAGGTGACACCACGGCGCTGCGTCACTAGTGCCATCTTCAGTGGTTGGGATCAATAGTCCAGTACATGTCAAACAGGAGAGCACCCGCACATCTCTCTTCTCTCTCTTCTTCTTCAGTTGTCCATCGACATTCGATGACGACGTCTACTCCTTTAACGGTGAGATCTTTGATGACTGTGCAATCCCATCCTGGACCCACAAGCTCTATTGCAGGTGGGACATGTATACGTAGTAGTCGTGGTAGTGATAGCAAACATGGCTGCCTTTCTCCTGGCTCTCTGCTACTGTCTTCTGGTTGTTCTTTCCATCTCCAGAATTCGAACCCAATCCCTGCACAGCTGTCGCCAAGTGATACGGTCAGCAGCAGCATCCTCCAGGTCTTCAGGTCTGATCTTGCACTTCCTCAAAGCATTCTTCATCTGATCCTTATAGCGCTTCATCCGCCCTCCAGCTGTGCGTCGACTACGATGTCGCGGGCTAGCCGACATGGGGGCATCCTTATCACGTGTTCCAGCCACTGCAGCTGACGCTGAGTAATCATGGCCTCAAATACTTCTGCATTTTGTCTTCACAAGTATTTCAGCGTGAGGCACAGCTATAAAGGTGGGTGGTGACAGAGACCGCTTGGTATACGGCAACCTTTGTGGAAGGACGAAGGCCCCTGTTCTGAAAGACTCTACGCCGAGGTCTCCCAAAGGCAGCTGATGCCAGTATATTGTGATCTGGATGTCGTCGTCAATGCCGCTATCCTCAGAGTGAATGCTCACCAGATATTTGAAAGATGGCACGACTGACAGCTTTTTATCACCAACAGTGAAGGCAGGTAGAGTGGGTGGGACACTGGTACTCCATTAGCAAACCACTTCAGTCTTGGTGGTATTGACAGTCAACCACACACACACACACAAACGTGATTTGTTTGGACTGTAACAATATTCTGTTAATAGTAACAATATGTGATACTAGTTTTATTTTTCAGTACCAACTCAGTTGATATTTGTCGTGCGGTTCTATATTGCAGCTGCTTGTATGGAATATCTACTGCTTTATAACATATAGATGCTACACGAGCTGCTGATGCGAGAACAGCTCAATCCTTTGACGCTCAATTAATTTATCTCAGGACGCAGTCTGTCTGTGCAGGTATATTCATTCCTTCCATCATGAAACACATCCTCTTCATTGCAAGACTTCTATCCAACGGTCCCGATAAATTTCACGCAATTGCCTTGTCCCACAGTGTTGGAGAAACAATTTTTTTAACCAAATTTCTCACTTTGTTGCTCTGGAGTTTGTCGAACTTTATACATTATAATATGCCATTGTGTTCAACATATTTTTCTCTGTAATACGAGTGAATCTGCAGATGCTGGAAATAAATGAAAACACAAAATGTTGGCAGAACTCATCAGGCCAGACAACATCTATGGGAGGAGGTAGGACTCCTGATGAAGGATTTCGGCCTGAAACGTCGTCATTACCTCCTCCCATAGATGCTGTCTGGCCTGCTGAGTTCTGCCAGCATTTTGTGTTTTCATTTTCTCTGTAATTTTCTGTTTTGAAACCGTTAAAATTATTTGTTCATTTACCGTACTAATTGCAGTCCCATTGTGATCCAGTTACGCCATCGGTTCCGTGTTCTCTACTGTATAAGAGGGACATTTGTCAGATTGCTTCAACTATCCATCGGTATTTGCCGGGATTGCTGTTCCACTCGGGGAAGAACATGACGTTCCATATGATCATTTATAGCGACGTCTTGAGAGCACAACGGATATATTATCCATTACTCGCTGCTATTGCACTTCCTGGTAAGTAAATTTATCAGGCGGTTGATTCCATACAAATAGAATACTGATGTAGAAATGCTTATATTATATATATGTATATATATATATAATAAATTGCGTGGAGTGACCCTTGAAGACGGGTAACGGATGTTCTGATATGAATGAAAATCGCAATCTCAGCGTCCAGCACAACTGCCAACCGTAGGAGTTATCTTAGAAATTTAATGTTGTGATTTCAGAGACAATTGATATTTTACATTCATTACTTGTTCGTGGAGATGATTGAGATTTTTTAAAAATAATTGTTATCCCATTTTGCCGAGTTTTTGGGAGTGACATGTTCTGAGATATTATCTGAACACTGTGCGCTTCCTGTTCGTTCTGCTGACTCTGCCGACGTCATTATTAGAATCATCAAATTGATCTTCATTTGGTGTTGCAGCTGGGCACCGATGTAATAGAGAACATCTTGTGTATTTGATGGAGTTGGTCACAACTCTGTCATCCTGATCAGAGTTCCGACTACACCTGCGTGTTTTTTTTTACTCATTACGAATTTGATCTGGCTGAAACACCAGCATTTACATTTCGTATACTGCAGCGGGTTCAGACTTGTTTTCAGTGGCACGCAACTTAAAGCCGGGGGTAACTGCATCTGTCAGGAAGCGGGACAGTCGACCTTATCTTTGTTCGACATTTTTGAAAGAACAAGTTCAAGGTTCATGTTATAAGAACGAAATTAATAAATACATGCATCTTTTTTTTATTGAGAAAATAGTTTAGAAATGTTCCAGAAAGAGTATTTGCTTTCTGAGATACCTAACCATACCAACATCCCCAATAAAAAGAACAGATTTCATTAAGAAATAAAGTTATGAAAGTTATATAAAATTATCTGATTATATCCGATCTGATATATCTGATCCTTATATACGGTTAATCAGTTTCCGAATTAGGATTGGAATCCGAATCAGAATGGAAAACCGGTTAACTGTCTCTGGCATATGTCACGGACATTGTGTTCTTTTGCGGCAGCACTACTCGAATATGTTCAAATAGGGATCGATCAGAAACGATTACTCGTTTCTTTTTCCACACATGCAGTCTTATCAGCAGATTTTGTGAATAATAAAAGCACACATTGAAACAAACCTATGCATGTTTTGTAGCATAGGATAATATTGTTCTATTTCCTTCCTCTCAGTTAACCTGCTGTCGATCGTAGTCCTGTCCCGTGGAAAATGCGGTCTCTCCAAATGCGTTACTCGCTACCTGGTGGCCATGGCGGTGGCAGATCTGCTGGTCGTTATCCTGGACCTGATATGGAGACAGATTCCCATTGTTTATTGGCGAGAATTTCAATTCGTGGCAAGAATCCGCGTATGTAATATACACGCCGTCCTTCTATTCGCAGCCACAGATTGCTCCGTCTGGTTCACCGTCTCTTTCACCCTTGATCGCTTCATCGCTATTTGTTGCCAGAAACTGAGAGCAACATATTGCACCGCGCAGAAGGCGATTGTGGTTCTGGGGACGGTCACTGTTGTGAGCTGTCTGAAGAATATCTTCTGGTATTTTATGTTCACTGGTAATTATATACTCTGGAATTTCCCGTGGTTTTGTAACGCAAGGTACGGTATTTCGAATTCGTCTGCCTGGGGATCGGTAGAACTCCTTCATTATATCCTTACCCCTGGAGTAGCATTTGCTCTGATCCTGCTTTTCAACACCTTGACCGTCAGGCAGATTATCGTGGCGAGCAGGGCACGGAGGCGGCTCCGTGGTCAGAGTACTGCAGATACTCCAAAAGATTCCGAGATGGCGAGCAGAAGGAAATCAAACGTTTTATTGTTTGCCATTTCTGGTAATTTTATCTTGCTATGGGCACTGTTCATGTTCTCCTCTATCAACACACGGCTCCGCTTTATGTGGTTGAGGCCAGCGCACTTTCCGGAGTTTCTGCGAGAACTGGGATTCATGTTCCAGCTTTTCAGCTGCTGCACGAACACGTGTATTTACGTTGTAACCCAGACGAAGTTCAGGGAGCAGGTAAAGAATATGGTGAAATATCCCTTTGTCCTAATTGCAAACATCATTAAATGAGCAGGGGAATGATGAGAGCCCAACAATAAAAGCCGATTACGATGTATCCTCTCTTTCGACAACTTCTTCTGATGTCTCGTGTTAACGCTGTTCTCTTTCAGCTTTTACATGAAATACCTCGTTCAACGTCTTCTGCCAGAAATTATTGCTATTTAAATTCAGCTGCCGCTTGACAAGAATTTGTCATCATACCTTACTCTAACCTTCTTTCTCACTGTTTCGCAATATTTCTCCTTTTAATTCCCTCTGCACTCCATCCCTTCGTGCTCATGCTCAGTCTCGAGCCATTTTTGTTCTTCTCTTTCTATTTGTCATTCTGAATTTCATATGTTCAAGTGCAGTGCATTGTGTAGCACAGAAGTTCAACATCAGCGAAAAAGTAAATAAATATGATTTGAGATAGTACTTCGAAGAAATAGGTCGAAGGTGATAACGTACGTGTGTAATTCAGTCCTGGCCATGCTGACCATCTTGCCGATCCACTCCAATGCAGATTACCGGCATTAGGAACCTCTCACTCAACACCTGCATATTTATGTGTCACGTCGAAGTTTAAGTTTATTGTCAATTGACTTTACATAGATACAATCACACCTAACACCTTTCCTCTGGACCAAGGTACGTCCACCCATCAGAAAACCACACAGGCATTAACCAAATATTACCACAAATATGATATTAAAATATAATTCCAAATATGCGTAATGTTCACCATGGGTATATAGTAATCAGTAAACTGCACAATATACAGCTAGCACCTCGCTGGCCGGGTGACAACAGCTCGGTGTTAGGAAGATATTCATTAAACTCAGAGCCTGAGTAAAGAAAATGTTACCCAGTCTGGCAGACCCAGTGTCAATGCTTCAGTTCCTTCGGACTGACGGCAGAGAGATAAAGAGACTGTTGAACGGGTGGTAGGGATCCTCAACAATGGTTTGCGCCCTAAGTCCGCAACGCTCCTGGTAAGTGTCATTGTTAGGGGATGTGAGACCTGCGACTCTCTTGGCGGCTTTCACTTTCAATATATCTGTTTATCTTTCAAAGTCTCTACTAAGGAATGGAATTGATTCTGATTTAGCAACTTTCTCTGGAAGTGCCTATCAAAAACAAAAAACAACTTACCCCTGACATATCGGCTGTACCTACTTCCAAGCACGATGCTCTCTCGTGCCAGCCATTTCAGCTCTGGGAAAAAAGCCTCTGCCTTTCCACACGATCAATGCCTCTCATTATCTTGGACAGCTCTATCAGATCACCTCTCAACCTTCGTCGCTCCAAGGAGAAAAGGCCGAGTTCTCAACTCCTATTCTCATAATGCCTCCCCAATGCAGGCAACATCCTTGTAAATCTCCTCTGCACTCTTTTCTATTGATTCCACCTCCTTCCTATAGTGAGGCGACCAGAAATAAACACAGTACTCCAAGTGGGGTCTGACCAGGTCTATATAACTGAAACACTAACTCTCGGCTCTTAAACTCAATCCCACGGTTGATGAAGGTCAATGCACCGTATGCCTTCTTAACCACAGAGTCCACCTGCATAGCAGCTTTGAGTGTCCCATGACCTCTGACCCCTCAATCCCTCGGAAACCACACTGCTAAGAGTCTGAGTATGAACGCTATATTCTGCCAACATATTTGATCTACCAAAATGAATCACCTCACAATTATCTGGGTTGAAGTCCATCTAACACTTGTCAGCCCAGTTTTGCATCCTCTTACTATCCCGTTGTAACTTTTGACCACCCGTCACACTATCCACAACACCCCAACCTTTGTGTCATCAGCAAATTTAGTAACCCTTCCAGGTCCACTTCCTCATCCAGGTCATTTATAAAAATCACGAACAGTAGGGGTCCCAAAACAGATCCCTGAGGCACACCAGTGATCACCGACATCCATGCAGAATATGATCCATCTGCAACCATTCTTTGCCTTCTGTGGCAAGCCAGTTCCTTATCCACAAAGCATTGTCCCCTTGCATTCCATGTGTCCTTACCTTCTTCATAAGCCTTGACTACTACCTTATCAAATGCCTTGTTGAAATCCATACGCACTAGATCTATGGCTCTACCTTCATAAATGTGTTTAGTCATCCTCAAAAATATCAATCAGGCTCGTAAGGCACAACCTGCCTTTGACATGCTGACTATTCCTAATCATATTATGCCTCTACAAATTTTCATAATTGCTGCCTCTCCTGATCTTCTCCATAAACTTAGCAACCTTTGAAGTAAGAAACACAGATCTATGATTTCCTGGACTCTCTCTAATCTCTTATTTGAATAAAGGAACACCATCCACAATCCTACAATCCTCGCCCTTCCTCATTGATGATGCAACGATCATTGCCAGAGGCTCAGCAATCACCTCCCTCGCTTCCCACAGTAGACTGCAGTACATCCCGTCCTGTCCCGGTGACTTATCCAACTTGATGTTTTAGAAGAGCATTTCCTCTTCCTCATTATCTACATTCTCAAGCTATTCTGTCTGCTGCAATTCATCCTTACAATCGCCGATCCTAGTCCGCTGTAAACCATCCCTACAATCGTCAAGATCTTTAGATCCACACCTTCCTGTCCGTTCGATACAAAATGCAGATTTGGATATTAATTCCTGGCTATGAACTTCATTCAGCCACGCTTCTGACAAACCATCAGCATCGAACCTGCCAAACTTTAATTGCATTACAATAACATATACCTTCTTCTGTCTCCTTCGAGGACACAGAGGTAAAACTTCCACTCCTGTATTCATCAGCATTTATGATTTTGGCACCCTGTTATAACCTGCAGACCCAGTTCAGTTAAGATTGGCAAAATCTCCTCCACAATCTCTATCAGTCCAGGTGTATCCCTGTATCTGTGCTGAAATCCCTCCTCCACGAGATTTCATTTTTAACTCTGTGACTATGAACAGCTGCAATGGCATTTTCAAGATTGAGGCTGCACGACTATCCCAGGCTATATCAGTATATCCCAATACTGGTATGAAATTAGCATATCCGAGGAAGTTTCAAATTCTCGCTGAGTGGGGCCATAACAACAACCTCCGACCCTCTGACTGAAAGGCGACAAGACCGAGGAACTGATTATTGAGCTCAATTTGTGGAATCTGTAGGTAAATGCCCTGCAGCGTCGTTCCCGTGGATTCTCCCATATAAATCTGATCAATGTCAGAGTTATGAGGATTCTTTGCAATGCGTCGGCAGATATGAAATGCCCCCACATTGACCAGAGCAATATAAAACTTCCGGGTCTGATGAAGAATAAAATGACTGATTACCGACCGTTCTCAAGAACAAAGGGATACTCTCTTAGCAGGACAGCACACTCACTGTACATATAACTAATGTCACCGTTCTAACTGGTCAGTAGTTTACTGTCAGATTCTCAGTATGACTTCAAATCAGATATATTGCGTGTTACAGGAACAGTGTACCACATAAAAGTGCGCAGGACTTGCAGGAAGTTGTCGGCAGGTTTGGGATATCGAACATTTATATAACGAAGCTATACTTAAGCAGAGCCTCATTTGTGGGAGACGCAGTTCGGTGAGTTGGTCAGTATTCAAGTGGGGATTTGAAGATTTGCTCAAGAGGCGTCGCTAAGAAGAAATGAAGGCTCAGGCATTAGGTTTCTGGTATTTTAGAAACATAGAAAACTTAGAGCACAATACAGGCCATTGGGCCCACAATGCGGTGCTGAACATGTCCTTACCTTATGTTTAACCTAGGGTTATCCTTGGCCCTCTATTCTTCTAAGCTCCTGTACCTATTCAGGAAACTCATAACAGACCCTATCGTTTCCGCCTCTACCACCGCCGTACAAACAAGCTGGAGGAACACAGCAGGTCGGGCAGAATCCGTGGAAACGAACATTCAACGTTTCGGGCTGAGACCCTTCGTCAGGACTGAAGAAGGAGGAACAGTGGCCCTATAAAGAAGGTGCCACGTAAAAAAACAATCAGAGGAAATATCAAGGGGTGGGGAAGGGGAGGCAGGGAGGGGATAGGCAGGAAAGGTGAAGCACGAATGTAAGGGGAAATCACTATGGGTAGTAGAAGAAGGCAGAATCATGAGAGCGGTGACATGCAGCTGGAAGAGGAGGCAGTGTGAAAGTGGGATGGGGGAAGACAGAGGGAAGGAATTACCGGAGGTTGAATTCGATGTTCATACCAAAGGACTGGAGACTACCCAGACGGTCGGTGAGGTGTTGCTCCTCCAACCTGAGTTTGGCCTCATCATGGCAGTAGAGGAGGCCATGCATGGACATATCCGAATGGGAATGTGAAGCAGAGCTGAACTGGGTGGCAAACGGGAGATCCTGTCTGTTGTGGCGGACGGAGTGGAAGGGCTCGACGAAGTGGTCCCACAATCTGGGGCGGGTCTCACCGATGTAGAGGACACCTCAACGGGAGCACCGGATGCATTAGATGACCCCAACGGATTCACGTGCAGTGTTGACTCACCTGGAAGGACTGTTTGGGGCCCTGAACGGTGGTGAGAGAAGAGGTGTAGGGCTAGGTGTAGGACTTACGCTTACAGGAATAAGTGCCGGGTGGAAGATCCGTGGAGACGGACGTGTGGACCAGGCAGTGGCGGAGGGTACGATCCTTGCGAAAAGTGGAGAGGGGTAGAGAGGGAAAAATGTGTTTAGTGGTGGGGTCCTGTTGAAATTGGCGGAAGCTGCGGAGGATAATGTTCTAAATGCGGAAGATTGTCTTTATTGTGCGGTATTTCATTATACCCTTCAAATAATAAATGAAATCAAAGTATGTGATGTTTCAGTTTTCTTTCTGGACATTCATAGTATGAACATTACAATAAATAAATAGCCCCGGAGCTTTCAGACTCTGTACACATTTCCTACTCAGAGCAATGGTTGGTCGGCGCTGCGGTAAAAATAATAGAAGGAACATTTACCTTCGCTTTTTACCTCATATTTCATTAGCCTTATTTAATGGATTATATTCTGCCAAAAGACGTTCATCAATATTTGAATATTGATTAGACAACAAACTGCATTCCTCAAATGAGATGAACAGATGTTTAACTGTATGCAAGTTCGGATGTAGGAGTGAAGATAATGTAATGTGATGACAGAAACTTTGCTCATTCCAATATTTGTTTCTAAGGAGACAAGGTTTCAATTCCCACGTGTTCCGTACACAGCTTCACAACGTTTGAAATATCGTTCTCGGCGTTTCTTTGAGCATACTGGACCGTGAAATACACTGAATGCTGAACCATCCGACAAGATGCAAGGAGGGAGTATGTAATTAAAGGTTAACCAGTGACGTACAATTATTCAAAATATCTTGTAATAAAATATAAATACAGTTGTCGCTCTAATAGGGGAGAAATGTCTCAGAGTTCGAATAAAGAGAGTTCAGCAGTTGGGGAGAGATGTGAACCACAGTCTTCTGGATCTGCCCAAACACTCCTCACAGCACGCGGACCAGGCCAGCGGAGTTCTTGCCGCTCCCCGTCTATCACTGACCACATAGATAAGTTTGTTGCTTCTGCAGAGCCATCACTGACCAGATCCTCACTAATGGACAGGGTGAGTGCAGACATTTACTCGGGAAGGATGGGTAACTGCTTTACTTAAGTGTATGGAACGATCACGTGGGTGCAACAGGTTTATGAATAACTTTTAAAAATATGCTTGAGCAGGGTAAAAATGGTACAGCCACAAACACGGGCAGTCCAAATAAAGGGTGTTCATCCGCATAATCGCTTAAATATTTTGTTAAATCTGCTGAATTATTTCTAAACAAATTATGGATATATACAACTTTCATTATCGAAATTATTAAAAAAAAATTCCCCACACCAGCCGCTCGGCTGCTATGCAAAAATGGGTTAACTGCATCTGTCATTTGACAGAATATAAATAATGTAAATTCCACGGAGGATTTCGACGTCACAAGAGAGTTTCTCTCTCATATTAATAGCCGTCCGACTCACCGAGTTCTCTCAGTGTCAACGTGAGCAGCCGCCCCGGCACTGACAGCGACTGGAGGATCCACCAAGCGGGACAGAGAGGGCATACTTTGGGGAAAGAAGCTTTGCTGGCTCTGGAATGGATCAGAGTCGACGAACAGCCGTGCGGAATGTAACAGGATTTCGGCGGAATCCTCTCTGGGCTGCTGAATTTATCTTTGCAAATGATGAGTGGATTACCTTGCATTTTCGAATCGTGTATGCAATAAAAGTAATTCGGGTGTTTTACTACCCCGTCCTCGCTATAGTTGCTCTTCCCGGTGAGTCTCTCTCCAAAGCTTAATTATGCACCTATATTTAACTGCATTCCTTTCATTCTAATGTGTACAACGAATGTCAAATTATGGCTACTGTCACACATCAGAAATGAAATCTTCAGCACTCTAAAATCTGCAACCGATGCTGTCCTCTGCGGCTTTTAGAAATGTTCCGATGTAATAGTCAATGATCTGATCGGTAAACTGTGTTCAATCTTTGCTCAAATTGGTTTAGGGCAGAGCTTCTGATATTTTGCATCTGTAGACGTTGCTTCATTTTATTTCCACCATCCTCGCCTCGGAAATATCTGGTGCAGAATCAAGGTGTTTCCATGCGTTGTGCTTCCATTGAATTTAATCTGATCTTAATATCGGCAATATTCCCGGAGACAACTGCTCTGTTGTCTACTTGCGATGGTCACTGTAATCTGAGATCCAAATCCGCACTATTCCTGCAGGCAACTGTTCGGATTGTGTCATCTGCACGTCAGGGTCACTCCCCAACAGAGACAGTCCACAGGGGTGCTGAAACTTCGTACGGGCCTACCATGTCATAAACAGATCATTCCCCCTTTCCACTTCTCCCAGGGCCAGCTGTCTATGCGTAAACTCTCGGGAGGTCCAGAGAACCCCTGGTCCTTTCCTCGCGGTTCTCTGCTGGCATTTGACCCACTGCAGATCCATCTCCACAATATCTAAACTTATCAATTGTTCCGCTCCTTCGGAATTCCCCATTGTCCTTTCCTGTCTCCACCAAAGTAAATATTTTATTTTCCTTGATTCCCTTTTAGATTGTCACTCTGACTCTATGGTGGAATTGTGTAATAATGAAAGAAAAGAGAAACGGCCCATTTTTTGTCTTCTCCTCAAAGAGTTAAGCTATTGTGAATCCTCCCGCCTCTCTCATTCTCTGGTCATTAAAAAATATATTGATCCTCATATCAACAGCATAAGCTTCGGCGTAACTTGTCTCTATCATAGTTATACCTACGATTGGAATTCAACGTTTGTAAAATGCCAATCTTCGTACTGATATTTGGCGGGCGCACTTGACTCAGTGATTTACGGTAGTCGTCGCCTAAAACTGATTGCGTTCTCATATTGCAGTACAAAAATATCCTGAACTGATAGTTTTGTTATCATCGGAGTTTGTATTGGACTGTGAACTCAATCCTTGCTCAAAACTTATAACATATCTGCAAATTAAAAGATTGTGAAAAGCCCACGAGATTTTTACTGTGCTACTTTGGATTGGTGATAGAAGGGGATCACAGCTGCGGCTAAATAACATTGCGTCAGGAATGGAATAAAATGCTTAAGAATGGTGGAAATGCCGCTAATACAGGCAGGTGTTTCTGAAGGGGATAAAGTACCTTGCAGGAATTATTCCGAGTGAGTACGATCTGAGCAGGTAACCTTCGGTGTGTGATCACATCATTTGATGCAGGAAAGTCAGCTCTTCCACTCAGCGTTCCTGAAAGTCTACCAGTTTCTCCAAGCTTTATTTCGGCTGTTTTTGATCAGTTGATGGGTCGTGTGAAACTTGGTTCGGTACCACAGCTCTGACACACTCGCTCAGTGAGCGAATTCGACGGAGCTACTGCTGACAGGATAATCAGTGACAGAACCCCACTGGCTAATGTTTAGGATAGAGGAGAATTCGGATAGTTAGGATGCCAAAGACCTTTGCCTAGGACTGCAGTAATTTTATGCATTGCACTGTTATGCTGCTGCAAACAAAATAATTAATTCAGTGACATAACAGAGTGATGATGAACCTGATCTGATATGTCTCTGTTGTTGACTGACAGTGGGAAGAGAGCAGGGAGAGGGGAATCACGGTTGGTTAAAGGAGAAGATAGAGGGAGGGAGCGGGAAACACTGTCGAGACATTCTGTAATGATCAATAAACAATTGTTTGGAATGAAATTACCTTGCCTGGTGACTCAGGACTGGGTGTGTCTGCACCCGCGCCAAACCGCCCCGGCAGTCCTATTCTGTCACCAGTTCCACATCTCCACCCTCCCCTTTACCAACATTGTTTGTTCCCGCCAGATTCGCAAACACGCTCTACGTTGATAAAGACAGTCCTGTTCAAATTTCTTAAGCACGGCAGCTATATTACATATGCGTAAGACTTTTGCACATTACTTTATCAGGATCAAGGGCAGAAGCCTTCCCTTGATCTGAACAGAGTCAGTGTTGTGAACATTTATCCAACGGCAATTACGTTTCAGCGAAGTTAGTATTTAATGCCTCAGCTACCTCTTTTCCCTCAACATGTACGAAATTGTCCAATCATCAGTGATCGTTATGTTTGGTATTTAATGCTGTTTCTTGGGTGATATTTGTCCGCAAATATTCCGCTCGACACTTCACTGATTTCACCTGTCATTGGATTCTAATAATCGCTTTTCGCTACGAATAAATACCTCCCGAGGTGCAATGACGTTCTCACATGACTAAGGACAGAAACACATGAGATAAATTATGTGTCCATTTAATGGAGAACGGTTCCTGATGCGTACTGACTGATTTTTTTATGCTTTTCACAGTGAATCTGGTGACGATTTTAATCCTGTCCAGAGGAAAGTGTGGTCTCTCTAGAGTTGTCACTTGCTACCTGGTGGCCATGGCAGCAGCGGATCTTCTGGTCGTTGTCCTGGACCTCATATTGAGCAAGATTCCGAATAGTTACGCGCCATTCGACGTTTATTTCTGGTCTCTGTCTACACCTGTGTGTAATATACATGCCGTTCTGCTTTACATCGCCACCGATTGTTCCGTTTGGTTCACAGTCACTTTCACCTTTGATCGATTCGTGGCCATATGTTGCCAAAAGCTGAAATCAAAATATTGTATCAGGAAAACAGCGGCTCTGATTCTGGGGACAGTGACGGTGATCAGCTGTTTAAAGAACATTTACTGGTATTTTCTGCTCGCAGGTTATTATGCACTGATGATTGCTCCATTTATTTGCTTGCCTTCCGGGTCTTTGTCCCCATATATCTCGAGGCTAATAGATTTATTTAATTTCTTCCTCACCCCTGTAATCCCATTCCTGCTGATTCTCCTGACGAATGGATTAACCGTCAGATATGTTTTAGTCACCAGCAGAGGGCGTAGGAGACTCCGGGGTGCTGACAAGGGACAGGGTGGCAGAGACCCGGAAATGGAGAGCCGCAGGAAATCCCTCGTTTTACTGCTGATCATCTCTGGCAATTTCGTCCTGCTTTGGGCACCGTACACTGTGTATTCCGCATGGGTCCCGCTTTTAAAATATTATACATCGATTCCTGCTCCTGAAATTCTGCGAGATCTGGGCTCAATGCTGCAGATTCTGAGCTGCTGCACAAACACGGCTCTTTATGCCGTCACCCAGAAAATGTTCAGGGAGCAATTGAGGGCAGTAATAAAACATCCACTGGTTCTCTTTGTTGCCAGAATAAGGCGTTAGTGAGGCCTATTTTGGAGTAAAGTGTACAGATTTGGTCATTTACCGACAGGCTAGATGTAAACAAGATCGATGGAGTACAGAAAAAAAAACAAAGATGTTGACAGGTCTGGAGGATCTGTGTTATAAGGAGACATCGAATAGGTCAGAAACTTAATGCTTACAACGCCGAAGATTAAGGGGCATTTTATTAGGGTTTACACAATTAAGATTAATTATAGATCGGGTAAATGCAAACAGTTTTTTTTCCGTTTGTGGAATACAACTAAAAGTCACGGGTTAAGGTTGAAAGGTAAAGTGGGTGGTGAGACGGTAGAAGAAGAAGCTGCCAGCGCAAGTGCTGGATGCGATTCCAATTTCAATCTATCAGAGAAGTTTGGATAGGTACATGGATGTCAAATTTGGATAGGATACTTGGCAGTGTGGAGGAGCAGAGGGGTCTTGGGGTACATGTCCACACATCCCTGAAAGTTGCCTCACAGGTAGATAGGGTAGTTAAGAAAGCTCATGGGGAGTTACCTTTCAGAAGTCGAGGGATAGAGTTTAAGAGACGCGATGTAATGTTGCAGCTCTATAAAACTCTAGTTAGGCCACACTTGGAGTACTGTGTCCAGTTCTGGTCGCCTCACTATAGGATGGATGTGGAAGCATTGGAAAGCGTACAGAGGAGATTTACCAGGATGCTGCCTGGTTTAGAGAGTGTGGATTATGATCAGAGATTAAGGGAGCTAGGGTTTTACTCTTTGGTGAGAAGGAGGATGAGAGGAGACATGATAGAGGTGTACAAGATATCAAGAGGAATGGACAGAGTGGACAGCCATCTCCTCTTCCCCAGGGCACCACTGCTCGGTACAAGAGGACATGGCTTTAGGTTAATGGGAGGGAAGTTCAAGGGGGATATTAGAGGAAGGTTTTTTCACTCAGAGAGTGGTTGGTGCGTGGAACCTTTTAATCCCGACTTGTCAGCGATACTAACATCTGTTTCAGAAATTTGGATAAGTACTTGGGTGGGAGGAGTAGGGAGACCAGGTAACGGGTCTCGGTAGACTAACAATTCGGCAGAGACCAGCAAACGTGCAGAGTATACCTCCCAGTGTGGCACATTCGGAATTATGCACGGTAAAATTCCCGTGTAGCATACGGAGACTAGAAATTGTGTGCGGTGGGATATAGAGACTGGTAATCGTGTGAGGTAAAACTATCCATGTAGGACATGGAGAAAGGGAACATTACGTGGCAAATCTCCTGGTGTACGATACCGAGACGAGACAAGGAAATATAATCTCACCGCGGACTTGTTCGGTGACTTGTGAACAGCCAGGAATGAAATCCATGTTGCTGTGGAATGAATAAATAGTTAGTTTAACAATACTGGTCAAACCTCCCTCCACCTGCCCTTTACCATCACGTCCCATTCCTCGCCACATTCATCCATCCCTCCCTGTTTGCTGCCTCTCTCTCCCACCTGTCTCTCACTGCCCTTCTCCTTCACGACTCCCTCTTCTACATCCCTCTCAACTCAACCCTCCCTTTCTCCATCTGCTCTTCTCACTCACCGATCGCTCATGCTCACCCCTTCGTCCTCACCCCACTCCTTCACTCGTTCTGCCTCACGCTCGTCTCCCTCACCCCGACTGCCACATTGCCCTAACAAAATCCGTCAACGTTCCTCCTCTCCTTACATCCCTCTCATCCATCCCTCCTGTCTACCCATCTTAGACATCCCATTGTCCTCGCTCCCTCAGACATTCACACTCACCACCCACTCCCACCCTCACTCTCCGTATTTGCCCCACTCTCCCACTCACCATAACCGTCTTACTCATCATCAACTTTCCACACACCCATCCCGTCAACTTTCTCCCCATCCCTCCGTTGCCCCGGCGACTCTTCTCAGCTTCACTTTTCCACTCCCTCCCCCACCCCCTCCGCTTTCACTCCCCATCACCCTCTTTCTCTCACTGCTAAATGTAAACATCACCTTAAAACTCATCCCCAAGCTCACGCTCACCCTCCCCCCCACATTCACTCTTACTCACACTACGACCGCCCCACTCTCAACCTAAGATCGCTCTCGCCTCAGTATAAACCGTATGCCAATCCTTACCCTCAGTCTCTCTCTTCTCCTCATACTCACCCTCACGCTTCCACATAGAGCATTGAAAATGTAAGTAGAAATTGTAACAGTTCCATTCTGTAGATAATGTTGTTGTATTTTTTTAAAAAAATTAAAAAAATGTTGCTGTTGAGAAGCAACCAAAAGGAATCGTGAAGAATATTTTGTTGAGGAAATTGTAGATGACTCGAGTCTACTATCAATTAAAGACTTGTTTTTTTTTTATTACGTTAGAGTATGAAATGGTCGTGCCTGCAGCAGAAACGGTTATTTACAATATTAAAGCGACTTTGTCCACTTCTGAATATGACTGTTTTTTAAGGAACGGATTAGTGTTGATTTCAGTTTGAGAGCCGCTCCCTGATCTCAGAAATGTGCTCGGACACGCAGCTGCTTACGAGGGAACCTGAGTTCTGAATTTTACAGGACAACATCCTGCACCTGTCAAATCAATAAATCATCTGCCTACATCCCACTTCATTTCTAGTCCCCATGAAAGCTATCGGACTCAAACATGGACTGTTCACGTCCATGCATGGCCGCTGCCTGACCTGCTGAATTCTTGCAGTATTTTGTGCATTGCTACGATTACAAAATGTCCCCGAGAGGGCATGTGCGGGGCAGTGAGGGGGGCGAGTTGAAAGGCACCACTTGAAAACGTCAACAATGTCAGAATATTCTTGGGGGTTGGCCAACGCCTGCTAGGTTTTCAAAATATCTAATTTCAGATGTATGCATGAATGTATATTCTGGGTAGATTGTGAGTGTTTGTAATTTCTCACAATGGCCAGTGGAAGCATTTTCAATATCATTCGAAAGCCAGATGATTGTTCAAGGTGGGAGTGAAGAGCTCTGTGGAGCGGGCGTTCCGAATGCGGGATGAAATTGCAAGTGTGACAAGCAAAGTTTAAATCAGGTTACTGCCAGGAGTAGCGTGGCTGAGGGGCCGAGTGGCCTACGCGCATTAGTATGTACACAAGGAAATCAATGACAAGTGACGTTGAGGAAGCCAATCAACTGGCTGAGCGCGAAGACACATGCCAATTGTTTGTAGGTTGAAGAGACAATCAATGTTTCACGAATTAAGCGTATTATATCCAAAGTGGTAACGAATCGGCATATAGGAAGGAGACTGACCAAGTAGCAAGACCAACGAGCTGCTTCTAAAGTCAGGAGGAGGAAGCCAGAGGTCCATGAGTTCCCTTAGCGTTATTACTTGGAAGGCTTGTCCTGGGCCCAGAATGTAAATACAGTTACCTAGGAAGCGTGCCCGTGCTCTACTTCCTTTGGACTTTGCGACGATTTGGCATGACATCTAAAACTTTGACGAACTTCTATAGATGGGCAGTAAAGACCACATTGGCTGGCTGCACCACAACCTGGTATGGAAACATGATTGCCATTGAACGGAAAGTCACATGAAAAGAACTGGAAAAGGCCCCATCCATCACGAATAAGTCTTCCTCACTACTGGGCAGCTCTACATGAAACGTTGTCTCAGAAAAGCATCATCCATCATCAGAGAACTCCGCCATACAGTCCATTCCTTCCTCTTGATATAGCATCAGGAGGAAGGTATAGAAGCCTCTGGACTCAAACTACCAGATTCTGGTACAGTTATTACCCCTCAAACATCAGGCTTTCGAACCAAAGGCAGTAACATCACTTAACTTCTCTTGCCCCATCATTGGAATTTTCCTACAACAAATGGACTCACATTCAGGAAAACATCAGCCCATGTTCTGAATATTTATTACTTCTTCTTCTTCTTCTTCTTCTTCTTCTTCTTCTTCTTCTTCTTCTTCTTCTTCTTCTTCTTCTTCTTCTTCTTCTTCTTCTTCTTCTTCTTCTTCTTCTTATTATTATTATTATTATTATTATTTATTAATAATAATGCCTGGGATCAGTGGTGAATTGGGCGTTTGGATCCAGAACTGGCCTGCCCATTGGAGACAATGGGTGGTGGTTGAAGGGACATATTGTTGCTGGTGCTCTCTGATAAGTGGTGTTCTGCAGGGATCAGTACTGTCACCTCTGCAGTTTCTGAGGTATATAAACGATGTTGCTGAAAATGTACATGGGTATAGATAGCAATGATAACTGGCAAAGAAGACAGCTGGGTGTACCGTGATTCAATTGCAGTTATGGTCAGGGAAATGGCAGATGGAGTTTAACCCAGGCAAATGTGACGTTTTGCACCTCGGTGGGTCAAATGGAAAGGTTCAGTACACTGCTAAGTGCAAGACACTTAACAGGTGTTAATATGTAGAAAGATGTTTGGATTCTAGTTCAACGTTCCATGATATTGGCTATGCAGGTTGATTAGGTAGTTAAGAAGGCATATGGCATGCTTGACTTTATTACGCGAGGCAGTTGATTCAAAATTCAGGTAGTTATGTTGCACCTGATAGAACTATAGTTAGGCCACATCATAATATTGCGCACCGTTCTGGTAGCCTCACTCCAGGAAAAATGTTGTGGTTTTGGAGAGAGTGCAGAAGAGTTGTACGAGGTTCTTAAGCAAACTTGGGTTGGTTTCGCTTGAGAGGTGGATTGTGAAGTGAAATATGATAGAGGTTTATGTTTGTAAGAGATATATGTAGAGCAGGTAGACTGTATGAGAGGAAAGTGGTAGGATATAGAAATTTTGAATGCACAAAGGATTAGTGTAGAGAGCAGTTTGGGCGTCTTCCAGGGAGATATGAACATTGTGGGCCGAATGGCCTGTCTCTGTGCTAGACTGTTCTATGCTCTCTGCCTATGTTAAGTCAACAACTTATCAGTGTAATTTTCATTGCAGTGTATCGTTTTAACGCACCAAGCTACAGCGCTTTTTTCAGCAATTTATCCAACTGTGCCAGCCCATTCCTCTTTCCCACAGAGGATTCCCACATCACTCCCTGGGACTGGGAGCCTTTCCCCATCACTAGGTTAAGGATTATCGGGGAATCATCTGTAGGGGTTCCCTTCTCCGTGAGTTCTGAGGCTTCCTGTAAACAGTCAACTTGCTGAGTGACAAACTGAGTGAAAGAGAATGGAGAAGACAATATCAGCTCAGTGATGGGTAGTCCCAGTAACTTTCAGCACAGCAACAGTCGATGGGCAGCCTCTTCACCCACACTGCAAATTTCTAGGTCCCGTCGTTATCAGCAAACCACTAACAGAGGAAATTGCAAATCAGAACATTATTAGAGT
The DNA here is from genome assembly GCF_048418815.1 of Hemitrygon akajei. NCBI lineage: Eukaryota > Metazoa > Chordata > Chondrichthyes > Myliobatiformes > Dasyatidae > Hemitrygon > Hemitrygon akajei. The sequence continues at coordinate 390,889 of NW_027332046.1, read as the reverse complement.
CATAGAGCACATTAGCACAGAAACAGGCCCTTAGGTCCTTCTAGCCCATGCTGACTGTTTTTTTTTCCTGAGTGGTCAGATCAACCTTCACTATTCCTCCCCACCCACAAACATCCCATCCTGTCCTGATAAGATTTCCGTTAAATATCGACCACTTCCGCTGTAAGCTCGTTCCACACAGTCACCATATACTAAGTGAAGCTCCCCTCAAATTCCCTTAAACATTTCACTGTTCACCCCCAATTCTGGAACTCTGAGAAGATGCTGTGGTGAGGGAAACAGGCAGTAGGTGGGGGTGGAGGGAGAAAGCGAGAGGGGAGGGGGGTTCTAAGTGGGGAGAAGGAAACAGAAAGGAGTTGATATCTATTATCTTTCAATAAAAGTCATTGAACTTACTTTCTGCAACCTTGATACCAATAACAGATGCATAATCAATCAAGCTATTGATGCAGATGGGAAGTAGCAAGTGGCGTAATCAAGAGGAATCTGAGGAAGGAACGTGTCACTCAGAGGGAAGTTAAAATCTGGAAAACACTGCCTGAGGTGGTGCTGGTAGCAGGTCCCTTGATAACATTTACAAAGTGGATGAACATTGAAACTGCCGAGATACAGTCGGCTGTGAACCAAGTGCTGAAAATGGGACCAGTGTAGACAGTGAGTGAATGGTCAGAACAGGTATGACCGGCCAAAGGCCTGTTCCCGTGCTGTGTGATTCACCACTCCCGACATGCTGGCATTGGTTTCACATCTCCACACCACTCTCCAATCTGAAATAAATCAGACTGCACCCCTTTGTAACCACTGCGAATATGAGTTTGTTAAGGTAGCATGCAAGTTGCTCATTTCCGTTAAACAACTGATAATTGATAAAGTTTCTGTGTTTTCTTCCATTAATGTTGCTTCTTTACAGAAAACTAACTGTCACAATCACTGTGTAATGTGCTTTCATTCCTGCACATTGTAACTTGAACCATCTCACTGGGGGTCAGATGGAAACGTAATGCCTGCACATGCGATCACATCTGTTCTCCTTCTGACCTATCAACTACACTCAGAATTTTTTTTCTGATTCAGTCTGGTGATGGATTATCCAGCTTGTCATAACAGGAGCTCTTATCATTATCGTCCTCAACGTTCAGTGTCGAAATTAATGTGTCAGCGCCACACACAAACCCGAGAGTCTTATTCTTTTCTTGCGTGCATACTAAATAAATGTATTATAGAATAATATAATCAATGAAAGACCACACCATCGAGGGCGACACACTGTTTAACAATAATAACAACAATAATAATAGTAACGAGATAAGAGTAATAAGAATAATCTTTTTGTCTTGTAATCGAAAGGCTTTATTAAATGTTGTGTGATTGCCATTCCGGGTGTTTGTTAACTGTCGAACAAATAAGAGATTGCCATTTTCTGAGATATTTTTAAAATATGAATGCATTGCGGATTTAAAATATTGCACGAGATGTGGACATAATTGAGTTCAATTCAGAAAGAAAGAGAAAGAAACATTACGGTCATAACTGACTTTATTAGAGTGATGTGCTTCTTTAGTTTGCGTTGGGGGGGGGGGGAATGATTGAATTCACCGTCCTTTTGACCAGACATGTGGCAGAAAATTTGTGGTTCCTTGCGAGATGTGATTTCCAAGAACAGATGTGAAATTCGGAGGCTGCATATCTTTCCGAAATTCTGTGAAGTGTTAGTGTGTGTGAGCCTCAGCTCCCCACATCTCACTCTCCGAAGTTCTTTAGAATACGTGCTCAGGCGTTTTGCTTTAGAAGTTGTTTATTCTGTATTCTCCAATTCCCTGCGATGGTTTGGAAGGAAGATAAGTGTGAGACCGGATGTTTGTTTTTCTTTCGCTGCGTATTTAGCTTCTGTAGCTTTATTTGTTTCATTTATTATTGATTTCAGAGGGAGACACGGATCTCACACGGGCCATGTGTATTCAGGGTTAAATGGATCAAACTATGAGCGTATCTACACCCGATACGATAAAACCACGGTCCAGCAGTAAATTGGCATTAGGATAAATTGGTGTGTACTTGAATTGGGAATTTGAAATTGGCATTTTGGAAGTCTAGTACGTTTAATGAGCACCAAAAGCTGCTGCTAAACATTTTGAATTGCTGGTTTTAAATTGTAGGGTTCTTTTGGAAAAGATTGTTTGGTGGACATTGAAGCATCTGCCCTCTAATATGTAAACGGCAGGTCAGTTTAGATATCGCGCTGCTGCAGTCAATAGCTCGGAGATTTGCTTAAATCGTCAGCCCTAATTCCATAAATTATCCAGCTGCTACTGGGTGGTCAGATTAAACCGGTTATTTCCACAACCCTATTTCTCGGGCACTGTAAATGCAGACTCCAAATATAGTTGTAAAGTGTCCCAAAATTTCCTCCCTCCTAGCACCCTCCTGTCCGTTGTCTTCCAGCCCGAATTCACTCTATCTACTCATCATCTGCCTTCTGTTAGTAAGCCAATTCTGAATCACAACAGGATTACCTAGATCCCATGCCCCTGACTCTCAGAATGAGTCTGCTGTGGGGAACTGATCAAATGCCTGACCAAAATTCACGCACCCAGATCCACTGTTCTGATTCATCTTTTTATTGTCACTTTTTCAAATAATTCAACCTGCCTCATAAAGGACAACATGCCTCAAAAAGCTGTGTTGACTCTCTGTAGCCAGACTACGTTTCTCCAAATACTCATAAATGTCCTCTCTGATAATCCTCTCCAATAGGTTGCACATAACTGACGTAAGACTCACAGGTCTATAATGCCAATAAGTATCCCTACTATCTTTCTTGGACGAAAGAATAACACTTTCCACCCTCCAATCATCTAGTTCCGCTTCCGTGGCCAGCGAAGACACAAATGTCCTGTTAAAAAGCTCTGTAATATCCTCGCTCGCTTTCCAAAATCACCTGGACAATATCCCTTTCGGCACCGGGGAATAACTTATCATGTTTTCCAAGTTTCCAGCGCATCCTCTTTCTCACTGTCGGCATGTTCGAGCATATCTGCCGTTTTACGCTGTGTTCACATTCACCAATGTATTCAGTAAGGAGCTTCACTGCCTCCTTGGACTCCACACACAAGTCTTCCTCTTTTACCTCTGATCTGCCTATACTCTCTCTCGTCATCCTCCTGTTCATCACAGTGCAACTCGCAAAGGGCTTCTCAATTCCCCTTCTACCTCTTCTAAGTACACTTTTAAATTCTCTCCTGTCTCCATTGTGACTCGCCTAAACCCTACCCGATCCTTTCTTCCTGACTCTTAAGTATATTTCTTTCTTCCTCTTGAATCTTGTCATCCAGTGTCACTTTACGCTATCATCCTTTCCCTTCCTCAGTGACACCTTACTGATACGCATTTCCCTGAATACATTATTTTCCAATGTACGTTCCCAATTTCCTGTCAGGTAGCATCATACATCGCAAACCCCCAATTAAGCACATCCCATACTCTCTTGTCCTATCCCTATGCAAAGTAAATGTCTGGGAGTTCTGCCCTGTCGTTCTGAATCGCTGACCCGCGAAGAGATCTGTCACCTGATCAGTTTCCTTTTCCAATATTTGGCATAACTGGGAAATGATGCCATACCAAATCCATTTACCCTGAGGAGGTGCCAAACAGTATTAGGGAAGCTTCAATTGCTCGTGTCAATAATATGACACATGTCCAAGATCCGCTTCCCGATCGGTTCATCACGGTTTCCGTTGCAGTTTTTTGTTTGGTTAATTTGGTGGGCGGCTGTATAGAATGCTCAAAATGGGGTGTTCGCGCTCTTCATGTTCGTCTGACGGTCTATTAACAAACGAACGCTCCACGTTGTCCTCCCTTTCTGCAGAAACGATCCTATCTCTGGTTTGTCATCGCACGGCCTTCACCTTTTTTTTTAACTTTTCCCTGACCATTTTCAAGCATCTGAAACCCGAAAAGTCCTGACGCCTTCCCTGCCCTTCTGCCAGTCGAGTGTCTGTGATAGTTTGGAACATACTTCAACCAATGTGACAATCACACCAGCAGCATCGAACGTTTGTATTCTTACCGACTGAACTGCATGAATTCGGCAATCTTCCGCCAATTCTGCAATTTCAGGTTGACCAGGCATCTGATTGTTTGAGTTAATGCCTTCACACTTATTCAGATATTTGCAGATTAGAAACGTTTTGAACGCTACGTTAGTTACTTTTCCGATATCACATCAAATTGAAGTTACAGAAAAAAAGTTTAAATCCATATCAGAAGTGTTTAATAGCATTTACTTATGATTTAATTCTGAAAATACGCTTAGGTACTTCTGATAAAATTAAGAATGGGTGGAAAGGAGAACTTCAAATATCTTTTTCTACAGAGAAATGGGAGAAAATGCTTCATGCAGTTAATAATTCTTCAAGTGCGCCAGACAAGATTTGATAGAATTTAAGGTGGTTCATAGGACTCATATGTCCAAAGATATGTTAACTCGTTTTTACTTCCATATAAATCCTATTTGTGATAGACGTAAATCTGAAGTAGCTTCCTTGACACATATGTTCTGATCTTGCCCTCTTCTAGGAAAATATTGGAAAGATATTTTTTGATATTACTTCAGTAGTTCTGCGTGTTGATTTACAACCTTATCCTATTACTGCATTTTTTGGACTAGCAGTGATAGACAACAGTTAGTTATCCTCATCGGCTTGTCGTCTAATTGTATTTGTTACATTAATAGCCAGAAGATTCATTTTACTTAAATCGAAATATTCCAATCCCTCTACCATATTTCAATGGTTTTCCGAAACGATAGCATGATTAACCTTGGAAAAAATTAGGAGCACTACTATGGCTCTTTCGGTTAAATTTGAAGAAACTTGGAGGCCGTTTGTTCAATACTTCCATATGATGTAAGTTGATCCTTTCAGAATCCTTTCTTTTTTTTTTGGTAATTTTTTGCTCATGTATAGAGGAGCGGAGTTAACGACAAATTATAATTTTAGCCGATGAAATATGGCAGGCCAGTCTTTGTTTTCTGTTAGTTTAGCTTTTATTAGTTTAGGTTTTTTTTTGTCTCTTTATAAAATATATTTTTTCATGGTAAGTTCCAAAGAGATTGGGAGGCTAAACTACATTTGTAATGAATTGAAATTTAATACAAAGATTGAAAAAGAATTAAGGTCATATTTGCCAAACCTGTTGATTTTGAAACGGCTTTATTTGAAAACTCGGCCAACTTACCATTAGACGCGGGCGTTATCTACAGAGATGGCCATTTAACGTAAACACATACGTCAGTCCGTTCCTCAGCTCTTCTCTGAATTTCCTCTATGTCAGTGTATAGATATAAGTATTGGTGCACACGCGAGAATTTGCTGCATGTACCCAAATTGTTGTAGTATATATACCGGGGAACTCAAATATCTGTCCTCCTGAAAATAGTTTTGGTCTTGCCATTTCAGAGAGTGGTTTACATTGGGCATCCAAAATAATATGAAATTAGCTGATATTGAAAACAACAAAATCATCTATTTTCTGCGTGTTTCCATCTCGGCATCTTTCCGATTGTCACTGCTGTGCAGAAGCCTTCTGCGGACTCTATTTGCCACAAAGAAATATGTCTTACGGTTAACCCGTTAAACACGAGGAATAAGCCGATCGGTAGTAATAGTGTTACAATACAGTCCAGTAATGAGTATCCTCTCCACAGAGGTGAAGTAGCATATTCATATATGCCGCTGCACTGCCACGGCGTATTGTCAATGATGACGTATGTTTCAAGGGCAAAGTAAACCGGGGCACATCTCCCGCAGCTCACTATAACCACGGTCAGGATAATCACCGTTGCTGTTCTCTCAGTGCAGTATCGCTCCCGCAGCTTTCGGCAACATATTGTGATGAAGCAATTGAAGGTAAAACTGACCATAAACCAAACCGAACAGTCCTGCGCCACAGCCGGAAATACAAGTGTCAGAGCGCACACAGGAGTGATGAGCAGACATCTGAAATAAATGTAGATATTGTTGGTCTGTTCCATTAAAGCAAAAACGATAACCACCATCAGATCCGCTGTTGCCATTCCAACCAGGTAACGGGTGATGCATTTGGAGAGTCCGGATTTTCACCGAGATAGGATCACAATCGGGGTTAAGTTAACTGCAAGAAATTTGGAAACAAAATAGAAATATGGTCAGCTCCCGGAATGTCCCCATTCTACCGATGCTATGCAGGCTATGGTCTGTTTGGAAGTGGAAAGGGGAATCCAGTGTGTGTGGTCTCCGTCGCTGCACTCCGGCTGGAGGACAATGACGGATGTGATTTTCAGTCGATTTGCGACCTTCCCACAGTTTAGAGCGAGGCATCCGAGGTCCACCACTCACGTACCGGCTAGCAGTCGCTCGCTCCTGTAAACAATACAAATTCTATTATTAGAGGTGAAACAGCTGAAGGGATTGTTTGGAGCGGTGACAAAGTACAGTCAATGAGATATAAAGCAGGAGTTCTCATTTACTGACATATAGAAGAACAGAATTCCGTGTCGAAAACAGACTGGACCGTTATTTAAATAAGCTACCATGTTGTTATAAGGTCGCAGTGTCTGCACTGATAGAGACTCGGGCCTAGAAGAGCAAAGACCACCTTAATCACTTCAGAAAGCCTACCGAGGTGAAATTGTGAAACAGTGGCAATATCGGCACCAACTTAATTGACGAAAGAAGAAAAAATCTGCGACCAAAGTAAGAAAAGTGGAAATAAAACAATCAGATGCCTGAATCCTCCATTTCGCAAAGACGTTTCAGCCGATAGTAGCATCTGTGCGGGTACCGCAGCGCAGTAACGACGGCACTATGCATAAAGTAACCAGTCCGGCACGTTACCGGGGACAACAGCCGCTACAAGTGTGGGATAGAAAATGGTCGCGATGTAGTAAATCGCCGGATATCCCATATTCCGTCAGAAGCAGCGTTCAGTTGTAAGGAACGTTTCAGCTACTCAGATGGACTGGCGATCGTTTTAGCTGACTTTTTTTGAGGAGAGAGCAATTTCGCTGAGGCAATTAGCGTGTCTGAGGCAATAGATAGTATTTAAAGAGAACAGTTAGAAGAAGTAGGTCATTTTCTTCGGCCGTTTAACGGGGGCACGAATGCGCAAGCGCGTTTAAGTCGGACCGTGAGGCAGCGGGAGTCTTTAAAGAGAACAGTTAGACGGAGCGGGCGACGAATTACAGGGGGGCAGAGTAGGAAGCCTTTGTCTTGAGTGGTTGAGGACGAGCTTCACTCCAAGTATGGTAAGGCCGGATAAGTTCCTTTAAAAGGAGAAAGTTTCAAAAGTTGAGGCAACATATTGGGTAGGTCATGGCGGCTGCGATCGGCCCCGTGGTTTGTTCATCCTGCAGCATGTGGGAAATCGGGGTTACTTCCAGTGTCCCTGACGACTATATGTGCAGGAAGTGTGTCCAGCTGCAGCTTCTGGCAGACCGCATTGAGCGTCTGGAGCTGCGATTGGATTCATACTGGAGCATCCGCGATGCTGAGAAAGTCATGAATAGCAAGTTCAGTGAGTTGGCCACACCACAGGTAAAGGCTACACAGGCAGAAAGGGAAGGAGTGGGCACTAGACAGCGTAGCAGTAGGCCAGTAGTGCAAGAGTCCCCTGAGGTCTTCTTCCTCCTTAACAGAAATACTGTTGGGGGAGATGTCTCATCAGGGGAAAGCAGCAGCAGCCAAGTTCATGGCACCATGGGTGGCTCTGCGGCACTGGAGGGAAGGAAAAGGAGTGGGAGAGCTATAGCGATAGGGGATTGGATTGTAAGGGGAATAGATAGGCGTTTCTGCGGCCGCAAACGAGACTCCAGGATGGTATGTTGTCTCCCTGGTGCAAGGGTCAAGGATGTCTCTGAGCGGCAGCAGGACATTCTGTAGTGGGAGGGTGAACAGCCAGTGGTCGTGGTGCACATAGGTACCAACGATATAGGTGAAAAACTGGATGAGGTCCTACAAAGTGAATCTAGGGAGTTAGGAGATAAACTAAAAAGTAGGACCACAAAGGTAATAATCTCTGGATTACTACCAGTGCCACGTGCTAGTCAGAGTAGAAATAGGAGGATATTTCAGATGAATACATGGCTTGAAAAATGGTGCAAGGGGAAGGGATTAAAATTTTTGGGGCATTGGAACCAGATCTGAGGGAGGTGGGACCGGTGTAAACAGGACGGTCTGCACCTGGGCTGCACTGGAACCAATGTCCTTGGAGGAGCGTTTGCTATTGCTGTTCAGGAGGATTTCAACTAATGTGGCAGGGGGATGGGAACAAGTGCAGAGAGACGGAGAGGTGTAAAATGAGGGTAGAAACAAAAAGTAGTAAGGTGAAAAGTAAAAGTGGCAGGCAGGCAAATCCAGGGCATAAAGCAAAAAGGGCCACTTTTCAACATAATTGTATAAGGGCTAAGAGTGTTGTAAAACCAAGTCTAAAGGCTTTGTGCGTCAATGCGAGGAGCATTCGAAATAAGGTAGATGAATTGAACGTGCAGATAGTTATTAACGAATATAATATAATTGGGATCAGAGAGACATGGCTCCAGGGTGACCAAGGATGGGAGCTCAACATTCAGGGATATACAATATTCAGGATGGATAGACAGGAAAGAAAAGGAGGTTCGGTAGCATTGCTGGTTAGAGAGGAGTTTAACGCAATAGAAAGGAAGAACATTAGCCTGGAGGATGTGGAATCGATATGAAGAACTGCATAACACTAAGGGGCAGAAATCGCTGGTGGGCTTTGTGCACAGGCCAACTAACAGTAGTAGCGAGGTTGGGGATGGCATTAAACAGGAAATTAGAAATGCGTGCGATAAAGGAACAGTGGTTATAATGGGTGACTTCAATCTACATATAGATTGGGGAACCAAATTGGTAAGGGTGCTGAGGAAGAGGATTTCTTAGAATGTATGCGGGATGGTTTTCTGAACCAACATGTTGAGGAACCAACTGGAGAGCAGGCCATTCTAGTTTAACATTGAGCAATGAGGAAGGGTTAGTTAGCAAACTTGTCGTGCGAGGCCCCTTGGGTAAGAGTGACCATAATATGGTGGAATTCTTCATTAAGATGGACAGTGACATAGTTAATTCAGAAACAAAGGTTCTGAACTTAAAGAAAGGTAACTTTGAATGTATGAAACGTGAATTCGCTAAGATAGACTAGCAAATGATTCTTGCTAAGGGTTGACGGTGGATATGCAATGGCAAGCATCTAGACAATGCATGGATGAACTACAACAACAAGAATGAATTGTGTGAAATTGTTATGGGAAACAGAGAAATGGCAGAAGAATTTAATGATTTAATGAGTACTTAGATCTGTTTTCACTAAGGAAGATATAAGCAATCTCCCAGATGTATGGATGGGCCAAGGACATAGGGTAACAGAGGAAATGAAACAGATTGACATTCGGAAGGAAATGGTGATGAGAAGACTGATGGGACTGAAGGCTGACAAATCCTCAGGTCCGGATGGTCTGCATCCTCGGGTACTAAAGGAGGTGGCCCTGGAAATTGCGGATGCATTGGTAATCATTTTCCAAAGTTCCTTAGATTCAGGATCAGTTCCTGAGGATTGGAGAATGTCTAATGTTATCCCACTTTTTAAGAAAGGAGTTTGGGAGAAAACTATCGACCAGTCAGCCTGACATCGGTGGTGGGGAAGATGCTAGAGTCCATTATTAAGGATGAAATAGTGGCATATCTAGATAATAGTGATAGGATTGTGCCGAGCCAGCATGGATTTACCAAGGGTAAATCATGCTTGACTAATCTGTTGGAGTTTTTCGAGGATGTAACCAGGAAGTTAGACGGGGCAGATCCACTGGATCAAGTGTACCTCGATTTTCAGAAGGCATTTGATAAGGTCCCACTTAGGAGATTGGTGGGTAAAATCAAAACTCAGGGCATCGGGGGGGGGGGGGGGGAGAGACATTGACATGGATAGAAAACTGGTTGGCAGATAGAAAGCAAAGGGTAGCGGTGAATGGGTGTTTCTCGGAATGACAAGTGGTGACTAGTGGGGTGCCACAGGGCTCGATATTGGGACCACAGCTGTTTACCATTTACGTTAACGATTTGGATGAAGGCATTGAAAATAACATCAGCAAATTTGCTGATGATACTAAGCTGGGTGGCAGGATGACATGTGATGAGGATGTTAGGAGAATTCAGGGTGACTTGGATAGGCTGGGTGAGTGGGCAGATACTTGGCAGATGGCGTTTAATGTGAATAAGTGTGAGGTTATCCACTTTGGGAGTAAGAACAGGAAGGTAGATTATTATCTGAACGGTGTAGAGTTAGGTAAGGAAGAAATACAAAGAGATCTAGGAGTCCTTGTTCATCAGTCACTGAAGTAGAATGAGTAAGTGCAGCAGGCAGTGAAGAAGGTTAATGGAATGTTGGCCTTTATTACAAATGGAATTGAGTACAAGAGCAAGGAAAACCTCTTCCATTTGTACAGAGCCCTGGTGAGACCGCACCTGGAGTATTGTGTATAGTTTTGGTCTCCAGGGTTAAGGAAGGACATTCTGGCTGTAGAGGAAGTGCAACGTAGATTCACGAGGTTAATTCCTGGGATATCTGGACTGTCTTACGGAGAGAGGTTAGAGAGACTGGGCTTGTACACGCTGGAATTAAGGAGATTGAGAGGAGTTCTGATTGAAACATATAAGATTATTAAGGGATTGGACAAGATAGAGGCAGGAAATATGTTCCAGATGCTGGGAGAGTTCAGTACCAGAGGGCATGGTTTGAGAATAAGGGGTAGGTCATTTAGGACTGATTTAAGGAAAAACCTCTTCTCCCAGACAGTTGTGGGGGTCTGGAATGCACTACCTCGGATGGTAGTGGAGGCCAATTCAATGGATGCTTTCAAGAAGGAGCTGGATAGCTATCTTATGGATAGGGGAATCAAGGGATATGGGGACAAGACAGGAACCGGGTATTGATAGTAGTTGATCAGCCATGATCTCAAAATGGTGGTGCCGGTTCGAAGGGCCGAATGGACTACTTCTGCACCTATTGTCTATTGTCTATTTTCTAAATGATGTGCGTGAGCAGCGATCTGATATGTTCAATGATATCCGCAGGGGAATATGGTCGGGATCTGAATAGTTGGCGAAAGAAAGGATAACATGATTCCCGGATGCTGTCAGACTGAGTTGCATGACGGTGCCCGATATAGTGAAGAGTAATATTATGGATTGTTTTCTCCTCACAATGTTCAGGTCATGAGAATTCACATTCCGGTAATTACGGAATCCTTTTTTTTGCGATGTTCTGGCCTGAACTTCATCCTATATACGGACATATTATAAACAAATGCACAATGTGAGCAAAGATAACTTTTAGTCGTGTGTAATCGGCAAATGCTGTTAAACACGTGGCGTCCAGATTAAATTCAAAATCCCATGAAATATTCCAAATTATTGGCAGAGGCTGAATTACAAAGAGAGCGGGAATGCTCTCCATGGAAATCACGGTTTGAATTTTTGCTGCAATTACGTGACAGTTCTTGCTGTTGTTAAGTAAATGATTAATGAGCTTTTAGTAATCAATGTCTTCCTTCGTAACAGCATCTTGGATTAATTGTTCATTAATAAGTTCTACCGGACCCATCCAGTTCAGCTAAGGCGGTCGGGGAAGGGCCATGGAGGGTGACGTGCTCTCGCTGACATATCCTTGTCTCCACCCAGCCGATAGGCTTCACCTGCCACTCGCTCCATACACGTGGTCTGCAGCCTACTTAACCGCAGTTCTCAAACACCATCCTTGCTCACTCATCAAACTAATCAGCCTCAACTAGTATGTTACGGCTTTCACTCGGCCTGCATCACGTTTACCTTGTCGCAAAAGGCGTTTATTTTCCCTTGTCCGTTTTGCTGTGGCTTCTGTTGTTATTCTGCTTTATTATTGTGCGATTCTGTCATGGAAGTTATCGTTCTCCGCTTAATCCGATCCACTGTTCTGATTTTGGCTCAAGCCTCCTCTGCATTTCCTGACCGATTAAACGGCAAGCGTTTTAAATAGAGAAAACATATTTCCGGTCATATTACAGCCACTCTTGAAATGACGTTAATTATCTTCCAGGAAATGTTAGCTCTTGTCTTGGACAGTAGTGGTCCAAAATCTGTGAGGATAAATGCTCCTGTTATTACCTATTTTTGAACTACACACAGAAAGTCTCAGAGTATGTATGAAAGCGTAACATGGCCAATATGATCATATTTAACGTAAAATAAATTTGTAATTAAAGATAGAACGCGATATTTCGTTTTTTTCCTATTACGAACTTTAAAGGGAATAGGAAAGTTGTCAATAATCACATTTGTGTTTACTTGTTATGTCTGAGAATCGGGAACGAAAACTGATAGCAGGAAGACACAGTGGTGTTAGCATAAATGTGCTTTGGCGGGTTCAGCTGTCGGCAAGTGGTTCCCCTCCAGTATTCAATGGGTCAGATCACTGAATGCCCGATAGGTATTCTTTACCACATATCTTTCTCTGGTTTACTTCCATTTTTCATCTGGCTGATGAGTAGATTGCATGTTATCCTGATAAATTCGTGCTTTTACGGACTTCAATACTTCCGCGGTGCGTTATTTCATTGTAAGTACATGCGGCTGTTTAATCATAAAGGAAAAACAAATTGAATTAAAATATTCCCTTTACAGCAGAACCCGTACATGATCCCACACCAGAGCTGTACAAAATGCTCCGGAGTATGGCACCTGATGCTGCTCTCTTGGATGCAACGAAGTAGGATGAGAGGACAGGTTTTATGCAGAAGCATCAGTCCTGTGCTTCGAACTGACCTTGTATATATTGACCGTCAAAATAACCTCATGCAAACGCTGTGTTTTTTCATATTTTACCCTCCATGAAAAATCACAGAAATCCAACTGCCGCACGTGTCCGAAATCGGAAGTGAAGTACAAGTCAGGTATAGAATCGCAGAAGCTATTAATGTTCCAGTTCATAAAGTAAACAGTCTTAGTGACCGGATGTGGAAACGGCGGCCCAAGCGGTTCATACCATCGAAGCTATCCTCATTTGCCCCCCTTTGGACCTTACCCCATTAAAGCCTTCCTATCCATGGACTGTCCAATTACATTCTGAATGTTGTGGAAGTGTATACCTCAAAAAGGTTCCTGGTTACATCTTTACATATACTTACACTGAGTTGGTCAAAGTGGTCCCTCCACTTCCCATTCATTCTCTCTCGTCACTTTAAATCAAAGTCCATTAGTAGATGATTCTGTAAACTGTTTTCACTGGTAAGTCTGCTGAGACGCCAGTATTGTTAACTGGTCAGTGATGGGCCTGGATTACCATTGTTGTCATCATCATATTCAGCAAAGGCATTGGCAGTGTGTGTGCAGTAATGGTTCTGAAAAAGCGGCAATTAAAATATTCTTCAGGACAGGAAAGCGCAGTGCAGTTCGGTTGTACAATATAAATCTCTACCCATCATTGCACAGAAAATGATTTAATGAAGACACTTTTCGATTCCCAGACCATTAATTCCAGCCACTGAAGACAAGCGGCATATGTTTATGCAACCACCGATTCTGTTTTCACGGATCCGCAATTGAGTCCAGATTTAAATTTGAACAGATAGGTCAATATAATGTTTGTGAGAAGACTTCATTGTAAATGTACCAAATTCCGTTGAGTCTTCCACATGAAGAATTGTGAACGAAGCTGGGGAATGACAGGAGGAACGGACAAAGAGCTGACCAAGAAGGGAATCTGCTCCACCTGTTTTCATCTCTCACCATCTAGAGCTTGTGCAGATTCAACCGGTTGTGTTTCAGGTTATTGTTCATCCTGCAGAGACCACCTTATTCTGTTCCTTGCAATGTTTTATCTCATTCGAGCAATATTTCTAATTTTTTTCAAAATCTTTAAAAGCTGTCTCAATTTTATTGTAAGAAACATATAACTGAGCGTATCTTGTAATTCTGCAAGTGCCGAACTATAACGGGTTAACGACATCTCACCTTGACTGTTATTAATCTGGTTAGTGGTGTACAATAATTCTCTCCTGTTGTTCTACACCATCTGCTTGAAACAACAGAATGCTTACACATTTATTCGCAGCATACAGCACATTTTTTTTCAAAGTTATGGATACCTAACGTATGTTTACACGTATACAGGGTATTTTAACAATTATATTAACAATTATATATCTGATGTATGAGACATCAGAGGAAATCATATCGGTTGTGTAAAGGCGATGAAAGCTCGGCATTCTCTTGTTCCCCGGTGGTTTCCATTATCTGAAGCATCTAAACACAAGCTGCATCTATTTTCATCATTGCATGGCTTTATCCGCGAACCCACTATATATAAGCGTGTAACAGGACTTGCAAATAAACAACACTGAATTATTTTAGATATATGGAAATAAAAAAATATGCGGGTGACCGGAAATATAAACATGGCCCAATGTGATGATAGAAAAACAGAGTTAGTATTTCTCCTTATCTCCTGGGTCACAACTGATATGAGTACGGAAATAGCAACAAAAGCCGAAGTTAAATGTCTTTATGTCTACTGATGCTTCGGTCACTAGTTGGCAAATTGACCATACAACTCTCCCCTTTGAACGATAAGTTGCACGAAGATTCTGTTTACTTTACATAGGCATCTCATGACGTGCACGGTACTATAAATGTCATTCATGATTACACATTAATAATTCTGTCCACTTCACAAAGCCATCTCCTGCTGTGCATGCACCGTAAATGTCATAAGTGATTACACATGTGACGTATTGATTCTGTTCACATCACATAGCCATCTCCTGCTATGCAGGTACTATAAATGCCGTTAATGATTACACATTTGAGGTGTTGATTATGCAGTTCGTAATTTGTGCGTTATCAATATTTTATTTGCTACAAGGGAGCGGTCATTGACACATAAAAGTTTAACCAATATATTCTGATATGCAGCGACAGTGTGAATATTGATTGCAGGGCATCGTCATTTTTATAACTTGAACAGTTAGCTCTATGAAAGTGCCAGTTCTTACTCTAAAATCGGCAGAGCACAATAGTTCACTTATAAAGAATGTTTTTTTTTGTGGCAGGTAAAAACAATTATATCTATTGCTGAAGGTGGAAATCGTTTCCTGAAAGGAGAAATGCTGCTTGATAAACCTACTGCAATTCTTTGAGAAATTTACAAGCAGGGTAGACAAAGCAGATGCAGTAGACGTAGTGTACTTGGATTCTCAGAAGGCCTTTGACAAGGTGCTGCACATGAGGCTGCTTAGTAATGTAAGAGCCCATGGAATTATAGGGCAGTTATTCGAGTGTGTGGAGCATTGACTGATTAACAGAAAACAGAGAGTTTGAATAAGGGATCCTATTCTGGCTTACTGCCAGTTACCTGTGGAGTTCCACAGGGGTCAGTGTTGGGACCGTTACATTTTACGATGTATGTCAATGATTTGGACTATGGTGTTAATGGATTTGTTGCTAAATTTGTCGATGATACAAAGATAGCTGGAGGGGATGGTCGTGCTGAGGAAGCATAGACCCCGTAGAGAGACATAGATAGTTTAGGGAAGTGGGCAAAGAAGTGGCAAATGAAATACAATGTTGGAAAGTAAATGGTCATGCACTATGGTGGAAGAAATAAACCAGCACATTATTATTTAGATCAGGATATAATTCAAAATGCGGGAATGCAAAGACACTTGGGAGTCCTTGGGCAAGGTACAATAAAGGTTAACCTCCAGGTTGAGTCAGTTGTGAAGAGGGCAAATGCCATGTTGGTATTCATTACCGGAGATATAGAATAGAAGAGCAGGGATGTGATGCTGAGGCTCTATAAGGCGCTCTTGAGACCACACTTGGAGTATTGTGTGCCTCATTTTAGAAAAAAATCACTGACATAGGAAAGGGTTCAGAGAAGATTCACGAGAATGATTCCACGAATGAAAGAGCTAAAGTATGTCGAACGTCTGACAGCTCTTGGGCTGTACTCCCTGGAGTTCCGGAGAATGAGGGGAGAATCTCATAGAAACATTCCGAATGTTAAACCACCTGAACAGATTAGTTATAGCAAAGTTAATTCCCATTGCAGGGGATTCTCGGACAAGAGGGCACGAATTCAGGAGAGAAGGACGTCATTTTAGAACTGACGTGTGGAGGAATTAACTTAGTGAGAGGCTAGTAAATATGTGGAATTATTTGGAGGCCAAGCCATTGGGTGTATTTAATGCAGAGATAGATAGGTTCTTGATTAGCCAGGGCATCAAAGGGTATGCGGTGGAAGCAGAGGAGTGGGGTTGACTGGATGAAGTGGACCAGCCCATGACTGAATGGTGGAGCAGACTCAATGGGGCGAATGGCCTGCTGCTGTCCCTGTACCTTGTGGTCTTATGGTTTAATGGGAATCAATCCACAGAAAAACATCGAGCCCAAACCCGTACCCCGTCCAAAAAAAAGAGCACCCCGATCATCAAGCCACCTCGCCCACCGCAGGAAATGGAACAGGAACATTTGCCTCGTGTACCGAAAGAAACAAACTCTCTCCGCACGAATACTAAAGGTACATAATATCCCACAACTTATTCGGGGGTGTGTGTGTGTGTGTGTGTGTGTGTGTGTGTGTGTGTGTGTGTGTGTGTGTGTGTGTGTGTGTGTGTGTGTGTGTGTGTGTGTGTGTGTGTGTGTGTGTGTGTGTGTGTGTGTGTGTGTGTGTGTGTGTGTGTGTGTGTGTGTGTGTGTGTGTGTGTGTGTGTGTGGAGAGCGCACTCTGTAACAGTCATTGCTCTGTGACAAAGCACTCTTTTTGTAAGTAAACATACAGATCTTATAGCCAACCGATACTCTGCTGAGGTAATGTCCCAAGACTTTTGATGTAATTATATTCAATCGAGCCAATGTACATCAGACACAATGGTGTTAACTAAATTGTTTGTTCAAATAACTGTTACTAAGGAACTATCTCTGGAGACCGATCTTCTGTATAAATCATGGACCTTTCGAATATATCAGCTCAGAGCGTCTGCCAGAGCTGTGAATCCGGAAGCAACAGAAGTCACAGATTCTCACTGAAATGGTGTATCCAGTCATTACGCGGATACGAGAAGTTTACTATCCTTTTATTTCGGCATTTGGAATTCCCGGTAAGCTGCAGTGTCAGTTGTCGTTGTTCGTGAATGAAGTTTAATTCCAATGCTGGGATTGAGATTACAAATACCTGGGGATACGAATGGACAGTAAACTGGACTGTTCAAAGAACACCGAGGCTGTCTACAAGAAGGGTCAGAACCGTCTCTGTTTCCTGAGGAGACTGAGGTCCTGTAATATCTGCCGGACGATGCTGAGGATGTTCTACGAGTCTGTGGTGACCAGTGCTATCACGTTTGCTGTTGTGTGTCGGGGCAACAGACTGAGGGTAGCAGACACCATCAGAATCAACAAACTCATTCATAAGGCCAGTGATGTTGTCGGGGTGGAACTGGACTCTCTGACGGTGGTGTCTGAATACAGGATGCTGTCCAAGTTGCATCCACTCCATAATGTACCGGTTAGGCACAGGAGTACATTCAGCCAGAGACTCATTCCACCGAGATGTAACACTGAGCGTCATAGGAAGTCATTCCTAACTGTGGCCATCAAACTTTACAACTCCTCCCTCCGTGTGTCAGACACCCTGTGCCAATAGGCTGATCCTGGACTTATTTTTCCTCTTGGTGTGATTAACTTATTATTATTTAATTATTTATGGTTTTATATTGCTATATTTCTTCTCTATTCTAGATTGGTGCGGCCGTAACGAAACCCAATTTCCCTCGGGATCAATAAAGTATGCCTGTCTGTTTGTCTGTCTGTCTGTCAGTCTGTTTCTGTTGCTTATTTCCGCTAGCACACTCTTCCGCGTTTCAGGAGTGGAATGGAAACACTGATATGTGGATTGAAACATCTGGATCGAAAAATAAACCGCCTCAGAAATAAAACGAATCGACCAGCATTGTGGAATTCAACGGGTTAGACAGAGTTCTTACAGCGGCTTCAGTTCAGTGATGGGATGTCCATGTATTCTGCTTTGGGCCTCGAAGAAGCTGCACTGTCGGTGTAAATATTGTGTTTATACAGACTGCGGAGATTATACCAATTCATTGTCTGCACTTGTATGCGAGCAGTTGTCAGAGTTCGGTGTAACAATCAAACACGTAATAACACTTTACCAGGTGTAAGGAGTTCCATGTTGTAGCATGAAACCTGAGGATGTTTGATAAATGTGTGCTGTATGACTGCGTGTGAAGCCGTTCATGGACACCACAATGAAGAGCTTGCTAAAACAATCACCACAACCGATTTGTTACTTCACAGTTGCCAACACTGGAAAATTTATTCTTTTATACCGGTCGTTGAATTCCTCTGGCCCGCCTTCGAGTGATGGATTCAACGGGAGGCGTCATGTCTGTCTGTGAGGTTGTGACAGACAGCGCTGTATCTATTGGAATCAGTCAATGTTCTGTTGTAAAGTCAGTGAGGTGCCAAATGCTGGAATAGGAAACAAACTCATGGAGGCTGAAAACACTAATCCCCAGGCAGCTTGTGTGGAAAGAGGGCTGTCTGAGAGCAGTTCCGATGTGAAATACTTTAACTGTTTTTCCGTATAATCTGGTTTGTCTGGATGATTGCTTCCACATTTCATATTTCCCATCCATCCGCCGGTGTTATGACAGGAAGTGCCCTGGAAGCTGATGTTTCAGTAATGTAGATTTGTCCTAGATGTATTCCATACATACGAGACGCGGGAGGAACCGGGAGAAAATGTTCCAAACTCTATTGACACTGAGGAGATAGCAATCCTATTTTAACTTTCAGCTGCTACTTCACATTTCGGAAATCAGTAAGGAATCCATATTCAGATCTTACTGAACTTGCTTCACTCTTTAAACTCCTTCTTTGCCTTGCCAGCTCTGTGCACTCTCTCGGCCGCTAACTGCAACAATAATGCTGAAGTATTACGGGATCCCCTCACACTGCTGCATTGGCTTCTGCTCAGTATTTTCTCATCTTGCTGTTATCTGTCTCTCTTCCAGCGAACTTGGTGGCGATTGTGATTCTGGCCCGCGGAAAGTGCTGTCTCTCCAAATGCGTCACTCGCTACCTGATTGGAATGGCCGCGGCCGATCTCCTGGTCGTTATCTCGGATCCCCTGTTGAGGTGGACTGCTGATATTTATTTTCCCGGATCGTTCCTGTCCATCACTCCTGTCTGTAGACTCGGCAGATGGCTGATTTTTGCCAGCACTGCGACCTCTGTCTGGCTGACTGTCGCTTTCACCGTAGATCGATTTGTGGCTATTTGCTGTGAGAAGCTGAAAACAAAATATTGCACCGAGAGAACGGCGGCTGTGTTTATCGGGACAGTGAGTCTGCTGGCCTGTTTGGAGTGTGTTCCCTGGGGCTTTATATACGGACCTTTGGTAATAATGAATGGCGTTCCCTGGTACTGTGTTCATACCGCGAACTACAAAAACTCTCCTTCATGGGCGGCATTTGAGATGTTTCACCGAATTTTAACCCCTTGTGTCCCATTCTGTCTGATTTTGCTGTTCAATATTCAGACTGTCAGGCGGATTCTAGCGGCCAGTCGAGCCCGCATGAGGCTCCGGGAACAAAAGAGTGGAGAGAATGACAAGGACCGAGAGATGGAGAACCGACGCAAATCCATCGTTTTGCTCTTCAGCATAACCGGTAGTTTCATATTGTTGTGGATAACTCAGGTGGTATTTTATATCTATAGACGGATTTCAATGAGTTTTGTTTATTCTGTCACGGATCCCCGTTACATCACAGAATATGCATCGGGAATGTTGCAAGTTCTCAGTTCTTGCACCAACACGTGTATTTACGCCCTGACTCAGAGCAAGTTCCGAGAGGAACTCAAAAACGCAGTGATTTGCCCTCTGAATCGAATTTGGAAACCCATGAAACGTGATAAATAATTGTTTTAAAGTATTAAAATTCAGCTTCATCTGTGCTCCCATTCTGTATATCTGCTTGTGGATGAATGTAAACAATGTGATGAACAGAGTTACGAAACAAGCACGAGAAACTCTGCAGAAGTTCGAAATACAAAATAGCAGACACGAATCAGAGTCCTATTGAAGTGCCTCGGCCCGAAACAATTTTCCATGGATGATGCCTGTCCTGCTGAATTTTCCAGCATTTCTTTTTGTATATTGTTAAAAATTAAAACATCGCAGCTTCCAGCTGATCTCGACGGCATGACTGGCTTCATCAGCACAGGGAAATCCCCTTTGCAATTGCATTTTCCCCGCGATTAAATTGAAGATAGAGGTTCAAGTATTACCCTTGCTTCTCGGTTCTGATAAAACTGCTTGATCTTGAGTATAATTTGGTCTGAATCAGTCACACCTGCTCCTGCATAACCCGTTTTCCCTTTATTTCTCTTTATCTCCTTGTTCTCTATCAGCTGTCTCCTTCTGAACTTGCAATAACAAATTTTCACTGTTTTACAAATAATGACATATAACCATAGAGAGATGGTGGTGGGGAGTGAGTGAGAAAGAAAGAGTGAGGGAGAGAGAGAGACGCACACACAGAGGTGGAGGGAGAGCGAGATGTGAACAAAGCAAAGACAAACCCAAGAACACAAAATGGGAGCATACATGATATAAACCTGGTCCATAGCAAACTGATCAAAGTGATATTCTGCCGTGACAACACGGAGTCGACCCTGGACATGAAAACAGCGAATAATCCATGAAAAGAACAGTGTGAGTTATTGTAAATCAGAAGCTCTGACATGATATTTATTGAACAATGGCTCAGATAATTTTGAATTTATGCAAGCCGATTGCCGAAGGGTGACTCAAAACCAACATTTACGGACAGATTATTGATTGTATGCGTTGATGTTGACGAGATAAGTAGACAACTGTATTCTAATTTAGAGGGTGGAGCAGAGGACGCTGTTTAAGTGGAATTGAGTCAGGCGTTCGTCCTAAAAAATATGGTCAAGCAGCAAGATAGGAGGCCTGGAATTGATGGAAACTTGGCTTACTGAATCTGGAATTGTCTTGCCCAGAGAATAAGAAACTAACACTAAATGGGGGTTTCCAGGCTGTTCTGTAACCATGCTCTTTCTGATTTTTCTAAAGAGACTTGAAAGAGGAACTGGATATGTGAAAACTGTACGGAAGGGAATTCTCTCACAGGAAGGTTTGCGGGAGTTGCGTTGGGTGAAGCTTAAACTGTGGCATACGGGGGAGGGCGGTGTGCGGGAAACTATTGCTACAATTCAGCAAGTAGCATCGAGCAGAAGGCAGAGTCGCGGACCGGGAATGCCAAAATGAAGTCGAAGTGCGTCCGCACGTTAATGAGCACGTTAGTCACGTGGGCCAGAATTGTGTTTATTTCACTGCAGGGTGGATAACAGTTAAGACAGATACCTTTAGAGCCATTACAGATAACCGGTACAAAGAAAGGCTGGACTGGTGGCTAAACATTGCTGGGTTGAAATGATTGAGATGATTCGGACAGTTCACAGTGAGGTATAGCAGTTTGGCCAGCTCCCCTGCTGATCAGGCTACGACACAGGGGCAAGGTCATCCCATAGGCTCAGCCAGTATGCCTAGGTGGGTAGAGCTTAATAATAAGACAGATGAAGTCGCTGTTATGGGATTATACTAGTATTCCTCCCAATATCCAGTAAGAGAGAGAAACCGGTATGTCAGAAGTTTATGGGCTGATGTAAGAATAATTTAGTGGGTGAATAGTCTGCAGTGAATGGCCAGGAATCACCTTCCTCTAAGGCCTGGATTCCTGAATCAGTATGTAGATGGACCACACGGGAGGGAGAGACACTTGACCTGGTATTGGGAAAGAAGCTTAGCGACTTGATTGGAGTTTCGTTAGAAATTCTGGAGATTTTCAAACGGTTATTGATAAGGAAAAGACGAGAAGTCCAGTCGGATAAATGGAAATTTGGGGAAGAGTAATTACAGCAGAATTGGGTAGGAATCACAGAGCGTACTCTGTGTACCGGTGTTATGTCTGACATGTGAGAGTCTCTTACCGTCAAGTTGTTCAGACTACAGGACTTGCCCGTTGCTTTGAAGTAATTAGAGAATGATGGGTTATTCAGGAAATTGGAATGATATGGTATTTATTTCAACAAGTAAGCCGAGTCATATGTAAGCTTTGCAAGCTGAAAATATATAGGTTTTTGTAGGAGCATATAGGAACCCAGAAACAAGTCACACTGTGAATCAGGAGAGTGAGCAGTCAGCAGGAAATGTCACAGAGAGTGGTGTGTACGTGGAATGCACTGCCGGAGGCGGTGGTGGAAGCGGATACAATAGCGCCTTTTAGGAACCTATTCGATAGTACGTCGAGTTTGGGAAAACAGAGGGCCGTACGCTAGGGAAATTCTAGGCAGGCTGTAAATCAAGTTACATGGTTTGTCCAACATTGTGGGCCGAAAGGTTCTGTAATCTGCCGTAATTTCTATGCTCTATGTCCAACGTGAAGAGAATTGAGTCCCAGCGTATTTTATGTATACACTGAAAACAACAGTATACACAGGGCCATTCAAGAACAAAGAAGTGAGTCTATTCCTGCTGCCAGAGTTAGCACGTGATGTTCAAAATAATTCATTTGCATTCATTGGAGTTCACTGAGGAGAATGACATGGAGGAAAGCGAGATCAGGGAGGTGATATGTTGATACTTCCAGACGTACAGATACTGAGGAGGAGATTGTGTTGTGCACTAAGGTGTGCAGATACTTTGGGGGATTCAGTCCGCTGGGGACACAGGCCATATCCAGGGAAACATGCAGTATAAATTGTCATGATGGTCAGCACACAGACAGTGCATAGAGGGGGCTGTTCCTGTGCTGTACTGTTCACTATTTGTTGGGCAATGAATTGAGGCCCAGTTGGCAAAGGATCAACGGGGCCTATTAATGTGGTTCTCGACTGGGACACACTGCGTGCAGGGTTGGGGAAACAAACAATCAAAATGCTGAAAGAGGAACTGGGCACGTTATTTAGGAAAATTAACCTGTCAAGCTGTCGGAAGACAGTGGGGAACGGGACGGTAGGAATGTTGTGATTCCTTGGTTACTAATGACATCAAACACTTAGTCCGATCTCCAGGAGAACTCTAATCTATCTGGGCCTACAAGATCAGTTTATGTCATAAGGGCACACCTATGTAAATGCACTTACAATGTATTCCAAGCACACCCAGCTGCCAGAGGATGCACCAGCCAGTAAGGGCACAGACCAGTACAAGATCCAATGCAAGTGTAGATTTGTTTTCAAAACATAACACTGAATACCTATATCTGGACGATCCCAGTTTTGCACTGTAACTGTGATTTAAAAAAAAACACCATCAGCATTGTGTTCTAGTGGAACACGCCTTTGCAACACCGTGCACGGCATGGGAAGCATACACAACTCTAAAAGAGTTGGCACCAGACCGAAGACAAACATCTCTGCAATAGTCGGCACCGTTCTGTAAGGCCATTGATCTTTACAACAGCTGGCCCCGCACTGCAAGGTACACATGTTTACAACAAATGGCAACGTACTGTAAGGATAGAGATCTTTACGACAGCGCATCGTACTATAAGAGTATAGACCTTTACTACAACCAGCACCACGCCCCAAGGGCAGAGACCTCGGCAAGAGCTAGCACTGGACTGTAAGGGCGGAGATCTTTGTAACTGTTGACAGAATGTTCTGAGGAGACAGTCATTTACAACGTAGGCAGCAAAAGCCCTGCGCAGCCGCGGATAAGGTGGATGTGCAGAGGATGTTTCCGGTGGTGATGTGTCCAGAACTAAAGGGGACAGCCTCAGAATTGAGGGGCGAACTTTTACAAAGGACGTAAGGAAGATTTTTTTCTTTATCCAGAGAGTCGAGAACGTGAGAGACAGGTGTAGAGGCCAAGTCCGTAGGTAAATTTAAGGCACTGTAATATTGTCCCTGATTAGAAGTACTACTCCACGTTCTTTTACCTCCACCTCTGCGCTTTCTAAACATATAAAAACCTTTTATAGCTATCATCCATTCTAATCCCGCTCTCAGTCTGGGCTCTGTAATGTACTCGTCGCATTAAAAGGCACATTTCAAACCATCAAATATCTTAATTGAATTTTGCCTCCGCCTTTCTTCATTTTCTGATCTGGTGCTCTCATTCCTAGCCAACGGGAACATTAGTTTAAACCCTCGACAAGCAGTATCTAACCCTCCGGCCAGGGTATTAGTTCCCCGGACAAACAAGCTAGATGAACTCAGCAGGTCGGGCAGCATCCGCTGAAGCGAGCAGTTACCGTTTCGGGCCGAGACCCTTCGTCAGGACTGAAGAGGGAGGGGACAGGGGTCCTATAAAGAAGGTGGGGGGAAGGTTGGAAGGAGAAAGCTAGCAGGTGCCAGGTAAAAAATCTAATCAGAGGAAAGATCAAGTGGTGGGGGAAGGGAAGCAGGGAGGGGATAGGCTGAAGAGGTGAAGAAGGAATCTAACGGGAAAGCACTATGAGTAGTAGAAGAAGGCAGAGACATGATAGGCAGCTAGAAGAGGAGGCAGAGTGGAAGTGGAATGGGGCAAGGGAGAGGGGGGGAATTAACGGAAGTTGGAGAATTCGATGTGCATAACAAGGGGCTGGAGACTACCCAGACGGTATATGAGGTGTTGATCCTCCAACCTGAGTTTGGCCTCATCATGGCGGTAGAGGAGGCCATGTATGGACATATTCGAATGGGAATGTGAAGCAGAGTTGAAGTAGGTGGCAACCGGCAGATCCTGTCTGTTGTGGCGGACGGAGGGGAGGTGCTCGACGAAGCGGTCCGCCAATCTGTGCCGGGTCTCGCCGATGTAGAGGAGGCCACACCGGGAGCACCGGATGCAATATATGACCCCAACAGACTCACAAGTACAGTGTTGGTTCACCTGCAAGGACTGTTTGGGGCCCTGAATGGTGGAAAGAGAGAAGGTGCAGGGACAGGTGTAGAACTTACGCTTGCAGGGATAAGAACCTGCTGAGTTCATCCAGCGTGTTTGTACGTGTTGACTTGACCACAGCATCTACAGTGAACTTTGTGTTTACCATCAGTTCCCCTCCAGTTCCGATGCAATCCGTCCCTCTTGTACCGATCACCCTTCCCCGAAAAAACATTCCAATGACCCAAGGAGTTGAATCCCTGCAGCCTGCACCATCATCCCTCAGACACTCATTCATACCATTCCTAATTGCGCCAGCTCGATTCAGCAGAAGTAATCCGGAGATAAGTACGTTGGAGATTCTTCTGTTCAGTCACATTCCCAACTCTACATACTCACTGCGTGAAGCTCTTCCTCATTTTGCCTGTGCCATTCATGCCAACACACTTCACAAGCACTAACTGTTCCGCCTTCATCTTGAAAATATCCTTGAGCCACTCCGATACATCCTGTAACCTTGCGTCCCGGAAGCAGCACACCAACCTTGTGTATTTGCTGTCATAGAGTCTCCTGGCTGTCCCCATAACTATCGAGTCACCTATCACTACAATACTGCCTGACTTCACCCTAATCTACAGCGCCTCAGAGCCGGCTCCATTGCTACGGCTGCTGTTATGCCCTGATGGGTCATCAACCCCACCCTGTTGTATCCAAATCGGTATACTTGTTGCTGAAGGGACTAGCCATAGGAAAACCGCCAATAATTTTTAGTCATATTTTGAAATTAAATACATTCGTATAGTTTGGTACAGACAAAAGTCATCGATAGTGTCATTGCACTCGGGCTGTTGTCTGAGAATCTGGCTTAAAATCTGCTGTGCTCTGACACCGGAGGTCTCGGACAGCAGGTCACAGCCCAAATTCTGGATACTAGGAGTAAAACGTGACTACACTGCCTTCCTTCCATTGACCGGACGCGAGCTGGATGGCACATTCATTGGCAACTGGATACCGTCATTTCTGTACATAGGTGACAGAAGGAGGAAAGAAGCGATGGGTGACTGGGAAATTACCGTGTTCATTGTCAGAGCCATATCGCTGGCAGTTATGTCCTTCTTAGTCTGAGTCCCTGTTCATGATCAGAATGGATCCTTTGCCATTCGCTGTGGAGCAGCAAGAGCCAGTGCCAGATTTCAGGAACAACTCTCACCAGTTCCGGGACCAGGTGAATTGCTCCACTGTGGCTGGGTAGGACTGGTGTACTGTGAATGCGATTTCACTCACAGTAGGTTGTTCTGCCATTCCACCCCGTGTGTCGAAAGGAGCTCTCCCTGGAACGAAAATCATGCCTCATTTCTGGTCAATCCTGTAGGAATAGTAGGTTTGTTGTGGAGAGCCTTGTGGGATTATGTTACATTGGAAAGATATGTTTATATCTCTCAATCAGTATGTACAACACACAAGAACGCGCTGCTTTTCTAATCGCAGGTCCTTTTACCTATTGTCACGGGAGCTCGCAGCTTCTGCCTACTCGCAATGCGCTGTGACAGAATTCAGCCATCTTGCAATCACCGTCAGTACAGGGCAATAGGCAGGGGTGAATTACATTCTCCTCAAATGGTGATCATTCCGAATTAATATTCTGATAGGATATGAATTAATATTCAAGTATTATTCGCCCTGAGAGAATTCGTTTTTCTTCGAGGGGAGGAGGGTATGGTTGATGTTTGAAATGTTTAAAAGTCACTAAGGGTACAGAGGAGATTTACCAGGATGCTGCCTGGTTTAGAGAGTATGCATTATGATCAGAGATTAAGGGAGCTAGGGCTTTACTCTCCGGAGAGGAGGAGGATGAGAGGAGACATGATAGAGGTGTACAAGATATTAAGAGGAATAGACAGAGTGGACAGCCAGCTGCTCTTCCCAAGAGCACCACTGCTCAGTACAAGAGGACATGGCTTTAAGGTAAGGGGTGGAGACTAAAAGGGGGATATTAGAGGAAGGTCTTCCACTCAGAGATTGGTTGGTGCGTGGAATGCACAGCCTGAGTCAGTGGTGGAGACAGATGCACTAGTGAACTTTAAGAGACTACTAGGCAGGTATATGGAGGAATTTAAGGTGGGGCGGTTATATGGGAGGCAGGGTTTGAGGGTCGGCACAACATTGTGGGCCGAAGGGCTCGTAATGTGCTGCATATTCTATGTTCTATGTTCTATAAGATAACAGAGAGATGTAAAATAAACCTTCCCCTTTAAATCTGGAGGGTACATGACAATGCACAAGTGCAGACAAAATGCTGACAAAATGTCTACTTAAGGCCAGGACATCCATATCAAATGGTGGACCAGCGGGATCCAGGAAAACACATGGGCAAATCTCTGAAGATAGGTAGGAAATTTAGCAGCCGAATTGAGATCTGATTCTGTTGACTGGCGGTACTGAATGCCAGAACAGGTGGCTCTGCTGGATCTATAGAAACACTTGCCTGCATAAACATGAAGCGTTGTGCGCAGCCCGGCCATTACACCAAAGGGAAATACAGACACAGTAACATTAACATCAGGAGGATGTGATGTGCAAGCGCACTTCTGCTTTCAATGTCAGGCATGGATTCATAAGAATCCAAACTCCATATCTCGATATACCTTCTGGAAACGTCTAGCCCTTTATTTGTCAAACATCTGCGAACAGCTGTCTGAAAATACTCAAAACTACGCTTTTATCACCATTTCCGGGGGGAAAGTAGCAATGATACAGAAGTGAATATGACATCACCCTGAAAACACGTATTACGGGGCTTAATTACAACATTTCTTATAGAATTAGTATTATATGATGTACTGTTGGCTTCACAATCTGCCTACTTTTGATGTTGCACCTTATCATCTACCTTTCTCTACAGCGGTTATACTTCACTCTGCATTCCGTTATTGTTTCAACTACTACGACTACAGTTACGTCATTGAATAGTACAGAACCGTTGCGAATCTTTTTTCAGTGACTCCCAGCACATGTCCCGAGAACTATTAAAGTTAATGCAATAGCGTACATTAATAATTAGGAGTGAACATTGAGATTGTCGGCCCGTAGTCCTATTTCCGCCTGAAAGACTTTTGCAGTATTATTCCAACATAACTACTATCGTCCAGCTGTCAGTATGTATAATGAATTTGGAGGTGTCAGCTGGAGGTAGCTTGATATAGTTGTGCAAAATGTAGTTTGAATACAAAAATGCAGCTAATTGTACACGATGATCTAATGTCAGATTTATGGGACAAAAGCAAAAAGAAAAAGTATGATCCCGTCATTTTCACGCTATATCAGAGACGGAGGTACAATATGAAATCCACACTGTTACACTGTAGAGGAGACTGAGAGATACGGAATGAAACCGACACTCTCACACTGTCGAGGAGACAGAGAGATACAGAATGAAACAGACACTCTCACACTGTAGAATAGACAGAGAGATACAGAATGAAACTGACACTCTCACACTGTAGAAGAGACAGAGAAATGCAGAATGAAACTGACACTCTCACACTGTAGAGGAGACAGAGAGATACAGAATGAAACTGACACTCTCACACTCCAGCAGGAACCAGCAGGAACAGAACGAACCCTACACTGTCCCAGAGACAGACACGTACAGAATGAACACCGCACTCTCAAACTGTAAAATATACTGACAGATAGGGAATGAACCCCACACTCACACACAATGCAGCACTCTCACATGGTACAGGAGACCGACAGGGACTGAATGAACCCGACATTCATCTATTGCATCAGAGACTAGGACATACAGCAGCAACATCAGACATCTACTCATCTGCCTCTGGTTGTCTGTCTGCCTACATGTCTATCTATGTGTCTGCCTGACTCCCTTTCTCTCGTTGGCTCTCATATCTGACATTGCACGTGATGCTTCTCTTACTCTCGTTCGCTTCCAGATATCCTGCATCTACTCTAGACAGAGTACTATTTTTTACTATTATTTAACGTGTCTCCCAATTCCTTTGCAGATTGAAATATTTCTTCTCAAGATCTGTTTGACCTCCAGATGATTTGAGACGTTCATAAAAGTCTACAAATTCAGCACCATACAAAATATTGTAAGAGTTCAGTAAAGATTTTCCAGCACTTGGTTTGTCCTGCATTGAACTTCCAGATTCCGCATATTTTCCTCGTTTTTGTACATCACCATTAGGGTTATTTGATAATTGCCATCCCGACACTGTTCTGTCTGTTGCATCTCTGTTCCTATTGTGCTACTCTTACTCTCTCACTGTGTGTGTGTGTGTGTGTGTGTGTGTGCGTGTGCGTGTGCGTGTGCGTGTGCGTGTGCGTGCGTGTGTGTGTGTGTGTGTGTGTGTGTGTGTGTGTGTGTGTGTGTGTGTGTGTGTGTGTGTGTGTGTGTGTGAGAGAGAGAGAGAGAGGGGGACTGCCTGACAGGAATTGCAGGACAGTACAAAATGGAAACCGTAGGGACAGAAGCTAAGGGTCTGTCGGTGTCGGTGAACTCCGGTTACAGATGAATAATCAAAAAAAAACGTGAAATCTGTAAATGTGTCGGCTCCGTGATAAAGCTCAGCTTGTCATTGGAGATCCTGCAATATTTACACCTGCTGAATCACTGCTGAGGTGTGTCCAGCAGTTTAATGCGTTTGTCTTTAATCGGACAGTGCTTACATCTGGTCCAGTATTTAATTCAATCGGACTGAATTAAGTGTTTTTTCATGTGACTGAAAACAAGAACGCTACTCAAAGGTACAAACGTGTCTCTGGAGACTGATCCTGTGTATAAATATGGGCGCTGTGTAAGCATCAGCTCAGAGTGTCTGCCGTAGCTGTGAATCCAGAAGCAACAGGTGTCACAGATTCTCACTGAAATGGTGTATCCAGTCATCTGGCGGATACGAGAAGTTTACTATCCTTTGATTTCAGCCTTTGGAATCGCCGGTAAGACATAGTGTCAGCGGCCGTTGGTGGGAACTGAAGTTTAATTCCAATGTTGAGATTGATTCTGTCGCTAGTTTCCACTGTCAGATGTTGTGTACTAGGTATCTCGCATTTCCACAATGGAATGGAAGCACAGGGACTGTGGATTCCGGATTCCGGATATAAAATCAAGCAGCTGCGGGAATTTAGCGATTCCGCCAATACCTCTGGTATTCAGCAGACCAGGCAGCGTCCTTCCTGCCATTTATGTTTAATAATCTGTTGTCCGGATCGCTGTGCTGTTGGTCTTGTCGCAGCTGCACTGGTTTGGCAAATATAACCATATAATCATATAACAAATACAGCACGGAAACAGGCCATCTCGGCCCTCCTAGTCCGTACCGAATGCTTACTATCACCGAGTCCCACCTACCTGCACTCAGCCCATAAATCTCCATTTCGTTCCTGAACATATACCTATACATTTTTTTAATGACAAGATCGAACCTGCCTCTACCACTTCTACTGGAATTTCGTTCTACGCAGCTACCACTCTCTGAGTAAAGACGTTCCCCCCTCTTGTTACCCCTAAACTTTTGCCCCTAAACTCTCAACACATATCCTCTTGATGAATCTCCCCTACCCTCAATGGAAAAAGCCTATTCACGTCAGCTCTATCAGTCCCCCTCATAATTTTAAATACCTCTATCAAGTCCCCCCTCAACCTTTTACGCTCTAAAGAATAAAGACCTAACTTGTTCAACCTTTATTGAATTTATACAGCCGACGGAGACTATACCAATTGTTTGTCTGCACTTGGATAAGAGCTGTTGTCTCTGTTAGTTGTAATAATCAAACCATCGACTGGTAGTAACATTTTGGCAACGGCGGGGAGTTTGATGCTGTATCATGAAACTTGTGGATTTTTACTAAACGTGTGTGCTGTGAGTGAATGTGAAGCAGTTGCTGTATAACGCAATGAAGTCTTTGTTGATGAGATACCCCACGCAAGTCTTATTGAGAAAGAAAGGAGGCAGGGGATCCAAGGGAGCATCTCTACGTGGATCAGAACTGGTTTGTCCACAGAAGATAACGACTGGATATAATCGGGTCATATTCTGCATGGAAGTAGGTGACCAGTCGTGTGCCTCAGGGATCTGTTCTGGGACCCCTACTGTTTGTGATTTTTTATAAATGACCTGAATGAGGAAGTGGCGGACGGGTTGGTAAATATGCTGATAACACAAGTTTGGAGGTGTTGTGGATAGTGTGGAGGGCTCTCAGAGGTTACAATAGAACATTGATAAAATGCAAAACTGGCCTGAGAAGGAGCAAATGCAGTTCAACCCAGATAAGGTAAGGTAGTTCATTTTGGTAGGTCAAATATGGTGGCAGAATACAGCATTAATTGTAAGACTTTTAGCAGTGTTGAGGATCAGAGGGATCTTGGGGTCCGAGTCCAAAGGACATTCAGAGCTGCTGAGCAGGTTGACTCTGCGGTTGAGAAGGTAAACAGTGTATTGGTCCATCAATCGTGGGAATGAGATAAAGAGCGCAGTTTAATTTTGCAGCTATATAGGACCCTGGTCAGACCCCACCCGGAGTACTGTGCTCAGTTCTGGGCACCTCACTACAGGAAGGACATGGAAACAATAGAAAGTGTGCAGAGGAGATTTACAAGTATGTTGTCTGGATTGCGGAGCAAGTCTTATGAGAAAAGTTTGAGTAAATTCAGCCTTTTCTCCATTGAGCGACGACGGATGAGAGGTGACCTGCTAGAGGTGTTTAAGGTGATTACAGGCATTGATCGTGTGGATAGTCAGAGGAGTTTTCCCAGGGCTGAATGGTTGGAACCAGAGGGCCTGGTTTGAAGGTGCTTGGCAGGAGGTACAGATGAAATTTCAGGGTAAATTGTGTTTCTTTTGTTACGGACCCCGTTACTGGGTCACTTACCAGCAAAGATAGAGAGGTCCGTTGAAGTCTGATGGTGCTATTTTTAAATGTTTTTATTTATAAAGGGGCACAAAAGTAAGGTTAATACAAACATTCAGATAATATACGTCGTCAATACTCAATCTAAAGCGCGGGTATAGTGATAATCATCAATAAGAAGTAGCTCTATCGTTTTGTCTAGGGGTAAAAATATTGTCCGATGGAAATATAAAAGTCTTTCAAGTTCATGCAGGCTTTTAGCCGTTTGGGAACCGCTGGGTTTCACTTGTTGGAGAGAGAGATTTTTGGTGAGAAAAGAAACTTTTGGACGCAAACCATTGAATCGGGAACGTGGGTTCCCCGTTGTCAGTTCGAAGTCCTTTTCGCTGTTATCAGCCACTCACCCCAGGCAAGGGGAAACGAACCACACGTGGCTTCCGAATAGCTTCCCGTTACTACGGGAGCGATGAGCGATGGTGTCTCCTTCTGGTGCGTCGCTAGGGGACTGCCTCCTGCAGCCCCTTTTTATCTTGACTTGCAGGGTTGTAGATGTCAATCAAGGTGGGATGATACAATCCCCACCCCACATTGCCCGAGGGTGTACACGGAGCCCTGATAGCTGGCACGTAGCATAGGGTCGCAATCCACAAAGGTCTCTCCAAGAAACAATGATCAAAATCCGTTGCTTTGTCTTTCTGAGGATTCTCTCTCATTTCCTGGGTCCAAGACACGAATTAATAGCGATCTTGCGATTCTCAGGAAGGAGGGAGCTGGGATCATAACACTTTTTAACGCAGTAAGTGGTGGTGCGTGGAATGGGCGGACAGCAGAAGTGGTGGAGGCGGAAGCGATAGGCTCTTTTAAGAGAATCCTGGATAAGTCATGGAGCTTAGAAAAATATAGGGCTATGGGTAAGCCGAGGTAATGTCGAAGTTAAGGACATGTTCGGCACAGCTTTAAGGCCGAAGTGTCTGTATTGTTCTGTAGGTTTTCTATGTTTCTGTGTTTGTCGCTTCATGGTTATGAATACGGTGAACTGTATTCTATTATGTCTACGTCTGACACTGTTACATTTCCGGGACTGCGGCACCGAGCTCACTGCTGGACGGAGAATTCCTCTAGTGATGGATTCTGTGAGATGCGTCATGTCTGTCTGTGCGGCTGGGTCCGAATGCGCTGTTTCTGTTCGAATCAGTCAATGTTCGGTTTCAAAGAGTATGAGGTGGGAAATGGGAGAATAGGCAACACACACAGATAATTCTAGAAGCACAACGCCCCAGATAGCTTGTATGGAAAGAGCAGCAGTTAACACTCGTGCCAGGGTTCTGTCTGAGAACTGTTCTGAGAAAAGACTCTTTAATTGTTTTTCCACATATTCTGTTTTGACTGAATGAGTGTTCCCAGCATTTTCTGATTGTTATTCCTTCCTTCGACTATTCTGTCGCTGACAGGGAGCATCAAGGAAACTGAGAATTGTCAATTAGAAAAAAACATTGCCTTCAGCGTCGAATTTATTGATATCCTACACACGAGATGCAGAATGTGCCGACATTAAATGTTCATTTAGTGTTGACTCTGAGGAGGTAGTTTACCAGTTCACATTTCGGTCATCAGTAAGAAATCTGTAATCAGATTGTACTAATTTTATTTTACTGATAAACTTCCGTGTCTCTGCCCGCTCGGCATTCTCTCTCGATCCACCCACCGCTAAATGCAACAATAAAGAGGAAATATTACACGATCCACTCCAATCGCTGCATTGGCTTCTGCTCAGTATTTTCCAAACTTGCTGTTCCCCGTCTGTCTTCCAACGAACTTGGTGGCGATTCTGCTCCTGTCCCGGGGTAAGTGCGGTTTAGCCAAATGTGTCAGTCGCTGACTAATGGGAATGGCAGAGGCCGATCTCCTGGTAGTCATTTCCGATCCGCTGCTGACGAGGACATCTGGGATTTATTTTTTTCTATTCATTCCTGCGCATCACTCCTGTGTGCAGAGGCCGTGAATGGATGATTTTTGCGAGCACTGCGACTTCTGTCTGGTTGATTGTCGCTTTCACCGTCGATCGATTTGTGGCTATTTGCTGTGAGAAGCTGAAAACAAAATATCGCACCGAGAGAACGGCGGCTGTGGCTGCAGGAACAATGAGTTGTGCTGGTTTGTTTGCAGAGTGTCCCCTGGGGCTTTATATACGAGTATATAGAAATAATTGATCGTGCTCCCTGGTATTGTGCTGCTACAACGAGCTACAGAAACTCTCCCTCATGGGTGGCATTTACACGGTTTTACCTCATTTTAACCCCTTGTGTCCCATGCTTTCTGATTTTGCTGTTCAATGTTCAGACCTTCAGTTTGATTCTGGCGGCCAGTCAAGTTCGCAGGGGGCTCCGGGGACAAAAGAGTGGAGAGACTGACAAGGACCGGGAGATGGAGAACCGGCGCAAATCCATCGTTTTGCTCTTCAGCATAAGCGGTAGTTTCATATTGTTATGGATAACACAGGTGGTATTTTATATCTATCAACGGATTTCAATGAGATTTGCTTATTCTGTCACGGATCCTCGTTACATTACACGATTGACATCGGGAATTTTGCAGGTACTAAGTTCCTGCACCAACACGTGTATTTACGCCCTGACTCAGAGTAAATTCCGAGGGGAACTAAAGAATGCGGTGAAATACCCACTGAGTTCGATTTTGAAACTCATGAAACGTCAGACATAAATGTTGTGAAGAATTAAAATTCAGCTGCCATCCTGCTCCCTATTCTGTACCCCCAATGGTAGGTAAATGTAAACAATGTGACGAACAGAGTTACAACACAAACACGCGAATATCTGCAGATGCTCGAAATACCAAACAACACACATACAAACAGAGTCCTCATGAAGCGTCTCGACCCGAAACGCCGACTGGCTTCTTTTTTCCATATTTGCTGTTTGGTCTGCTGAGTTTCTCCAGCATTTGGTCTATGCTGCCTTCGAGTTACGAAACAACTGTTTACAGCTGATTCTGACGGCATCACTGGCCTTAGCATCCCAAAGATATCCCCTTTGATCTTCACTTTCCCCTCCGATTAAATTGAAGCCGGTGAAGCGGTGACCGCTGTTTTTCGGTTCTAATGGAACTGCCTGAACTTAGAATATATTTCCGTCTGTACCACCCATTCCTGCTCCCGCATAGTCGCTTCATTCCTTCACACAGTTTTTCACCTCTTCTTTACAAGTGACGAAAAAGTACCATTGTCTTTATTTGTATCTGTGACAAAGGGAGAGAGAGAGACAGACAGACAGACAGACAGACAGACAGACAGACAGACAGACAGACAGACAGACAGACAGACAGGCAGACAGACTGACTGTGCCATAGGGAGGGAGACGTCGGGCCACGGAAACAGCGAGAAAGAGAAACATCATAAGGGAGAGCGCATGAGAGATAGTAAAAGAATAGGAAATAGTGAGGGATGCGGGAGACAGAGAAATGGGGAGCCAATCAGATGTCCAGACTGAGAGCGCGCGACAGAGAAACAGATAGAGAAGTGGTCATCGCGAGGGGGAGAGACAGTACGAGCAACAAGAGCAATAGTGATAGACAGAAAGAGAGAATGTGTGTGTGTGTGTGTGCGCGTGTGTGTGTGAGACAGAGAGCAAGAAAGAGAAACCTCACAAAGGAGAAAGAGCAGGGAAAGTGTTCCAGAGAGGGAGGGTGTGATTGGGAGGGAGATAGAGATAGCACGAGGAAGGGAGATCAAGAGAGAAAGAGAAAAAGGAGGAACGAATATTACATCGTGAGGCAGAGAGAGAGAGAGAGAGAGAGAGAGAGAGAGAGAGAGAGCAAGAGCAGCACCAGGGATAGCGAGAGAGCGAGAGGAGAGAGAACGAATAAGATTGCAAGGTGAGAGAATACTGGTGAGAGAGAGAGAGAGAGAGAGAGAGAGAGAGAGAGAGAGAGAGAGAGAGAGAGAGAGAGAGAGAGAGAGAGAGAGAGAGAGAGAGAGAGAGAGAGAGAGAGAGAGAGAGAGAGAGAGAGAGAGAGGGAGGAAAAGCGAGGGAGGGAGAGCGTGAGAGAGAGAGCAAAAGAGAGATTGTTGTTTTTAGGCCTTCATCAATAGACAGTGAAGGGAATAGGGATGTCAGATGATCTTTCCCTGATCAATGTCAACGTGATATACGGTGGTAATAACACGGGGCGAACCCTGCACAAAGAACTCGTGAGTAATATGTGAAAAAGACAGTCTGATAGATAGCAAAGAAAAAAAAACCAGAAAGAGCAACATGATCACAAACAAGCTGCAGATGCTATAAATTCGAGCAACATACACAGGATGCTGGAGGAGCTTAACAGCCCAGGCAGCATCTAGGAAAATTGTGCAATCCCTCGAGACGTCTGCTGAGTTCCTCCGGCAATTTGTGTGTTACAACAGAAACATGATACTTAATGGTGAAAAGGCTCCGTTAATTCAACAAATCACGTGAGCGGGAAGTTGGAGGAACATGGATGGGAAGATTATTACTCATATAATTAGAAACATAATGTAATAAGTTGCATTTTGCATTCAGAATGACCTACACGAGATAAAGATAAATTGAGGAATCGTTCTCTAAATACTTCAGAGAGAGTTGCTTGCGGAATCAATTGAAGTTCATCCAGTGCAGCTAAATATTAACTTTAAATGGTGTGTTACGGATTCAGCAACAATAAATATATGAGTGAGGCAGTGGTTTTTATAACAAACAAAACGTTTATTAAACACTGAAAAACAAACCCCCAAAAGTAAACAAACAACTAACGAAACCGGAAATCAGCTGCTGTGCGGCAGCTTAAACAGTTCTTAAAGCGATGTTGCAAAAGTTCAACATGCTGACAGTCCAAAGAAGAGAGAGACTTTTTAAGATGATTTTGATTCTCTTTCACGTCGTCTTGCTTCGATTCCCAGTCGAACTACTTCCCACGAAGAATTTAGTAAGATGAAGAATGAAACGGCTTAAAGGCACTGACCTTTCCTTTACACAACTGTTCCCAATCCTTTCTGCTATTCACAGGGATTAACACAGGGACAGTCAACGAATTCCTTCCGAATGAGGATCAAACAAGGTCGAAACTGTTTCACCGTCGAAATCGACTTTCCTCGATCTGCCGAACTCCGATCTTCACTCTCCACTGATTCTCAACTAGCAGTATTATAAAGAAACTGCTGGCAATGACCTTTTAAACTTTAGGCATTAAATAAAACTCTATCTTTCAACCACACTGCGTCATAATATTAAATCACGCAGTGGCATGAAGTCTACATGGCAAATCCAGCCACGAGCTGCCCCTCCTTACGGGAGGGGGGGGGTGTCCTCCTTTTATACACTGTAAAAAAAAACTGTCACGTGACCTCTACTGGCTGGAAAATGACGTCACTCCACCATCACCAGACCATTACCTCAAGTCCAGTATAGCTTTAACACCAGTCACGTGACAAGGGTACCACTGTCACGTGTCACGGGTACGTAACAATAAGCACGAAGAGGAACTGCCATGAATTATTCCTGACAATTGCAATCGTGGCGCTTACATTAATGGAGGCTGAACTAATAGTGAGGATTCTCAGAGATAGAATTGACAAGTACTTAGAGACGTGTAATTATTGAAAATGAAATGGCATTCTGAAGGGCAGATCAAGTGTTACGCACCTGAATTACTTTCTGAGGAGGCGACTAAACGAATCCATGAAGGTCGACTGTAGATAATGTCTTAATAGAATTGAGTGATGCGTTTGACCAGGATCAACATAATAGATCATTAAGAAAGCAGAAGGCATGGGATTGATGGAAACTTGGCTAAATTAACTTGGAATTATATTGCACAGAGTGTAAGAGACTGGCTGTGGGTGGAGCGTTTGCAAGAAACATTCTGTAACACTGATCTTTCTGATTTTTTGCAAATGACCTGAAGCAGGAAGTGGATAAGTGGGTTGATAATTTGCAGGTTGGAGCACCAGGTGGTGTAACGATTACAGTGACACCATTCTAGCTCGGGTTGTTAGAAATCGGAATTCAATACTGTCTTCATTTGTCAGGAGTTTGTACGTCCTTTCCGTGATACACCTAAATAAATTGTCTTGCTATTGGGCTCGGGTCCAACTGAGGTTGTTATGGGCGCAGGTCATTGTTCCTCGCTGCATTTCAAATTAAATAAATGAAAGGAAGGATGATGTTGCTGTGGATAGTGCAGAATGTGTTCAGCAGTTACAATGGGGCATTGAAACGGTGCAGAGCACGGCTGAGACGTGGCAGGTGAAGTTCCTTCCGGAAAAGGGTGAGCTGATACACAATGAAAAGTTAAACTGGATTACAGAGTACAAATAGCAAATTACATTACAGAGCTGAGGAACGGAGAATCGTGATATGCAATCCATAGTTCCCCCAACGCTTAAAAACAAGTCAATTTGATGGTTGAGGAGGGTTATGGCTTAAGAAGTAGGAACTTTGAGATGACTATCTAAGGATTTCTTCCAGTCATATACTTGAGAGGTAAAAGAAAGTGTACTCGAACCTGTGACTAACAATCTGGTGCGGAAGGATAGTTTAAAATATTGTGGGTTACAGTAATGGTACGATGTAAGTGCATTTGCACTTTACGTATGCGCCTGGTGCTAATGAATCGTCCCTCAACAGAATGATCAAAACTCCTAAAATTAGAACCTGATCCTCATCAATTATCAGTAATTACTGCAGATGGTTATTTGGATATTTTATCACTGTGTACCTCATTCTGATTGTATTACTTTTAAACTTCATCGTACGAACTGGAAGAAAAAAAAGTTGTGGAAGAAATGTTGTAGAAATGTTTTGTTTTGTAACAGGGAGGACCGAAGGGCCTGTGAGAGCGCTGAGTGCTGGGAAGCAGCTGATGTGAGCGTGCTTTAAAAGGGCGCGCGCAGCGGGTACTCGGGACAGTTCGATCGATAAACACGTTGCAGCAGGAAGAGGAGGGGCGAAGGGCTCGTGAAATAATTGGCAGAGACAAATAAAAGGACGGGTAACTGGGAGGAGCGGCCAGTGATGTGAGTGGCTCAGGGTAGGAGTGAGCTTTGAGGCTTTAGCTCGAGAGGCTTAGGCAGAGGCTGAGGACGAGCTTTCCCAAGTGAGGTAAGGCCGGGAAAATTACTTTGATTAATTTAATTTACTTAGGAGTAGGTAATGGAGGCAGCAGTTAGGGCAGTCGAGTGCTCCTTGTGCAGTATGTGGGAAGTCAGGGACAGCACAGTTGTCCCTGATGACTGCACCAGTAAATGGTGTATCCAGCTGCAGCTCCTGACAAACAGAGTCAGGGAACCGGAGCTGGAGATGGATGAACTTCGGATCATTCGTGAGGCAGATACAGACTGAAGTTTCAGGGAGATAGTCACCCCTAAAAGTCAGCAGGAAGGTAGGTGGGTGACTGTCAGGAGAGGGAAGGGGATTAGACAGAATGAGCAGAGCACAACTGCGGCCTTTACCATCAACAATCAATATACCGTTTTGGATCCTGATGGTGGAGACGACCTACCAGGGACAAGTTGCAGTGGTTGCGTCTCTGGCACCGAGACTGGACCCTCAGTTCAGAAAGGAAGGAGTGAAAAGAGGACAGCAGTAGTGATGGGGACAGATAAGATGTTCTGTGGGAGAGATGGAGAATTTCGGATGGTCTGTTGCCTCTCTGGTGCAAGTGTCCGCGATATTACGGATTGAGTTGTCGGTATTTTCAGGAGGGAGAATGAGTAGCCAGATGTCGTGATTCATGTAGGGACCCATGACGTGGATAGGAAGAAGGAGGATGCCCTACATTGAGAGTTTAGGGAGTTAGGTGCGAAGTTGAAGGACCCCACCTTCAGAGTTGCGATCTCAGGATTGCTCCCCGTGCCACGTGCCAGTGAGGCTAGAAATAGGGAGATAATGCTGTTAAATACAAGACTAAGGAGATGGTGCAGGAGGGAGGGCTTCATGTTTCTGAACAATTGGGCTTTATTACAGGGAAATTGGGACCAATTCCGACGGGAGGGTTTGCATCCGAACTGGAAAGGAACTAACATCTTTGCGGGTAAATTAGCTAGTGCTGCTCCGGGGGTGGGGGGGGGGGGGTGATTAAACTAGATTTGCAGGGGGAGGGGAAGCAGAGTGTTCGAGCAGATGGTGAGGTGGAGGAGGATAAAGGTCATGCGAGTACTGTTTGTGTGGGCAGAAATCAAGGGTTTCTATGTGATTAAAATGTTCTCAGGTGCCGAACTGAAGAGACTGGTGAAGAGGCGTCTGGCTCTTAAAAAGAGAAAGATTGGAGACAGCGTGTGAGAAGCAATAGACAGGTGATAGAGAAGAGACGCGTTCATGCCAAAGGTTTGTGAAGTATTTATTTTAACACAAGTAGTGTTGTGAACAAAGCGGAGGAGCATAGAGCGTGAATCAATACTTGGAGTTATGTTGTGTTGGCTATTATAGAGACTTGGCTGGCTCAGGGACAGGAATAGTGACTTCAGGTACCGGGTTTTAAATGTTTCAGAAAGGACAGGGAGGAAAGCAAAAGAGGAGGGGGCGTGGCATTGTTGATCAGAGATAGTGTCACAGCTGCAGTAACGGTGGACGTCATGGAGGAATTTTCTATGGAGTCTCTGTGGGTGGAGATTAGGAACAAGATGGGGTCAATAACTTTGCAGGGTGTTTATATAAGCCGCAGAATAGTAACAAATATATCGAGCAGCAGATAGGGAAGCAGACTCTGGAAAGATATAATAATAACAGAGCTATCGTAATGGGAGATTTTGATTTCACAAATATCGATTGGCATCTCCCTAGAGCAAGGGGTGTAGATAGTGTGAAGTTTGTTAGGTATGTTCAGGAGGGTTCCTTGACACAATATGTAGATAAACCCACAAGAGGAGAGGCTGTATTTGATTTGGTATTGCAAACTGAAACTGGTCATGTGTCAGATCACTCAGTGAGAATTTTGAAGATAGTGATACTATTTCTATCTCCTTTACCATATCATTGGAGAGAGAGAGAGGAACAGACAAGTTAGAAAAGCGTTGAATTGGAGTAATGAGAATTATGAGGCTGTCAGATAGGAAATTGGAAGCCTGAATTGCAAACAGATACTCACAAGAAAAAGTACGGAAGAAATGTGGCAAATGTTCATGGAATATCTGTGTCAAGTTCTGCATAGGTACATCCCAACGAGACAGGGAAGTTATGGTAGGGTCCAGGAAACGTGGTGTACAAAGCCTGTAATAAATCTGGTCGAGAAGAAAAGAAAAGCTTACAAAAGGTTCAGAGATCTAGGTACTGTTACAGATCCAGGAGATTATAAGGACGGAGCTTAAGAGGGAAATTAGGAGAGCCAGAAGGAGCCAGGAGTAGGCCTTAACGAGCAGGATTAAGGAAAACCCCAAGACATTCTACAAGCATGTGAAGAGAAGGAGGATAAAACATGAAAGTGTATGACCTATCAAGTGTGACAGTGGGAAAGTGAGTATGGAACCGGAGGAAATAGAGATACATAATGAATACTTTACTTCAATATTTCCTATGGAAAAGGACATTGGTGATTGTAGTGAAGACTTTCAGCAGACTGAAAATCTTGAGAATGTAAATATTAAGAAAGAAGATGTACCGGAGCTTTTGGAAAGCATCAAGTTGGATAAGTCGCCGGAATCGGTTGAGATGTACCACCGTCTGCTGTGGGAGGCGAGGGAGGAGATTGCTGAGCCTCTGGCAATGATCTTTGCATCATCAATGGGAACGAGAGAGGTTTCGGAGGATTGGAGGGTTGCGGATGTTGTCCCTTTATTCAAGAAAGTGAGTAGAGATAGCCCAGGAAATTATAGAACAGTGAGTCTTACCTCAGTGGTTGATAAGCTGGTGTAGAAGGTCCTGAGAGGCAGGATTTATGATCATTTGGAGAGGTAAAATATGCTTAGGAATAGACAGCACGGCTTTGTCAAGGGCAGTTCGTGCCTTACGAGCCTGATTGAATTTTTTGAGGATGTTACTAAACATATTGATGAATGAAGAGCAGTATATGTAGTGTATATGGAGTTCAGCAAAACATTGGATAAAGTACCCCATGCAAGGCTTATTGAGATAGTAATGCGGCATGGGATCCAAGGGCACCTAGCTTTGCGGAGCCAGAACTGTCTTGCCCACAGAAGGTAAAGAGTGGTTGTAGACCGGTCATATTCTGCATTGAGGTCGGTCGCCAGTGGATCTGCTCTGGGACACTGATTCTCCCTGACCTGGTTGAAGAAGTGGAGGGATTGGTTTGTAAGTCTGCTGATGACACTAAGGTTGGAGGTTTTGCCAATAGTGTGGAGAGCTGTCAGAGGATACAGCATGACATTGATAGAATACAAAACTGGGCTGAGATGTGGCAGATGGAGTTCAACCCAGAAGTGTGAACTGATTCATTTTGGTAGGTCAAATATGATGGCAGAGTATATTATTAATGGTAAGACTCTTGGCAGTGTGGAGGATCAGAGGGATCATGTGGTCCGGTTCCATAAGACGCTCAAGGCAGCTGCGCAGGTTGACTCTGTGGTTAAGAAGTGTATGGTGTATTGGCCTTCATCAATCGTGGAATAGAATTTAGGAGCCGAGAAGTAATGTTGCAGCTATATAGGTTCCTGGTCAGACCCCACGTGGAGTACTGTGCTGAGTTTTGGTCGCCTCATCACAGGAAAGATGTGGAAACCATAGAAAGGTGCAAATGAGATTTACAAATCTGTTTCCTGGATTGGGGAGCATGCCTTATGAGGATAGGTTGAGTGAACTTGGCATTTTCTCCTTGGAGCAACGGAGAATGAGAGGTGACCTGATAGAGGTGCATAAGATGTTGAGCGGCTTTGATCGTGTAGATAGTCAAAGGCTTTTTCCAGGGCTGAAATAGTTGCCACAAGAGGACACAGGCTTCAGGTGCTGTGCAGTAGGTACACAGGAGATGTCAGAGGTAAGTTTTTCACTCATAGAGTGATGTGTGTGTGGAGTGGGCTGCTGGCAACTGTGGTGGAGGCGGATACGATCGGGTCTTTGAAAAGACTTTTGGATAGGTACATGGAGCTTAGAGATATAGAGGGCTATATGTAAGCCTAGTAATTTCTAGGGTAGGGTCATGTTCGGCGCAACCTTTTGGGCCAAAAGGCCTGTCTTGTGCTGTAGTGTTTTTTTTTATGTTATGTTTCTATGAATACGGAGAGAGAGATCCCTGTAAAGATAAAAATAAAAACCAGGCAAGCAGATTGAAGGAAGACGGTAAGTAATGATAGGTACGGTGTTGAGAGAAATGCGGGAGAGTTTTCTCTGTAAAGGTAACGAAGAAAACGAGAAAGAAGCACCAGAAGGTTGAACAAGTAAAGAAATCTCTGGAAGATCCGCAGGTGTCTCGCTCTTGATAAGGTCTGGTTGGAAAGTGGGTATTCTAGATCTGTGATTCCATTTACTAGTGGCTTGTCTGTTTGCACACGAGGATGGTGACCCTATGGGGTCTGTTGATTTAAAGAAAATTAAATGTTTTAAACAAGTTACTTTGGATTGTCATTAAAAAACACGTGTTTTGCTTTATTTACTTTACTTTTGTTTATTTGTGCGTGGCTCATTGGAGGATGGTGTCCTTGCTTTCACAAGTGTTTGTGTATTGTGTGCGCTGCTGTGTTTTGCACACTGGGTCGGAGACACGCTGTCTCGTTTCTCGTTGTGCACGCGTGCAGTTAAATGACAATAAACATGGCTTGACTTGAATTAGTGCCGGAGCA
The DNA here is from genome assembly GCF_048418815.1 of Hemitrygon akajei. Lineage (NCBI taxonomy): Eukaryota > Metazoa > Chordata > Chondrichthyes > Myliobatiformes > Dasyatidae > Hemitrygon > Hemitrygon akajei. Next base: position 347,265 of record NW_027332046.1, on the reverse strand, counting down.
AGCAAAGAGACACCAACCTCTGAACACAGCCTTCTCCTCCCGCCCCCACCACAACACACACACAATGAGCCCACTTGATCTGCAGTACAAGGTGGTTTTGGATTCCCCAGAGGAATACAAGGAGAAACGATAATGGCAGAGACAACGTTATCACAGAAAGTGGTTAAAATAAATCGTGTAAGGTTGTCATTGTTGGGCATCCCGTTCGCATAGTGCTTGCGGAGAGGTTACTAGGTGCAGGCAAAAACAGGGGAAATAAAACTTTATTTCCCGTTTCCTTCACACATGGGAATCATCCGCTGGAATAGACTTGCAGGACAACTTTGCGCTAGCAGTACAGACAGAAGCTGCCTAACGACGTTTGTTATCTAATACAGATTATTCTGACATGATACATTTCTATTGCACCGTCCGATACACTGCAACATCTCAGCCGAGCGGAGGTCCTTTCTGTGCGTAACAGAGCAGAATTTATTTAATCGGACGCAACTGAGATGCGGAAAAACTTTTTCACTCAGAGAGTGGTGGATATGTAGAATGCTCTGCCTCAGAAGGCAGTGGAGGCCAAGTCTCTGGATGCATTCAAGAGAGCGTTAGATAGAGCTCTTATACATAGTGGGGTCAAGGGATATGGGGTGAGGGAAAGAACGGGGTACTGATTGTCTATGATCAACCATGATCACAGTGAATGGTGGTGCTGGCTAGAAGGGCCGAATGGCCTACTCCTGCACCTATTGTCTATTGTCTATTCTCTATTATCTATTCTGGTCCAGAGGGCAAAGTGGCAGAAGTGTTTTTGAGTGAAGAACAGAATGACCGATTTAAATTTCCAAACCTAAGCCCTCATTTCATGTCAACGTGTGTGTCTGCCGGGATGATATAATCTGCGTCCGGTGCTCCCGATGCGGCCTTCCATATATATTGGCGAGACCCGACGCAGGCTAGCAGACTGTTTCGCTGAACACCTACGTTCTGTCCGCCAGAGAAAGCAGGATCTCCCAGTGTCCACACATTTTAATTCCATGTTCCATTCCCAATCTGATATGTCTGTCCATGGCCTCCACTGCTGTCAAGATGAAGCCACGCTCAGGTTGGAGGAACAACATCTTATACTCCGTCTGGCTAGCCTCCAATCGGATGGCTTGATCATTGACTTGTCTAACTTCCGTGAATCCCTCTCCATCGATTTGTACCCTAGTCCCTATTTATGTATTTATTTATTTATTCATTCATTCATTCATCCATCCATCTATCCATCTATCTATCTATCTATTTATTTATCTGTTTGTTTGTTTATTTATTTATTCATTCATTCATGTATTTATTTATTTATTTGTTTGTTTGTTTGTTTATTTGTTTATTGTTATTATGTTTTTTTCCCTGTTTTCCTCCCTCTCTTTTTTCTCCCTATAATTCCTTGCCGATCCTTTGGGCTTCCCTCCCACTTTCTTTCTTCCTAGGCTCTCCGTCCCATGATCCCCTCCCTTCTCCAGCCTTATATCCCTTTTGCCAATCAACATTCCAGTTCTTAGCTTCATCCCTCCCCCTCCTGTCTTCTCACTATCATTTCGGATCTACTTCCCCCTCCCACTTTCAAATTTGTCACCATTTCTTCTTACAGTTAATCTTGAGGAAGGGTTATGGCCCGAAATGTCGACTGTACCTCCTCCTAGAGATACTGCTTGACCTGCTGCGTTCCGCCAGCATTTTATGTCTGTGATGCCATGTGAGAGTAGGTCGGCTGAATTTGGCCTTATCTCCTTGGAGAGTCTTAAGTTGACTGGGGACCTGATAGAGGTGTATAAGATGATGAGGGACCTTGCTCATGTATAGTCAGAGGGCTTTTCCCAGGGCTGAAATAGATAACATGAGGGGGCACTTTTTAAGGTGCTTGGAAGTAGGTTCAGAGGAGATAACCCTAGTAAGTCTGGTACACAGTGAGTGGTGAGTACGTGGGATGAGCTGCACGCGATAGGGTCTTTTAAGAAACTCCTGGATAGGTACATGGAGCTTAGAAAACTAGATGGCTATGGGTAATCCGAGGTAACTTCTGAAGTAAGTACATGTTTCGTGCTCTGTCTCCATGTTTCTAAGTCCCTTGGTTAGAAATAAGACTCAGAAAGCGGTACCAGGACAATGAACCTGGAACGAGGAGACTGTGCTAGGACTCCGAGCCAGAGACTGGACAGGGACCCGGAACCTGGGTCTTGACTCGGTCCCGGACCCCGAATCTAGTCGGGGACCAGGCGTGGCTCAGAACTGGACTTGACTACAGGAATGGACGTGGACCTGCTGCAAAGGACGAGGCACATGATCAGGAAGAGAAGACAAAGCCTTGAGTTGGACAGGACTGGAACACGGTATTTGGGATTTAGAACACAGGAACACAGAACACCGAGTCAGGACCCCTCTTTGGGTACAGGACTTCGGGCCGGTGCTCTATACAGAGTCAAGACCCCTCCTTGGGAACGAGACATAGGGCCAGGACTCTTCCAGACACAGAACACTAAACACGAGGACACAAGAAGACGGCTCTAAAGTCAACGATAGATTGTTCCATGTCTTGACGCGACAAGGCTCCATTCTGTCTCCGGCGGGTTAACATGACGGGGAATTCTGACGAAGAGGCACAGGAAGGTTGCAGCAGATGATTCAGAAGGGCGGGGAAGGGAGCAGTCCAGCAGGGAAAAATGTGCCATCCGAAAACGAGAATCAGGTGCCTCAAATAAGGCACCCAATAGAAAAATTGAAAACAGGAAAACACGGAATAATAATCCACGGACCGGACTGTGAACCGGAATGCGATTTTCACGGATTGGATCACGACGGTACCATCCCCTCCCGCCGCCCCCACCAAATTTATGGGAGCTTCATGGCGACCTAACAGGCTTTCCCGGGCGGATGGGGGGGGGGGTATTCAACGGGAGGGGACCCAAGGTGCAGAGGGTTAAATGACAGTGTCTGCGTCGCTGGGTCCATGTATGACTGGGCTCTTCCGTTACAAGGGGGCGGAACTGTCACGGTCTGGTCCGTGAAGTCTGCTTTACGGTTCACGGTCAGGTTCGTCGATCATTATTCCGGGTTTTCCCGTTTACCCTTGTTCCATTGGGTGCCTTAATTGAGGCCCCTGATTCTCGTTTTGGGCTGGCACGTAAGTAACTCTGCAAGCTAAGGATTCCCTGCTGGACTGTTGCCTTCCACTTCCTTCTGAATCCTCGCTTGCTACCGTCCTGTGCCTCTTCGTCAGAATTCCCCGTCAAGTTAACCCGCCGGAGAGAGACTGGAGCCTTGTAGCATCAAGATAAGGAATAATCTATCGTTGACATTGGAGCTGTCTCTTTGTGTCCTCATGTTCAGTGTTCCGTGTCTGGAAGAGTCCCGGCCCCGTATCCTGTTCGCAAGGAGGGGTCTCGGCTCTGTGTTCTCTGATCTTGATCCCTCGTTCCAGCGCCGTGTTCCAGTTCTGTCCAAGTCAAGGCTTCGTGTTCTCGTTCTGTGCTTGAGTTTCTCGTCCAGTACTGGTTCGTCTCCATCCGAATCCACGACAGTTACTTCGGAAGTTTACCTCGGCATGTATCCTCGGCAGTCATCCCGGCCCTGCGTCCTAGAAAGGATCCGGGCCCTGCGCTGCAAGGAGGAGTCCCTGCACGGTACCCAAGAATCTAACCAAGCCGAGTCCAAAAGCCGAGCCAAACCTAGTCCAATAGCCACGTCCTCCCTGTAGTACATCGTCCAGTCCAAGCCGTGTCCAAGTCCCTCGCTCTGTCCAGGAGACTCTCGTCTAGTCCAAGCCACGTCCAAGTAGCTCGTCCAGTCCAGGAGTACATCGTCCAGTAACAAGCCGCGTCCAAGTCCCTCGCCCTGTCCAGGAGTCTCTCGTCTAGTCCAAGCCACGTCCAAGAACCTCCTCCATTCCCAATCCAGGTTTCGTATTCCCAGTACTATCTAGTGTCTATTCTGTTCATCGTCCCGAGTCCTTGCCTGGATTCGGGTTACGAGCCCGAGTCAAGACCAAGGTTCCGGGTCCCTGTCCAGTCTGTGGTTCGGAGTCTTAGTCCAGGCTCCTAGTTCCAAGTTCCTTGTCTTGGTCCTGCTTTCCTATTCTTAGTCATAGACTAGGCCCGGTGTCCTTGTCTCGTCCAGGGCCTGTGCCCATGTCCAAAATCGTTTCTTCCTGACTCCCCTTGCTTTTTTGATAAACCTTGTCCTGTTGCTAGTACTTCAGTGACTGTGTCCTTCATTTGGATCCGCTCCCAACGCCCCCTTATAACAGTGTAACCATTTCTCTAAAGGTCTCTACCTCCTTTCCGAGCATGTTGTGTTCTTCTTCTGACCTATATCGTTCGGCTTCCACTTCTTGCCGTCATTCGTTTTCCAATTCTAATCTGCACCGTTCTGACTTAGCACTTTGTCTTAACACTGTCAAATCCTCATTCAAACGGCTAACTGCGACTTTTTTTTGTAATTATTTAAATTTCCTGCTCGACAGCTTCCCTGAGGGCTAATTTACACAGGGCATCCCCAGCAGTTTTCCCGTCATAGGCAGACATACTCGTCATACTCCGGCCCCTTCTTCAACACGTATTTCTAGAGGTATCCACTCAAATTAAAGTAATCCAATTACGTTGGATTTGCAGAATCTCCTAAATTCTTCTTGCTGTGGTAGCACCAGATCTCGCAATACCTCACGCACGTGATCGGACACAAGTCACCAGTTAAACAAAGAGATTCATCATCGAGACCATGCAGGGACGTCAATTCTACTTCAAGTATCACCCCTTGTGATAATGATCAGTGAGGCACAGGGAATCTGTATTTACCGACAAGTAGCTCTTATTGTCTCAACTAAAAAAAAACACGTGGGCTCACAACCTATTAGTGTGCAAACTAATTGAATTCCTGACACTCCATGAAGTGTCAATGAAGAGTAAATTGATTACACGGTGAAAGAGTCTGCGCTGGCCAGACTTTCCTGCTGGTCCCGATCTCCACGTGTCCGTGGGGTCGCCCTTAACAGCGATGTTTGGTCTGTGTTTGCTGGAGAGGTATTGCCTAGTGTATTTAGAACTCCTGACTCTCATAGTTTTCCTCATCAATTGATCTCCATTTCATTAGCTCAAGTTCACCTGACCTACCTGGATCAGCTTCTGACAGGGCTACAAGCAGTATTGTTCCACCCCACCCCTCTGTATTTTGTCTTCCAACTCTGACCATGAAGTCCGCATTGCGGTCCGGACCGTTGATCGGTATTCCGGGTTTTCCTGTTTTACCCACTTCCGTTGGACTCCATAATTGAGGCACCTCATTCTCGTTTCGGACTGGCGGATAAATACCTCTGCAAACCTCTGGCAGTTACTACGACAGTTTATCTCGACAGTTACTTTGGCACTAAGCTTCATCTGTAATCTTTGTCTGTTACCTTTGCATGCAACCTCGCCTGTGTCCTCGCTGCTATCGCCGTCAAGGTCAACCGCCGGAGGGAGCCCGGAGACTTGCTACGCCAAGCTAAGGAACTATCCATCGTTGAGTTTGAAACTGTCTCTTCGTGTTCCCTTGTTTCGTGTCCATGTCAAAGATGAGTCCCGCCCCTGTGGCCTATTCCTACGGAGGGGCCCTGGCGCTGTGGTCCGTGTACATTCGTAACATTCGACTTTTTCCAAAAATAAAAGGATAGAGGACTAAGTGAAGAATTTTTAAAAATTGCTAATTTACTTTTGGGTATTAGCAGAGGATACCGCTAGAGTTGCTAACGAAATGTAACCATACGAGCCGCAAGCATGAAGAAACAGAAAAACTTAAGAAATAGGAGCAGGAGTAGACCATTTGGCCCATCGAGCCTGTTCCGCCAGTTAAAAAGGTCTTCGCCAATCTGACCATGGACACATCTCCACCGACCTGTCTTATCCCCTTAATCCTACCTATCCGTCCTTGTCTTAAATATACTTCCTGGGGTAGTCTGCAGTGCTTTATTGGGCAGAGAATTCACCGCTCTCTGGGAAAACATTTTCTCGTTATATCTGTTCAAAATCTTCATTGCCGTATCTCGAAGCTATGTCTCCTAGTTCTGGTTTCATCTACCGGTGGAAACAACTTTCCTGCCTCTAACATATCCATCTCATTCATAGTTTTATATGTTTCTATATATCGTGTAACTCCAGGCCACAGCCTTCAACAGAACCCAGAAAAGGAAGAAAAAAAAAGGTATTAAAGATAGAAATAGAGCTGAATCAGAAGATGCAGACAAACGACTCTCCGTTAGTCTCTACCATCCTTACCTCCTCTCTCCGCTTATAAGGGAGGTAACACACTATAGGAATATACCTTCACTCTATTATTAAGGTGGTAAAGACCATAGTCCAGGATTTAGTGGGGGGGTGGGGGCGTGTGGCAAAGGCGCCAGTACACTGTACAAACCTGATACTTTAACGGTGGTGATGGGGATTATTAAACCTGATACTATACAACAAATTGTTCATTTAATCTCAGTTCTAGCTTTGGTCAATGATTGGAGGTGAGAAAACGTTTAGTTCGCTGGAGATTTGGTGATGCCGTGACGTCATCTGTTAGAAATGTTGAAAAATAATCTGCGGACGATACATAACTTTCAGCGTTCCTTTGCTTTAGACTGGACAGTATTTCCTGAATGTTGTATGAATCTAATTATAGATTATTTGTTCACTGTTCAACGCTTAAAAGTTCTGCGATAGTTTAAAGTGTGAACGCATTCAGAATGTAAAATATTGCACAAGGACTGAACATTTGTGAGTTCAGTTGAAAGAGAAACAGAGGTAATGCGTGCGTGAAGGAACGGAGGGCAGTCGTGTGATTGTTAGCATTGATTTGAAAGGATGTTTGAATTAATCTTTTCATTCAAAAGAGAATCTCACTGTCTGCAAATGTCTGCTTCATTGGTTGAAATAAATTTGCAGGAACGTGTGAATATCAGAGACTGCTTCTTTTTCAGAAATTGTATAAAGTCTTAGTGTATGGGGGCCGCCATCACCACATCTGGTTTCCTTTTGTTCTTTAGAATATTTGATAAGGATTTTCCCTCTAGGAAATAAATGTTTATTCTATATACCTCAGTTACCAGAGCCAGTTTTCAAGGAAGAAACGTTGGAGCTTAGATCTTTCCCCTCCCCCCCTGCCTTACCTGCGTATTTGGATTGCGTTCTTGTGTCTGTATGCTTTGGTATTGATTTCAGAGGGTGACACGGATTCCGCAATGGCAATGTGAAATCAACATTCAAGTGATCGAGATATGAGTGTACCACGCACAAAACGCTGGTTGAACGCAGCAGGCCAGGCAGCATCTATAGGGATAAGCACTGTCGACGTTTCAGGCCGAGACCCTTCGTCAGGACACTGAATATGATATGAGTGTATCTATTCCGGGTACAGTTTACCCGCTGTTCAAAGGTAAATTGACATTTTTAAAAAAATCAATGTGTACTTGAATTGGGAATTTGAAATTTGCTTTCTGGGAGACTGGTTCATTTGGAAAGCAACAAAGGATGCTGCTGGATATTTTGAAATGCTATTCTTGAGTTGCAGGGTTCCACTGGAAAAATAAATGTTTTGATGTAATGGTAACATCTGTCCTGTAATAAGTAAAAGTGTTTTCAGATTTAATAGCGTGCAGTTTCAGTCCGAATTCAGTATTCTGATTTCAAAATCAGCCCTTACTCAGTAAATTATCCAAGTCCTGCATAATGGTCAAATTAAAGTCCGACTTTCAGAACACCATAATAGCAGAGTCTAGATATATTGGTAAAGTATACAAAGGATTATATATTCCTTGCAGAACATCACTGGCCTCGGTCCTTCAGGCAGAACTGACTCCATCCACTGCCTCATCGGCTTTCCCTTGGGTAGCCAGTGCTGAATCTATTCAGCCAGGTTTCTCTAGATCCCAGTGCACCTGACTTTCGGAAAGTGTGCACACAGTCTAATACCTTACATTAAGAATATACCCCAGATCGAATCTTGTGCTTCATCTCCCTATTTTGCACTTTTGCATGGAATTTATTCTGGCTCATAAGGGACACAAACCATGCTGACTATCCACAACCAGACATGTTTCTCTGTAAGTTCAGTATCTAAGAAGCCCCTCGAACAACTTGCCCACTAGTGAGCGAAGACTCACTGGCTTGTATTCCTCAAAGCTATCCCCATTTCATTTCTTTAAAAAAAAAAATTGCTATTCTCCAATCCTTCCGTATTACTTCTGTGGCCAGTGTGACGTAAATGTCACGTCCAAAACCCCAGCAATATCCCCGCCTGCTTTCTCTAATTCCCTGGATTGCATACCGTCCAGCACTGGAAAATGGTTTATCTTTATGTATTCCCACTCTCCAGCTCGTAATTCGAAACGTCTGCATGTCTAAGCACTCCTGCCTTTTTTTTTTAGGTTTTCATCAAGGTCTCACTCACTGGTGAATACCGAAGCAAAGTATCTTAAAGGACTTTCACCGCCTCCTTGCACTCCAGACATATGCTTCCACTTTTATCTCTGATCTTTCCCAAGCTCTCTCTCGTCATCCTCCCTTTTTTCACCTACCTTAACGCAGCTCTCCCATGCCTTCTCATGTCCCCTTTCAATTCTCCTGTCCATTGTTAAATCCCTCCTGGCTACATTTTGACTTTCCATAGCCTTGTCTGATCCTTTCTTCCAAAGTCTTAAGTATATTTATTTCTTCTCCTTGAAGATGTGTTCCATATCTCTTATCAGCCAGGGTTATTTTACGAGGCCTCCCGATCCCCGCCTCAATGTAAGAAGCCAATGCTGAACCCTAATCAAGTGCTCCATTAACCATCTCCATATTTATCTTGTGCATTGGAAGGAACAAAGCGCTTCCCAAATTCGGCTCCCACGTTCCGACCCTATTTTATCAATTAAGTACATTCCATGTTGTCTGCTGCTATATCCCAGTGCATGGTATGTCTAATAGCTGTGCTCTATCGTTCTGAAATTCTGACACGCGGAGAGATCAGTTACCTAACCCATTTCACTTTCTGGTATTAGCACAAGATGGACTGTTCACTAGTCCGCCTGCACGCTGCTTCCAGTACACAATTGAAAAATTATTTCACATTTACACCTTTCAAACAGAGGAATTGCCGATGAATATCAATGAAGATTAAGTTGCCTGTGACAACAGCCGTGTTAATATAAACACCTATGCAAAATCTTTCTCCCGATCTGTTATTGTCTCTGTGTGTTGTTTTCGTTTTGGTGACGGGCGTTCTGTATAGAATACTCTCAAACGACTGTTTCTTTCTTTCCGAGTTCCACTAACAGTCTATGAGCAAACAATCCCACCACAGCGTCCTTCCTTTCCGCAGATGTGATATATCACACTCTCCCTGTCTTTAAAAGGATTTCCCTTTACTCTCTTTTATACCCAACAATGAGCATTTTGAAACATCTGAACCCCTAAAATCCCGGAGGTCATTCCTCCCCTTGTGATGGACTTGACTTTATTTCTTACATCCTTCACGTACGTGAGGAATAAAATCTTTAGGTTACGTCTCTGTCTAAATGTGCAATGTGCAATCACATTAATTTATAATAATTTATAATAAATAGAACAGTCAATATAAAATAGAAAAACACTCAAATCAGTGTGAGTTAATCAGTTTGATGGCCTGGTGAAACAGAGGTAATGCGTGCGTGAATGCAGTTGTGTGATTCTTAGCATTGTCACGAAAGGATATTTTCTTTAACAAGAGGATCTCACTGTCTGCAAATATCTGCTTAATTAATTGAAATAAATTTGCAGGAACATATGAATATCAAAGACTGTTTCTTATTACAAAATTGTATGAAGTCGTAGTGTATGAGGTCCGCAATCACACACATCTGGTTACCCGTTGTTCTTTAGATTATTTGATAAGGATTTTCACTCTAGGAATAAACTGTTTATTCTATATACACCAGTTACCAGAGACAGTTTCGAAGGAAGAAACATTGGAACTTAGATTTGATTTGCCTTGCCTTCGTATTTCGATTGCGTTCTTGTGTTTGTTTAGTGTGGTATTGATTTCATGGGGAGACACGGATTCCACACTGTCTATGTGAAATAAGCGTTAAATGGATGGAGATATGAGTGTATCTGTTCCGGGTACGATAAACCGGCTGTTCAAAGGTAAATTTACATATGACAAATCCGTGTGTACTTGAATTAGGAATTTGAAATTCTCTTTCTAGGAGGCTGCTTAATTTGGGAAACAACAATGGATGCTGCAGAATATTTTGAAATGATGATCTTGAGTTGCAGGGTTCCATTGGGAAAAATGTTTTGAAGTAATCGTAGTAAGTAAACGTGATTTCAGTTTAGATAGCGTGCAGTTTCAGTCCTGTAATAAGTAAACCATATAACAATTACAGCACGGAAACAGGCCATCTCGGCCATTTTAGTCCGTGCCGAACGCTTCCTCTCACCTAATTCCACTGACCCGCACTCATTCCATAACCCTGCAGTCCTTTCCTGTCCATACCATATATATATATGGTACATGGTCTTGCTTTAAGTGATAATACCGAACGTGCCTCTACCACTTCTACTGGAAGCTCATTCCACACAGCTACCACTCTCTGAGTAAAGAAATTCCCCCTCATGTTAAACTTAATATTTTTGCCGTCTAAGTCTCAACTCATGTCCTCTCCCAAACTCTCAATGGAAAAAACCTATCCACGTCAACTCTATCTATCCCCCTCATAATATTAAATGCCTCTAACAAGTACCCCCTCTGCCTTCTACGCTCCAACGTATAAATACCTAACTTGTTCAATATTTCCCTGTAACTTAGGAGCTGAAACCCAGATAACATTCTAGTAAATCTTCTCTGTACCCTCTCTATTTTGTTGACATCTTTCCTATAATTCGGTGACCAGAACTATACACAATACTCCAAATTCGGCCTTACCAATGCCTTGTACAATTTTAACGCTACATCCCAAATCCTGTACACAATGCTCTCATTTGTAAAGGCCAACATACCGAAAGCTTTCTTCACCATACTATCCACATGAGATTCCACCTTCAGGGAACTATGCACCATTATTCCTAGATCACTTTGTTCTACTGCATTCTTCAATGCCCTACCATTTACCATGTATGTCCTATTTGAATTACTCCTACAAAAATGTAAAAACATAGCACCTCACACTTATCAGTATTAAACTCCATCTACCATCGGTCAGCCCACTGTCCTAACTGGTCTAAATCTCTCTGCAAACTTTGAAAACCTACTGCATTATTCACAACGACAACTACCTTAGTATCATCTGCATACTTACTGATTCAATTTACCACCCCATCATCCAGATCATTAATGTATATGACAAACAACATTGGACCCAGTACAGAACCCTGAGTCACACCACTGGTCACCGGCCTCAAACCTGACAAACAGTTATCCACCACTACTCTCTGGCATCTCCGATCCACCCTCTGTTGAATCCATTTTACTACTCCAATTTACTACTCCAACTACCTAACGATTGAACCTTCCTAACTAACCTTCCATGCGGAACCTTGTCAAATGCCTTACTGAAGTCCATATAGACAACATCGACTGCTTCATCTTCGTCAACTTTACTCGTAACCTCTTCAAAAACTTCAATAAGATTTGTCAAAAATGACCTTCCACGCACAAATCCATGTTGACTGTTCCTAATCAGACCCAGTCTAACCAGATAATTTTATACGCCATCTCTAAGAATACTTTCCATTAATTTACCTACAACTGATGTCAAACTAACAGGCCTATAATTGCTAGGTTTACACTTAAAACACTTTTTAAACAATGAAACCAGATGGGCAATACGCCAATCATCCGGCACTATCCCTATTTCTAATACATTTGAAATATTTCTGTCAGAGCCCCTGCTATTTCTACACTAACCTCCCTCAAGATCCTAGGGAATATCCTGTCAGAACCCGGAGATTTATCCACCTTTATATTCCTTAAAAACGCCAGTACTTCCTCCTCTTTAATCGTCATAGTTTCCATAACTTCCCTAATTGTTTCCCTTACCTTATACAATTCAATATCCTTCGCCTTAGTGAATACCGAAGAAAAGAAATAGTTCAAAATCTCCCCCATCTCTTTCGGCTCCACACATAGCTGTCCACTCTGATTCTCTAAGGGACCAATTTTATCCCTCACTATCCTTTTGCTATTAATGTACCTGTAGAAACCCTTTGGATTTATTTTCACCTTACTTGCCAAAGCAACATCGTATCTTCTTTTAGCTTTTCTAATTTCTTTCTTAAGATGCTTCTTACATTCTTTATACTCCACGAGCGCATAATTTACTCCTTGCCGCCTATATTTATTGTAGATATCGCTCTTTTTTCTAACCAAGTTTCCAACATCCTTTGAAAACCATGGTTCTCTCAAACTTTTAACATTTCCTTTCAACCTAACAGGAACATAAAGATTCTGCACCCTCAAAATTTCACCTACATAACGACTGAGTTTCGTGATTTCAGTTTAGATAGTGTGCAGTTTCAGTACAAATTCAGTAGTTTGCTTTCAAAATTATCTCTAACTCAGTAAATTATCCGGGCCCTGCAGGACGGTCAAATTGAAGTCTGTCTCTCAGAACACTATAATAGCAGAGTCTAAATATAGTTGTAAAGTGTACTGAAGATTATACATTTCTTTCGGAAAATGACTAGTCGCTGTGCGAATACTCTGCCCACTACCTCATAGGCCTTCCCTTGGTTAGCCAGCTCTGAATCTATGCAGCCACGTTTCACCTGATCCCATGCCACCTGATTTTCTGAAGGTGTACACCATCCGGAACCCAGTCCAATCCTCCCGTACTATTTCTGTGGCCAGTGATGACACAAATCCTATGCCCAAAAGCGCAGCTATATTTTCACTGGTTTCCTCTAATTAACTGGAGTACATCCCTTCTTGGCACCGGGGTATGGATAATTTTCAAGTTTTCCCAGTTCACAGCTCGTAATTGGACGCGTCTGCATGTCTCAGCGCACCTGTTTTTTTTTCCAGCTGTATCCGCATCCATCAAGATCTCACTCACTGGTGAATACCGAAGCAAAGTGTCATAAATGACTTTCACTGCCTCCTTGCACGCCAGACACACGCTTCCTCTTTTATCTCTGATCTCTCGCACACTTTCTTCTGTCATCGTCCTGTTTTTCACCTGCCTTAACGCGGCTCTCCCATGCCTTCTCTTGTCCCCTTCTCATTATAATTTTTTCTAAGTCCATTGTTAAATCCCTCCTGGCTACATTGTAATTTCCCATAGCCCTGCCTGATCCTTTCTTCGAAAACCTTGTATATTCTTGAAGAGGTGTTCCACATCCCTTGTCAACCAGAGTTATTTTATGAGGCTATCCATTCCCCGCCTCAATGAAATAAACCAATACCGAACCACTACCAAGTGCTCCATTAACAATCTCTATATTTCTCTTGTGCATTTGAAGGAACAAGTCGCTTCCCTAATTTGGCTCCCACGTTCCTACTCTAAGGTACCAATTAAGTACATTCCATATTGTGTGCTGCTAGCCCAATCTGAGGTATGTCGAATAGTTGTGCTCCATCGTTCTCAAATGCTGACAGGTGGAGAGATCGGTTAACTGAACCATTTCATTTTCTGGTATTAGCACAGTATTGGCTATTCACTTGTCCACCTGTCCGGTATCTGTGTCAGGTCTCCTTCCCGTACACAACGGAGAAATTCGTTCACATCTGAACCTTTTAAACAGAGGAATTGCCGATGAATATCAATGAAGATTAAGTTGCCTGTGACAACGGCTGTGTTAATATAAGCACCTGTCCAAAATCCATGTCCCGATCTGTCACTGTCTCTGTGTGTTGTTTCCGTTTTGGTGATGGGAGCTCTGTACAGAGTACTCTGAAACGAATGTTTGCTCCCTTCCTACTTTTGAGTTCCACTCACAGTCTACTAACATACAATCACACCACGGTGTACTTTACCGCAGCTGTGAGGCAGTCAAGCTCTCCCTGTGTTCAAAAAACTTTCCCTTTACTCTTTTTTACGCGACTATGAGCATTTTGAAACATCTGAACGCCGAGAAGTTCGGATCTCATTCCTCCCCTTGTGATTGAAGTGACTTAATTTGTTACACCCTTCACATATATCAGGAATAAAAAATCTTTAGGTTACGTCTCCGTTTAAATGTGCAATGTACAATCCTAGTGAATCATAATAATTTATAATAAATAAACAATCCATATAACATAGATAAACTCTCAAATCAGCGTGATTTAATCAGTTTTATGGACTGATGGACGACGCTGTCCTGGAGCCTGTTGGTCCTGGCTTTTAAGCATTTGTAGCGATTCCAGGATGATTGTCAAGTCTCTGTGATAGTTTGGAATTTAATCATTTCAGGGTGACCAGGCACGATTGTTTGAATTTATGACATATTTCCGAAGCATAATGACTTATTAAAACTGTTATATACTAAAACTCCGCTGAATTGCAATTGGAGTGGGCGTTATCTACAGAGATGGCCATTTAACGTAAACACATACTTCATTCCATCCTTCAGCTCTTGTCTGAATTTCCTTTGTGTCAGTGTATAGATGCAAGTATTGGTACACACACTGAGAGTTTGCAACATGTACCCAAATTGCTGTAGTATATATACCGGGGAATTCAAATATCTGTCCAGGTAATAGTAATTTACCGTTTGCCATTTCAGGGAATGAGCTGTATAGGGCATCCACAGTAATATGAAATTAGCTGAAATTGCAAACAACAAAATCATCGATTTTCTCCGGTTTTCCACCTCAGTATCTCTCTGTTTGTCGCTGCTCTTCCGAAGCCCTCTGCGGACTCTATTTGCCAAAATTATATGTCTTATTGTTAACCCATTGAAGATAAGAATTAAGCCGATTGGTAGCAACGGTGTTAAAATTCCATCTAGTAATTCGATTCCCTTCCAAACAGGTAAAGTAGCGTATTCATGTGTGAGGGAGCAACGCCACGGAATGCTGTCAATGATGACGTAAGGTTCAACAACAAGGTAAAACGGGGCATTTCTCCCGCAACTCACTATAACCACGGTCACCATAACCACCGTTGCTGTTCTTTCAGTGCAGTATCGTTCCCCGAACTTCTGACAACATATTGCGATGAAACGATCGAAGGTAAAACTGACCGTAAACCAAACTGAACAGTCCAACGTCATAACAAATAATACACCTGTCACTGCGCATACAGGCGTGATGAGCAGGGATCTGGAATAAATGTAGATATTGTTGGTCTGTTCCACTAAAGCGACAACTATAACCACCATCAAATCCGCTGTTGCCATTCCAACCAGGTAACGGGTGATGCATTTGGAGAGTCCGCATTTTCCCCGAGATAGGATCACAATCGCCGTTAAATTAACTGCAAGAAATTTGGAGAGAAAAAAAAATCAACACAAAGTTATCGTTGGTTGCAAATGTCTGAATGCCCTCCATTTTTCCAATGCTACTCAGGGTGTGATTTTTTTTTCAAAGCGAAAAGCAGGAATTCAATTTGTGCGGGCTCTGTCCGTGCACTCCGTCTGGACAATAATGGACAGAAATAGCAGTCGGTTGGTGACTTTCCGACAGATTAGAGCCCGGCATCTGATTTCCACGTCACGTACCCGTGAAGGTGCATCGCTCCATTAACAACAGCATGTCCATTGTTTGAGGTGAAATAGCTGAAAGCTTTGTTTGTGGTGAAATCATGAGACTTAATGCACAAATTATAATTTAACGTTTAGTTGAAAAAACAGATCTGAGTGTCAATTTTCGCCTCGCCAACCAGCTGAAAAAGGTTCTGATCAGGATAAGTGACCACTGTCGGTTCAGAAAGCCAACCAAGGTGACACTATGGAACTCTGTCAATATCGACACCAGCGTAATCGACAAAAGAAATTTTAAAAAAGCATCACGTAGAAACAATATGGACGCTGAGTAACAAAGCTATCAGATGCTTGAATCCTCAACTCTGGAAACAGATTTCAGACGAAGGTAGCATCTGTGCTCAGTAAAATTCCAAACAGTGCAATTGAACAAAGCAAGATGACGACAATACCATACATAGAGTGACCAGCTCCAGTATCTTACCAGGGATACCGATCGCTACGATTGCAGGATAGAAAACGCCCGCGATGTAGTAAATCGCTGGATATCCCATATTCCGTCGGAAGCAGCGTTCAGTGGAAGGGAGCAATCCAAATGCTCATATCGACTGGTGACAGGTTTTACAGAGTTATATGCAATTCAGAGTAATTCCACTGAGGCATTTAGTGTGGTTCTGACATCTGTCCCATGAGGGACAGCCAGCTACACAAACAGTTACATTAAAATGTTTTCTCACTCTGTAACTTTGCCATGAATTTGTATCCGCAAGTGATGTTACACGTTATTAACTTTTAAACAAAGGATAAAGCGAACGTTGCCAGTATACTTTCCAATACATCTGACGCTAGCTGCCAAAATGGGACATTTTCTGATCAGTGTTGTTTCTAACGTAGACAATCATCCTGAGCAATCAACATGGACAATCAACTTCAAACAGATTCATTTTGTCCCATTCAACGGAACACATTCACTGCTGATATTGAGGGCGTGTTTTCAGCTCGGCAGATGAGAGTGGGTAGAATTTCTTGAAGCGGGAAGATAGGATCTCTTTTTTTCTTTCGCTTGTTTTAGTAATTTCGGGTCATTGGTATGACGAAAGTCACAGTAACACTGATGATATGCATCACAATAAAACACGTTGTACGAATGATCTTCTGAGCATATAAAAGAGATGGAGAGTAATATCCCAGGGGCCGTTGATAATAAAAATCTACGCACCCATACGAATTTATATGCGGCTTGTGCACGGAGTGATGATCGTTCTTTTCTCGACTAGCAGAGAGTGGATGATTTTCTCTTTGACTCTGAAAGTGTAGTGCAGGAATTGGTGTTAGGCCCATTGTCTTTTTTTTATCATGTGTGTTAATGACTCAGATGTCAATGTAGAAAACTGAATCAGAAGAATTGCGGACGACTCCTAATTTGGAGGCGATTACTGCCATTGTCATCCTGAAAATGGTGTTTTTGTACTGGTCAAATAAATATCGCAAACATTTGTTATGCTAAATATCATCAACTACAACCAGCATTGCATTACTAACGGCTCAGTGGGTCTTCCATCATCAGGAATGCATATACGATGGCCCTCTGTTAATGACAGAGAGTTGTTTTTTTTGTAAGCGAATAAAATGTAATATATGTATATGTGTTCCTGAAGGTGGAATGACAGTAACTGCATTCACCAGAGAGAGACCATCTGAAATTTGGCAGAGTTGGCAGAAAAACACTTTCTAACAAGTAAATAAACCTGTGCCCATAGGTAACTCCAATTGAAGATCCTGATCGACTGTCCTCCAACGCTTGAAATTTGGGGCAGTTTCCTGCATTCTCCTTCAATTCAGATGGTAATCTTCATTACGTACAAACAAGCTGGAGGAACTCAGCAGGTTGAAAGGAGCAGTCAACGTTTCCGACCGAGACACTTCGTCAGTACTGAAGAAGGAGGGGACAGGGGCCATATAAAGAAGGTGGGGGAAGGTGGAAGATGCCAGGTGGGGGAGTGGAAGCAGGGAGTGGATAGGCCGAAATGGTGAAGAAGGAATGAAAGAGGAAAGCACTATGGGTAGTAGAAGAAGGCAGAATCGAGAGAGGTCATACGCAGCTGAAAGATGCGGCACTGTGAAAGTGGGATGGGGGAAGGGAGAGGGAGGGAATTGCCGGAAGTTGGAGAATTTGATGTTCATACCAAGGGGCTGGAGACTGCACAGACGGTATTATGAGGTGTTGCTCCTCCAACCTGATTTTAACCTCATAATGGCAGTAGAAGAGGCCATGTGTGGACATATCCGAATGGGAATGTGAAGCAGAGTTGAAGTGGGTGGCAACCGGTAGATCCTGTCTGTTGTGGCGGATGGAGCATAGGTGGTCGACGAAGCAGTCCCCCAATCTGCGTCGAGTCTCGCCGATGTAGAGGAGGCCGCACCAGGAGCACCGGATGCAATAGATGACCCCACCAGACTCACAAGTAAAGTGTTGCCTCACCTGGAAAAATGTTTTGGCCCTGAATGTTGGTAAGAGAGGAGGTGTAGGGACAGGTGTAGCATTTACACTTGCAGGGATAAGTACCAGGTGGGAGATCCGTGGGAAGGGACCAGGCAGTCATGGAAGGAACGATCCTTGCGGAAAGCGGAGAGGGATAGGGAGGGAAATGGTGGGGTGCCTTATGGTGGGGTCCTGTTGAAGGTGGTGCTAGTTGCACAGGATAATATGCTGGACCCGGAGGCTGGTGTGGTGATAGGTGAGGACAAGGGAAACACGGTCCCTGTTTTGGTGACGGTAGGATGGGGTAAGGGCCGAAGTGCGGGAAATGGAGGAGGTGTGGGTGAGGGAACCATCGATGACGGCAGGAGGGAAACCACGATCTTTGAGATGTCCTGGAACGGAAAGTCACATCCTGGGAGCAGATGCGGCGAAGACGGAGGAACTGGGAATAGGGAATAGCATTTTTACATTTGGCAGGGTGGGAAGAGGTATAGTCAACGTAGTTATGAGAGTCAGTGGGTTTAAAGAAGATGTCAGTAGACAAGCGGTCTCCAGAGATGGAGACCGAGAGATCGAGAAAGGGGACAGAAGTGTCCGAGATGGACCAAGTGAATTTGAGGGCTGGGTGAAATTTAGAGGCAAAGTCGATGAAATTGACGAGCTCAGCATGGGTTCAGAAAACAGCACCAATATAGTTGTCAATGCAGTGAAAGAAAAGCTGGGTAGCAGTACCAGTATAGATTTGGAGCTTAGACTGTTCCACATAACCCACGAAGAGACAGATATAGCTGGGACCCATGTGTGTTCCCATAGCTACACCCGTCGTCTGAAGAAAATTGAAAGAGCCAAAAGAGAAGTTATTAAGTGTCAGTACCAGTTCTGCCAACCGGGGGAGTGTGGTGGTGTTTGGGAACCGGTCAGGTCTATTGTCAAAAAGAAAGAGTTTGTGTTTAGCAATCATTATTTTGCAGGTTTCATTGTTGGTTTTTGCACAATATGCATTTACTTTATATTACCCGCTTTAAAAACTCCCTGTCGTTAACAGAGAGCCACTGTGCTTTGTTAAAGATCAGATTTGATATTTATTTAAAACACTTTATACAGGCTATGAAAGTTACTAATTATTAATTTTTCTCAAATTAGCAGCTTGAGTTTTTTGACAAAATAAAGTCTCTAAGACCCTTCATTTTAAAATGTAATAAACAGTTGCTTATTTGCACCTCTCGTGGCGGGCCTGTCGTACTCTACCCAGAGGCAGCTAGTCCACTTTTCGACCCCTCCTAAAATCCAGCTCCTACCGGTGGCCCCGAGTAACTGTTTGCATCTGAAAGTGGCAACCCCTAGTCCGGCGCTTCGACAGGCGGCTGAACAAGGTGACGGTAGCCTGGGAACGTGAACACTCGTGACTTAAGGATTTGCTTACCCCAGCATTTGAAGCCAGTTCCCGGACTCAGCGGATGAGATCAACCAATAAGGCGGTGCCGAAAGCTTCATGGAGAGCGAATGGTAAAACAAGGCACAGAAGGTGTCATGACTACCGCTGCAGCCGAGGAATTCTCCAACCTTGACGTTCTTTCCTGCCACTGGACCAAAACTTAAGTATTATGTTTTAAGAACAAATTGGATAGGTACATGAATGGGAAAAGTCTGGAGGGTTATCGACTGGGTGCGTGTCAATGGGAGTACCGGAATAAAGTTTCGGCACCGACTAGAAAGGCGGAATGGCCTGTTTTTCTGTGCTGTAGTTTTCTACTTTTGAGGCCGAGAGAGCGGAACAGCCCCAGAGCAACAGCTTTTTCGCTATGAAATTCTGCCTTCAGAAGTTACGCCATCGTTGGAAACAACAGACAGTGGCGAACCAATTACTAGCACACTCGAACCGGCTGACAATTAGCCAACGTGCAGACACAAAGGAGAAAGCCTGAGGGGGTTTCAGTACGTGCCAGTAGAGGCATCCTCTGGGGGGAGAGAGGAGGTTTTCACGGTGGACCGACTCAAACCGGCCCATGTGGACTTGTCACAACCGGTCAAATTTCCGGCACCGCGGCGCAGAGGCCGACCTCCTAATCAGGGTCCGGCGCAGACTGTGGACATTGGGGGGTGTATCGCCGGTTCTGGGGGGGGGGGTTATGTGTCGACCCAATTACTAGCACACTCGAACCGGCTGACAATTAGCCAACGTGCAGACACAAAGGAGAAAGCCTGAGGGGGTTTCAGTACGTGCCAGTAGAGGCATCCGCTGGGGGAGCGAGGCTTTAAAGCAAGACTGTGAAGTTGGAATAAACTTTATCTTTGACTGCAGTTTACCGACTCGGTGTCGTTATTTTAGCGCTGCGTGTAGCACACCACTACAAGACAATCAAAACTGACAAATGAATAAATAAATAGGTAGGTAGGTAGATAGATAGATAGATAGATAGATAGATAGATAGATAGATAGACAGACAGACAGACAGGCAGTCAGACGTTAGAAATAAAACAGCAAACACATCAGCTGGGACATAACCCATTGATATTCTTTCAGAATTTTTCTTTGCACGGATTTCACTGTCATTTCAATTATACATCTGTTCTCCAGTTACAATTCTGCATATTCCATAGAATTTCTCACCACGAATATTTCAAAGAAAGAGATCTTCAGTTTATCGCCAATGGGCGTGTATAAATAGATAGGTAGGTTAATAAATATATAGACCAATCGATTGAGAAGGATTACATTTACGAGACAGGTAATTTGATATTTCTGGGCTGTGAGGAGAAACTGAGGTTATTTTCCTACAGGACTGTACAGGACTGTACAGGACTACAGGAACATCACTGACCATGTGGTGTTCCCAGTGCTGATTCTAACGAGCCACCGAGCACATGGCACTTCTTTTCCAGATCTCTCAATTCTGCAGTTATTATCAGATCACATTCACACAGAGTATATCACTGCTTATTCAGAACCATCTCCATATATTCTGGTAAACTCATTGCTTGTCAAAACTCATGATGGGCTGCGAAAACAGTATGCATGATGATAAAATCGTATCAACATACCTCTTTATAAAAATGCTCTACAGCACAATCACGCTATTAGTGATGATCCCCTGCAATCTGATATCACACTGTCGCTGGGTATCAGAACATATTGGTTATGAATTTATTTGACAATGTCCACTCCCTTGCCGCAAATAAAATTCCGATAACACACAAATTGCTAACTGCAGAATCAATGCTTAAAATACGTAATCATTAATGTAATTTATAGTACCCTGCACAACAGGAGATGAATATGCGATGTGCAGACTTTCTGTGCAAATTGTCATTCAAAGGAGAGAGTTGTACGGTCAATGTCCCAAGGAGTGACCGAAACATCAGTGGACATAATGATATTTAACCTCTGTTTTTGTTGTATTTTCATAACCATATCAGGTGTGGTTCAGCGGAGAAGGAGAAATATTCACTTTTTTTTCTATCATCATAATGGGCATGTTTATATTTCGAGGCACCGGCACATTTTTATTTTTGTATGACTAAATGAAATCCAGTGTTATCTATTTAACAGTCCTTTTGCACTCTTGTGTTTAGTCACTCCGCACGAAAAAAAAATTCCGGACATTGTTCAGTGGGTTCGTAGATAAAGAACTTCAATGGCGAGAATCTTCAGTAGGTTCGGATAATGGAACCACCGGGAAACATGAGAATGGTGAGTTTTCAGCACCTCTACACAACCGATATGATTTCCTATGAGGTCTCATACCAGGGATAAAGAAGTGAATTTAATTGTTAAAATACCCTGTATATGTGCAAACATGTGTTACGTATGCTTAACTTTTTTTAAAAAAAGTGCCGTATGCTGCGAATAAACGTGTAAGCTTTCTGTTGTTTCAAGCAAATGGTTTAAAAACACCAGAGGGAGTTATTGTACATCATTAGTCAGATTAATTACAGTCAGGTGAGATGTAGCTATCCCGTTATAGATCGGCTCTTGCAGAATTGCGTGATACGCTCAATTATATGTTTGTGTACAATAAAATTGAGAGAGTTTTTAAGGATTTTGAAATAATTTGCAACCTAAAACGCAACCTGATAAATATGCAGAAGCTCAGGAAGAAGAGAGATGAAAACAGGTGGAGGAGATATCCTTCTTGTTCAGCTGTTTTCTTTTCCTCCTGTCATTTCCCAGCCTCGCACACATACATTCATTTATAAGATTAAACGCAATATGATAGATTTACACTGATGTCCTCTCACAATCATGGGTGGTGACCTATTCGTTCAAATTTAAATCTGGGCTTGTATTCGGATCAGTGGAACCAGAATCGGGAGCAGCATAAACATGAGTCACTTGTATTCAGTGGCAAGAGGTAATGGACCCGATCTAGGAATTGAAAATTGAATCACTTAATCCGCAATGGTGTGAATAGCTTTACATTGTACAACTGAACTTGAATGCAGTTTCCTGTTATGATGAATATTTTAATTGCTGCTTTTCCAGAATACTTCCTACACACACTCTGGTATTGCTGACCATGATGATGACGACATTGGTATTCCAGGCCCATCACTGACCAGATTAATAATACTGTTGTCTCCGCAGACTTACCAGTGAGAGTCATTTACTAATGGATATTGATTTAAGGTGACGAGAATGAATTAATGGGAAGTGGGGGGACCACTTTCGACAAACGAAATAGTAAGTGTATGGGACGAGCTGTCCGAGGATGTGTTTGAGGTACACACTTTCAGAACATTCAAAACGGAATTGGACAGCCCATGGATAGGAATGCTTTAACGGGATAAAGTGAAAGAGAGAACAAATTAGGATACCTTAGATGGTATGAAACACGTGGGCTGCCGTTTCTACATCTGTTTACTAAGACAATTTACTTTAAGAACTGGAACATTAATAGTTTCTGCGACTCTGTGCATGAGTTGTGCTTTGTTTCCGATTTCGCTCACTTGTGGCAGTTGGATTTCTGTGGTCTTTCATGCAGGGCAAATAATGAAAAATCACAACGTTTACAAATGAGGTAATTTTGCTTGTCAATATATACAACGTCAGTTCGAAGAACGGGGCTGATGCATCTGGATAAATCGTGTCCTCTCATCCTACTGCTTTGCATCCAAGGGAGTAGCATCAGATGCCATACTCCGGAACTTCTTTTTTTTTACCACTGCGGTGTGGGATCATGTACGCGGTCCGCTGCAAAGAAAATATTTTAGAATCCATTTATTTTTCCTTCCTGAAATAACGCACCATGGAAATATTCCCGTCTGTAAAGGTACAGATTTATCAGGATGATATACAATCTACTCATCAACCACTTGAAATAAATCAGGGAAAGACAGATTGTGAAGAATACCTATCGGCCCATCGAATACTGGAGGGAAACCACACCAAAGCTAAACAAACCAAAGCGCATTTATGCTAACGCCACTCTGTCTTCCTGCCACCAGTTTTCGTTACCTATTTTTAGACATAACAGGTAAACATAAATCTGATTTTTGACAAATTTTCTATTTCCTTTAAAGGTGGTAATAGTAAAAAGCGATTACCTCTTGTTGCGTTCGTACTATAATTGCAATTTTCTTCTATGTTAAATATGATCATATCTGCCGTGTTACGCTTTCATACATTTTCTGTGACGTGCGTGTCAAACATATCTAAAACGGAAGCATTTATCCTCCCAGATTTTGCTCCACTACTGTTGAAATCAAGGGTAAGCATTTCATGGAATATAATTAACGTCATTTCAAGGGTAGCTGTTATATCACCGGAGGGATATCTTCACTATTTAACACGCTTGCCGTTCAATCTGTCAGGAAATGCAGAGGAGGCCTGAGCCAAAATCAGAGCAGTGGAGCAGATCCAGCGGGGAGCGATAACGTCCATAACAGATCGCAAAGTAATAAAACAGAGTAACACCAGAAGCCTAAAAGCAAGGGACAAGGGAAATTAAACACCATTTGCAACAAGATTAACGTTTTTCAGGTCGAATGAAAATCAAAAACTACAAGTTGAGGCCGATTTGTTTCATGAGTGAACAAGGATGGTATTTGAGAACTGGGGTTAAGTAGGCTGCAGATCATGTGCATAGAACAAGTGGCAGGTGAATCCTATCAGCTTGGTAAAGAAAATAATATGGCAGATGAGCAGACCTGATTGAAACCCTACCACCCCCGCCCTCCATGGCCGGGCCCGGACGGCCGTAGCCGATCCGGATCGGTCCGGTAGAACTCAATGATGAACGATTTATCCAAGGTGCTGTTACGAAGAAGGACGTCACGGGTTTGGCAAGTGAGACAGAAGACACTGATTACGAAAAGCTCATTCATCATTTACTTACGAACAGCAAGAACTATGACAATCCTTGCCGCAGAAAGAGAGATCTTGATTTCCTTGAAAAACATTCCCTAACTGTCTCTATTTCAACCTCTGCCAGTAATTGAGAATATTTAATTGGTTTTCAATTTAATGTGGATGCCATGCGCTTAATAGCATTTGCAGCGTTCACGGGACTGAAAGTTATCTTTGGTCATATTGTGCATTTGTTTTAATATTTCTTTACATTAGATCAAGATTAGGTATTTCTTGGTGATCAGAAAATCGCTAAAAGGATTTTGGAATTACTGGAATGTGAATTCCCGTGACCTGGACATTGTAAGCAGAAAATAATCCATGATATTGGTCTTTACTCAATCAGGTAACCTCATGTTACTCAGTATGACAGCATCTGGGAATTATTCCCCCGCAGGTGTCATTGAATAAATCAGAAACCTGTTCACGTACTTCATTCCCTGTGCAAGCATCGGTATTTAAGCATTTACCTCACTAAATTCAGGAAAGAGCTAAAACCTTGATATTGTCTCCTTGCCGGACAATTCTGACATTGACAAAGAAAAAATATGTCAAACCATTTTGTCGTGTCTTTGGTAGTGTTCGGTTTCATTTCATGCCGCTGTCACAACTTGCATTGCGGGTTGAAAGAGTGCAGAGAAGGTTTACAAGGATGTTGCCGGGTCTTGAGAAACTGAGTTACAGAGAAAGGTTGATTAGGTTAGGACTTTATTCCCTGGAGCGTAGGAAAATGAGGGGTGATTTGATAGAGGTGTATAAAATTATGATGGGTATAGATAAAGTGAATGCAAGCAAGCTTTTCCCACTGAGGCCAGGGGAGAAAAAAAAAATAAAACAACAGAGGTCATGGGTTAAAAATGAAGAGGGAATATTTTAAAGGGAACTTTAGGGAGGGAGCTTCTTCACACAGAGAGTGGTGGGAGTGTGGAATGATCTGCCAGATGAAGTGGTGAATGCGGGCTCACTTTTGACATTTGAGAAAAACTTTGACAGGTATATGGATGAGAGGGGTTTGGAGAGATATGGCCCAGGTGCAGGTCAGTGGGACCAGCCAGAAAAATGGTTCGACACAGCCACGAAGGGCCAAACGGCCTGTTTCTGTGCTGTAATGTTATATGGTTCTATGTTCTATCAGTAATCCGGATTGTTATTGAGAAAAAAGAGTGTCATCTAAACAGAGGCAAAAATGTCCTCCTGGCTAATTGCACATTCTATATATCGTATCGACTGATTATACTGATTATAAGTAAGAGGGAAACGATTTAATGAGTAGCATCGAATGAAAATGAAAACTAAGGCAAAACTTGCATCAGCGGCACCGTGGGTCATTGACGAGCTAGACGTGGGTTGAACCTTACTTTCTTGGCAAACTGCAAAATTTAAGTGAGTAATTCAATTGTTCCATTTAATATCAGAGATGCTATATAATATACACCATCAAATTCTTGTTCTTCACAGACATCCAGGGAAACAGGAGCATGCGCCAAAAGATGAGAGAATGTGAAAAAAAATCCGATTTCTCCGATTCGAGAAGCTTCAACACACCCGCTCCCAACAACAGGGGAAAGAATGAAGAATATACTCAATTATTTTACTGTAATTTGTGAGGAAAAATCATGAATAAATATATAGAACCTGTTCGTACATGACATTTTATTTTAACCTCGGTAGGCTTATGGGATCAGTTAAAAGACGCTAAGTTGGCCCTAATTGAAAATACAGGCGTGAGCTGCTAGCTGATTCCGGATGCAACCGAGTGCCCAGGGTCTACGTCAGGCGTTAAAAAATGTTTGCTTTCATACCAACAAAAGCTGTAGCTGCGTTAACCGCCACTCAGAACTGTCCAGGATTCAGTAAGGCCATAACAGACATTTTGCACATTGACTCATGTCCCACAGCTCGCTGGTTAACGGACCAAGTACCCCGACCATTTACCCACGACATGGATCAAGTGTGAAATTCGTCACAACATCCACGCCGTTAACCCTAGCCCGACGAAGCGCGGTTTCAGCTCACATCCGTGGGTGAAGCTTAGCAGGACGATGGCGTCTATTGGCGAATTCTTCGCTTGCATTTTCGGAAAAAAAAAAGCTGTATTTCCATCTTTGATATCACCTTTCGTTTCTCTTTCAAGGTTCTATCGAAGACCCTGATCTGGGTTTACACATTGAGTTCAATTCTTGGCGATTCAGCGAGGGAGGTGGATAGGTGAACTTCGTTTTTGGGCTTTTCCTTGCATTTATTTT